>NC_081415.1:222682547-222994047 GCF_030272615.1 Cryptomeria japonica | reverse complement strand
TATTTAATTGATTTTGAGAGGAATAAGGATAACACAATTAAATTAATTAATTATGTTGATAGGCTTAAATTAATTAAATATTGACTTAATTAATTTTAGGTCTCTACATTTTGCCCCTCTTTGATATAAGGTCGTGAAGTGATGTTATATCAAAGAAGAATAAAACATAGTGGAACAAAAGGATAAGGACTAGTAGCATGATGTCTCAGTCATAAGATGAGGAAGATTGATGAGGAGAAAGAATGACGAGGAATTAGTTGTATGCCCCCTCGAGAGGACATGTGGGTTTGAAGAACACGGGTGTACTCTCAAAATGGATGAGAAGACGAGGTGCTAAAAGAATGAGGGTGATGAAGAGGGAAAGAGGAATGGATGGATTGGAGTCTTGTGAATGAAATGAGATAAAGAAATTATAAATGGATTAGATTTGTTGTTGAGCAGATATAGAGAGCAAACCTAGGTTTGATATTGACATGGATAGTCTACACCACTTATTATAAGAACCACGATGATATGAAGATCCAAGGCATGGATTGACTCTCAGACAAACAGGTATGCCTTGCACACAATCATTGAAGTATTGATAAACACTAACACAGGGTTTCCAGTTCGTACAAGGAAAGCCTTCAAACACGCCATACCATGAAAACTATGCCCCATTATACCCAAGCCGAGACATACCAAGCAATATGATGATCGAGGTAGCCATGAGAAAGTATAGTCCTGGGACACAAGATGAAAATCAAAGCAAAAAGCTCAAGCCTACAAAAAAACATGCACATGACCAACTGACATCTCTTCCCAGGAGTAGGATATGGATTTGGATAAACTTTCGGACTAGGGAAGGATGCATCCCGATGGGTAGGTGATGGATTTGGATACAGATTGATGATTGTCAAAAGGCAAGTTGGATGTGCAAGGTCTGCAGATGAGAGGATTGTTGCTTGGATTTGATTAGCACAGTATAGATGGGTGTTTGGATTAGGCACAAGTTAGATGATATATATATATATATATATATATATATATATATTAATGAGTGAATACATATATATATATGTATGTATAGATATTGATATATATATATATATATATATATTATACTAGAGATTGTTAGGAAATCATTGTCTTGGAGATCCTAATCCTCTTATCTTGATGTCTACCTCTCCCGCGATTATCTCGGAAAATACATCTACCATCACTCATTAATTCACCTCATTAATTCACTTCGAATTTTGAAATCTGGTTGTACCTGCTTTTGAGAATTTCATCTCGACAGATGAGTTGTATCAATCATCCCTCCACACATGTTGATCATGAAAGTATTAATTAGACACTAAGCATGTGCAACACCGAATGATGGAATTACGAGGATGTTTTTGCATTCATTACTTTGTGAACTACTTCTCAAACAAGTACTTTCACCAATGCTTATTGATGCAGACTAATAATTTTGGCTCACTCATATTAACTCCACTTCATTCTCACTCCCGATTTTTGAGATAGACCTCTTGCTTTATTTAGGTTGTCTCTTCTCTGCCTCTTTATTATCTACTAAGAAAAATCCAAACATCATGGATACTATACTCAAGCTCTCTAGCTCTAAAAGACAAATGATCATTCTAGGGAAATAAAGGCAGCTCAGTTGAAAGGCACCGTGAATTACCCTCACGACCTAGTCATCAATGGGATTACTCAAATTTTAGGGGAAGATTTCATCAACAATGAGGACAGGACTAGAGAAAATTATGATATTTCATCTATGTTCCTAGCCATAGTATTTCATTTCGAGCCCAATAGGGATTTCATCAAGGAATTATGTTTAAAGGTTTTTAAGCATAGCATTTTGATAGAGCTTGATTGGGTAATGGTTAATGTTACTTTTGATCTCCTATCCCCCAAGCCAAGGCATTATGATATTCTAATGTGGAACAATCCCTAGGTCCCTCGGTTCCCAATACTGATTCATGACAACCCCACAAAGTTTGCCAATAGGCAGCCCATCATCCAGAGGAATGTCAACTTCCTCATGTGGTGGTTCAATGTGAAAACACCTCCCTATAGCCACTAGTTGGCAATATACCTTCGGGATGAAGGACTCAACATGGACATGGTAGCTGAGGTGGAGAATCTAAAATCCTCTTACTTGCCAAAGGACTCACCATCGAATTAGGTAGGGGCTAGAGGGAAAGGGATTTTCTTTTAAGTAAGATGTTGTTGCGATAATCTGTTAATCTAAGCTAAGCTAATATGTATTTGTATGCTGGAAATGTGGTATGAACCTAGAAGAGGAGAGAACAATTCAAACACACACCTGAAACATTGCATTAGAGGTTAGAAATCCAAACAAAGCAAGTTAAATGAATCTAAACTCTTTAAAATCATTCCATGTTCCTCTATCTCCAAGGATCTTCAAGATTCAAGGTGGCTCTCAGCCTGGAAGAGAACTTGATTCTTTAAGATGACAACCTAAAGAATGAGATTTAAATGATTCTAAGATCTAAATGGAATGCAACCAAGATCCTAGTGATGATTTAGATATGAAACTAGATGATGATAGGATGCAAGATATTGATATGAAGCTTGAACTAGTATGAAAATGATACTAAGATGAAGCTAACATGATATTTGATTAACATGATATATCTAAGATTAAAATGCTATCAAAATGATCTAAAAATTCTATTCTATCAAAGAGAGATAATATGCTTAATGTTATAAGACTATAAGTTTGATGCACAAAGACTTGATCATTTTGAAGAAGGAATGGGCTCTATTTATAGGGAAAATAGGGAAATTGATGGTCAAGATTGAATAATCTTATCAAGGGCCAGGATTGAAAGTTAATCAATCCATGTTTATGATTCTCACCAATGAAATGGTGACAATTGTCAACAAGAGACTGCTTGAGAGGAGATGTAAGAAGCATTAAATGCTTTGAAGGACATGAAGGTTACCTTAGGAGGTAAGGGTTAAGGTTAGGTTAGGGTTATCCATTGGAAAAAGCTTTTACCCAAGGGGTAAAGTCTTGTGCAAGGGTTAAAGGGATAACAAAGGGTAAAGCCATGAATGATTGATGAGACCCTTGGGTTAGATTTGTTAAAATGTGGCGATTGATCAGCAAAGTATTGTACACTCAACACGTATCCTTGTTGGGGTCCGGGGCCAAGCCAGGCCTCGAGCAGGGGTTCGGGGGTGGCAGCCCCCAAGGAAAGTGGGGGTTCAAGGGCAGGAGCCCCCGAGAAAAAAAAATTTGGGTATTTTTTTGATGAAAACCAACATTGTAATAAAACCCTAAAAAGGTCGACTTTGTTTTTTGCCCTAAAAATGCATGTTATAAGCAGCTGGGATGCTTAAGGCATTGTAAGGTTGATGTACTATTTTTGCTGGATAATAAGAAAGATTGGATGGCTATGTATGGTGGACATAACCCATTCTGGGTGAACCACGTTAAATCTCTATGTTATATGTGTCATGTTTTATTTCTTTATCTTTTGTATTTAAGTCTGCATATAATTGTTAGTTCATATTTGCTTCGAATCTGCTTGAAACCCTAACAATTGGTATCAGAGCAAGGTTTTCTGTAAATTGGTAGGACTTTCAGATTTGAGTGGGAGCAATGAAGGATTCCAAATTCAAGGTTGAAAAGTTTAATGGCTATAATTATCGGTTATTGAAAATGTAGATGGAGGATTACTTGTATCAAAAGGATTTGTGGTGGCCATGGAAGGAAAGGCAAAGAAATCGACCATAATGTTAGATGAAGAGTGGGAAATTTTAGATAGAAAGGCACTGGGATCCATTTGATTGTGCCTTGCATCGTCTATAGCATTCAATATAATAGAAGCAAAAACGGCTGTAGATTTGATGGCAACATTGGATAAGTTGTATGAGAAACCCTCAGCTTCGAATAAGGTATTTCTTATGAAGCATTTGTTTAATTTGAAAATGAGTGAGGGAGGATCTATAGGAAAGCACTTAAATGAATTTAATACAATTACCAGTCAATTGTCTTCGGTAAAAATTACCTTTGCAGAAGAGGTTAGGGCTCTCTTGATTTTATGTTCTTTGCCAGAAAGCTGGAATAGCTTGGTTATGGCTATAAGTAACTCTGTCTCTAGTCAAAATACTTTGGTATTTGATGATATTGTTGGTGTTATCCTAAGTGAAGAAATGTGAAGGAAAAGCACAGGTGAGACTCCAACATCATTGGGTAGTGTTTTGAATGTGGAGAATAGAGGAAGATCAAAGGAAAGAGGAAAAGGCCCTGGGAATGAGAAGTCATGAGAGAAGTCAAAGAAATGATGCTCTCAATCTAGAGGAAAGAAAGATTGCTGGTACTGCGGAAAGCCTAGTCATCTAAAGAAAGACTGTTGGTCTTGGAAAAACAAAGAAGGAGACAAAAATGAAAATGACAGTAAGGAAGCTAATATTGCGAGTAATACTTTACAAGATGCTCTAATCTTATGTTTCGATAATGTTAATGATTCCTGGGTAATAGATTCTAGGGCTTTATTTCATGCTACACCCCATAGAAAATATTTTCTAGATTATGTTCAAGGTGATTTTGGATAGGTATATTTGGGTGATGATGAGCCCTGTCAAATTGTTGGAAAAGAAAAGATATAAGGCTAGACTTGTGGTAAAAGGTTTTGCACAGAAAAAGGGTATAGATTATGATGAAATATTTTCTCCAGTTGTAAAAATGACTTCAATTAGAACTGTACTTAGTCTTGTGGCTGTAGATGATTTACATCTTGAACAATTAGATGTCAAAACAGCTTTTCTCCATGGAGATTTGGAGGAGGAAATTTACATGTTGCAAACCACAGGGATATGAGGTCAAAGGTAAGGAGAACTTGGTGTGCAGGTTGAAGAAAAGTCTGTATGGCCTAAAGCAAGCACCTCGACAATGGTATTTAAAATTTGATAGTTTCATGGCTGAACACGGTTATCATAGATGTCATTCTGATCATTGTGTATATTTTAAGAGATTTGATAATGGCAGTTATATTATCCTGTTGCTTTATGTTGATGACATGCTTGTTGCTGGGTCTAACATGCAACATATAAATGATCTTAAACAAAAATTAGCCAGGTCATTTGCTATGAAGGATTTGGGTGCAGGTAAGCAAATTCTCGGTATGAGGATTACACGAGATAGGAAAAATAGAACCTTGAATTTGTCCCAAAGTGAGTATATAAAGAAGGTGTTGAAAAGATATTGCACATGCAGTGGGAGTTGTGAGCAGGTTTATGAGTAATCCAGGTATGGAACATTGGAATGATGTGAAATGGATTCTTCGGTATTTGAAAGGAACTACTATGAAGGCATTATGTTTCAAAGGATCTAATGCTGCTATAAGTGGATTTGTTGACTCTGATCTGGTGGGTGATATTGATTCACGGAGGAGTACTACAGGGTATATTTTTACTATAGGGGGAACTACAGTTAGTTGGATTTCTAGGCTGCAAAAGGTTGTTGCAATTTCAACCACTGAAGCTGAGTATGTTGCTGCTACAAAAGCCAGCAAGGAGATGATTTGGTTGCAATGTTTTCTAGAGGAATTGGGTTAGACACAAGAGGATAGCCCATTATATACTGATAGCCAGAGTGCCATTCATCTTGCGAAGAAATCTGTTTTTCATTCAAAGACAAAGCACATTTAGCTCAGGTACCACTTCATCTGGACTATTTTGGAGGAGGGTCAGTTACGGCTTGAGAAGATTCACACAAGTGAGAATCCTGTCGATATGTTCATGAAGGCAGTTCCATAGGAAAAGCTGATTTTTTCATCAGTTTCTATTGGTCTTCTTGATTGATAATTGTGGAATTTATACCATTTGAGTCCTAGTGTTTTATCCAATGGATGCTGCATGTACAGTGGTGTCGTGTAGTATTAGTCTCCAAGTGGGAGATTGTTCGGTGTGGAGCCTGATCAGTCTCCAAGTGGGAGATTGTTAAAATGTGGTGACTGATCAGCAAAGTATTGTACACTCAGCACATATCCTCACCGGGGTCCAAGGCTGGGCCGAGCCCCAGGCAGGGGTTCGGGGGCAGTAGCCCTTGAGGAAAGTGGGGGTTCGGGGGCGGGAGCCCCCTAGAAAAAAAAATTTGGGTATTTTTTTGATGAAAACCGACATTGTAATAAAACCCTAAAAAGGCCGACTTTGTTTTTTGCCCTAAAAACACATGTTATAAGCGGCTGGGATGCTTAAGGGATTGTAAGGTTGATGTACTATTTTTGCTGGATAATAAGAAAGATTGGGGCTGTGTATGGTGGACGTAACCCATTCTGGGTGAACCACGTTAAATCTCTATGTTATATGTGTCCTGTTTTATTTCTTTATCTTTTGTATTTAAATCTGCATATAATTGTTAGTTCATATTTGCTTTGGATCTGCTTGAAACCCTAACAAGATTGAAGGTTGAGTTAGGCAAAATGTCTCTAACCATGCCAAAAGGATTAGTTAACCATTAATGGTTTGGAAGACTTTGGAGACAAATTTGTAAGAGTCCTTCCAAATATGGGGGAACTCAACAAGTTAGCTTGTTGAAGACATAAAGGCTTTAATTATTTTGGAAGACTTTCCTCCAAATTTGAGAAGTGGCATCCTCAAATTTAGGGAAAAGGAATGATTGAAAGGTTTAGGCTAATTGATTAGGATTAGATAGGTTCTAGAAGAATTTAGAAAGGGGATTTAGGAGGCAACTGAGAGATGTAGGATTTTGCAAGTGGATGGGGGAAATAGAATTTAATTAAAATAAAATTAATTTACTTCAATTGTGGTTGCAACTTGCATTTGTAGGATTTTGCAAGTGGGGAAATTTAATTAAATGGCCTAGAAGGGGGATTACATTTGGCTTAGATAGAAGAAGGGTATATTAATTAAATCTTAATTTAATTAATAGGTGATTAGAAGAATAGGGATATTAATTAAATCTTAATTTAATTAATTGGAAGAATTAAGAATAATTAAATGAATAAAATTCACTTAATTCATTGTGCAACTTTTAGGTGTCTACAGTATTAAATACTCTTATACTTTACTATATTTAGATAGGAGATGACTTGCATTTTTG
Source organism: Cryptomeria japonica (assembly GCF_030272615.1). Taxonomy (NCBI): domain Eukaryota; kingdom Viridiplantae; phylum Streptophyta; class Pinopsida; order Cupressales; family Cupressaceae; genus Cryptomeria; species Cryptomeria japonica. The sequence goes on along the minus strand of NC_081415.1, from coordinate 222,986,963 downwards.
AAGCTATATGTTTAAAGTAATCAGATGCTCAATATAACTACTATTATATGTAGACACTTAAGATAACTACTATGATATGCAATACTTTTTTTAGTTGCTTTCACATATTCATATCATCGATTTTAGGATGTAGAAAGGATGCAATTTTATGTTATAGGGTTTATTAATGAAGCATCTTTCTCAGCATAAGTATACACACATAGATGTAGGTGTGTCCATATAATGCAAGGTAGAGATATTAACACATCTACATTTTGTGGCTATTGGTATGACGTTGTAGATACTTTTGTTAATATTTCACCTTCATGCATCTGGGATCATGTGGATGGGGCACATTGGGTTTCTTTCCCCTCATTTTGATTTCCCAAGCGTCTTACCTTTAACTCCTTCGATATATTGACCACGGTTGTAATGGCCCTGGTTTGTTCTATATTTTCATTTTTGCAATTAATATAGAAGAATGCAGTTTTGTAGGGCAACCTTAATCTGGGTACTTTAAGGGCACCTATCTCTGAGTCTTAAATTGAGCCGATGTAGGTGGTTTTCTTCCTTCCATGGTATTATATGGTTATCCTAACTTTGAGTTTTCAGGAAAGCATTGCTCTGTGTTTGTAGGATCCAGAATCCATCTCATTCATCCCCCACATGGTCAGCAATCAAAAAAATCCTTGGTCTTTCTGCTCGCTCTTTACCACCTGAAGGATTCACCTATAATTCAAAACCTTGATGTAGAAGTCATGTTTAAATTTTTTGACAACAAGATGTATTTTTCAAATTTGTTATTGTAATCCCTTAAGAAGTCATATTTCTAGCTATCAGGGAGATGTAAATTATTCCAGGATTTTCCTTGGGCAAGACTAGAGGTTTTCTTTGTTCAATTCTTTCCTACTGGTACCCACACCGAACCGAATTTGTACAAAATTGTAATTATTATTTTTAGAATGAATAAAATTTACGGCCTTGGCCCATTATCAAGCAAAAAAAAAAAGGATAACACAATTAAATTAATTAATTATGTTGATAGACTTAAATTAATTAAATATTGATTTAATTAATTTTAGGTGTATACAATAGGTTTGCACAAAATTTTAAATTGTTAGCATGTAGGAAGTATACCTCTCTTTCTATATTTATGTGACTAAGTTCTCTTTGGCACCAATATAACCTTCATAATTGATAGGTAAGAGTTAACTATATGCATTCCATTTATTGAACACACCATGAGACTGAGAGGGAGGTGAATCAATCTGACCCTTAAATCAATTTACTTTTAATCCTTCAAGCTTCAAACCAAAATTAATTTATCTTTGCAATAATGAAACATGAAAGAACAAGGCACGATGCATAGAAGAACACCAAATTTATGTGTAAAACCTAAGAAGGGAAACACTATAGGGAGAATCACAATCACAATATAAATAATTGATGACAATGTTTTATCTCAGGGACAAAGGATCTTGCTACACCTGATATGGACTTGTGAGACCAGGGCACACAACATTTGGGAAATATACAAGGGCAAGATACATAGACTGCACAAGATGCCAAAAGGATACTATATTTTTATAGGTATAGGGAAATGATGAATTGAAATGAAAAAGATCTCTTGATCATGAAACTATCCTTGAACCACTATGTCAAGCAAACAATATCATGGCAAACACATCCCACTATCTCAAAACACTTTCATATTGAAGATATGATCATGAAAGCTCATCAAAAACTAAAATTCATACTTCTTCTATAGGTCACATATGCATGTGCATCATTCACATTAAATTCAAAACAATCCACACTTCTATTTATACTTGGTCATTCATTGAAACCCTCAACTAGGTCGGTGATGCATAAGCATTTGAGTAGTTCATCCAGTTGGAGCAGTTAACAGTGGAGTTGCTTGGAGATTGTTGTAATTCTTCATGATTGATAGTTTATAGCTGCGGATTTGGATTTAGTAGTTGGATATCATTGTCTTAAACATATTAGAGATTCATGGCATTTGGATTTGATTCGGGTGACATATCGATTTCGATATTAGTTCGATGTTGGTGTGTTCTTATTGGTTGGTCTTGTAGTGTGTGGAGCAAAGAAGAATTAGGTTGGGGATGGTTTTTGTAACTTGTGAATCATTAAGAGATGTTGTTTTGGACCTAACCGATGTTCTTGGAGGTCTGCTCAAAGTTCTAAGCATTGTTGGAGATGTTCTTGGTTATTTGGGTCGACCTATTATTGTTTGCTTGTTTCATTATGAACTGGTGGATCTTTGGCCAACTTGATCGAGTTGTGGTTGCTTGTGAATCTGGTATAAAGAGGAAGATAGTAGATTTATTTGAGATGATAGAGGTCCAAGGAAGAAAATATTCAAAACATATGTAGTTTCTATAGATATTCTGGTCTGGGAGGATTGAAGTCCAGAGGGACCGAGGCTCGGATTAGTGCAGATAGTGCAGACTATTACTGGAGGACAAATTATTGAGTAGATGATTTGCGGATCATATATTTGAGTTGTAAGAATCATTTTGTTATCCTGGGTTGTGGTCTAGCATGTGTAAAGCCTGAGAGAATATATAATTAATTAAAGTATTATAAGGATTTCTCTTTCATGTTTTTCCTGGTTATATCTTGTGTCATGTCAACCGGTTATCAATATCTTTCATGATGATCATGTTATAATCTATGAGGCAGTTTTGTCCTTCTTTGGATCTCCCTACCTTGTCTGCATCAGTCAGAGACATAATATATATATGTATTACATAAATATGAGCACCCAGACAAATAAAACATAATATGGTCCACTCCAAGAGATAAAGGGGACCCAAACACATCACCACACATCTTTCTAAGTTGATTCAAACAAAATGCACACACTAACACATCCTTCAAAGTTGACATCAAACATAACATATAGAAAATCAAAGAATCACATTAGACAGTTAACCCAAAAAATATCACTCAATGTAGATCTATAGATGTCATAATAAGATCCATACCAAAATTCTAACTCAATCTCCAATACTTATGTAGACCAAAAGAGCATAATCCAAATATGATATCAATTGAGTCGATCAGAGACCAACACAATTGATAGTGCCGAACACAGGACAACATAACTTTACTTGTTCATCAAACCATACTAGGAAACTAAACTAGAACATTGCATTAACCATATGAAATTATCCTCCAAATTGCAACACTCCAATCTACATAGTAGAGAAATGTAGAGTATTCTCTTTACCATTGTTGACACACAGTCTCCCTATTAGCAAACAACAACAACCAACTTCATCATCTGAACAACTAAGGACCTAAAAATTTGATAGTACAATATCCATAAAACATAAACATTATATCGATAACTACAAGCCTAATCTTTAGAAATTAGGGATATGCAGAGCATTCTTCCATATGGACTTTAAATTATCTTTCCCACATATTGAAACTTACGCTATTGTATCCTTCTAGAAACACCTTATACTTACTCAACATCACCACAAGATAACATAACAACATTTGAACACTCATTTTTGGACCGTATACTATATCCACACAACTAAAAAACCATATACTATATACTCTATTGGATTAGGGACTAAATGAGATCAATTAAATATCCTCCAATTGATGCATGTTTATACATATTACTAGTGAGTTTCAAGGTTAGCTTCCTAGCTATTTTGATCTTGCAATAGAAATATATTTATGTTGGTGTCCAACGTCAATACGTTAGTTTTGAAATTTGTTGTAAAACCTTTGGTTGATTGTTTTGGACTTTGGCCATGTGAACCATTTAATAATATCTCTTAAACAAATGCTCATGTGAACTACAAAGATTAGGGCATGCATAAATTAAATTTTTTTTCAAAAACTTTAGAAACTCTTAAACAAATACAATTTTTTTTCTTGGAAAAAGTGGCAAGCCACATATAAATATATATATAAATAAGAAACTGATTCAAGAGCTTAATAGGGAAAGAATCAGGAAGAAAACCCTATATCCTTGGTCAGATACAAAGGAGAAAGAAAAAATGGAGTTATAAGGAACCCCAACAATCCTCAAAAAGGCCACAAATGAGAATAGTGGAAGAGGATAAACTAAGAGAAATCCTAGAATCGGCCCCGATAATTGGTTAACAATATTGTAGACTAACCATCACCAGTGTCCAGAGAGAACATTCTAGTATTTGTATAGCACAGATAGGAACCTAGCCGAATGAGATATTCTGGAACTAAAATACTGGTACAAGAATATCACAACCACCGAAACTAAAACCAAAAACCACAGAGACACCTTTATTGATACAACAGAATCACTAGAACTGATACCGGATACCAAAAGACTCAAACCTGCTACCAATGGAGATGTGAAACTGGAACACTGACGATAGAAGATAGTAGATGGGAGTATTGGACCACAAATTAAAAAAGTAAACAACAAACTGGTTATGTTATCGAAGCATTAAATATCAGAATGCAAATGTAACCAGATATGTTTTACTGGGAAGAACTGGTATGCAAAGTAATTTAATAGCTTATGAAAGTGCTAAAAAAACTGGTTATACAAAGCTAAAATACAAGATGACTCCCATACCGATACTGTAATGACTCAATGAGTTGAATAGGAAGGCCCTGATCCTTGTAATATTGACAAAAATCCATCATCGATATTGAGAGCAATGAAGGCCGAAATCAAATCATCAATTGGTGAACTACGGATTTCATTGATTTGATCAAAGGAGAGCCGAGGAGGAGGAGAAATGTTGTTCACTTGCATAGAAATTTCATCACCCACTAGCATTACCATAGAGATAACAAATGACTCTATTTGTCCATGATCATGGCCTAAAATTGATACAATTGCCTTGAGTGAAAATCCAAATTACATGGCTTTTGCTAGCATCCTCTCTACCTATGTTAGAACAGGGGGTTTGAAATAGAGAATGGAGAAGATACTTGTCATTAGATGATTATTATTCATTTAATTTGATTAACTATGTTGTAGAGAAAATGATTACTATTAAACTATACCAATTCCAATGATATTATTTTTTGTCTGCTTCTTTCAAAATATAGAATACTACAAACTCTATTTACATTCTAATTTGGAACATAAAACTCCTTTTTTCTGTCGAAACATGTGAATTTTTTTCTTCCTGAAGTTTTTGGGCAATTTTTATTTATTTTGTAGGTTATATAATTACCTAAAAGCAATGTATTGGCATATCTCTTTATAATATTATTTAAACCATTCTTCAAGTCACCTTATGTCTATGGAATTAATGTAGTGCAACTGGCTTAGTAATATTGACATTGTCAGGTAGTATATTTTCTAGAAAGTCAATCGACACTATTTTTTTTAAACTAAAATGAATCTAATTGAATTTAAAATTGTTTATACCATAAAAATATTGCATGAATATGTATTTTGAAACAATCTATCAACATTTTCCAAAGGAAAATAAGGGGCTTATTTACATCTACCACAATTCTATCAACATGTATGTAGCATAACGAACATCTACCAAAATAACTATAAGGCACTTCACACTATGGTCTTTAAAAATTTAAATATAAATTCTTCAACTAATTTTTTTTACATGGTGTCAACTAGAGAAATTAGCCTAATTGCACTATAATTGCTATAGTATTTTGCTATAAAGTTAATTATCATATTTTATCAAAAAATAACAAAAGTATAGACTTAAAGTGTACAAATTTGATTAATCTGATTATAGGTGTGTATGGTAAACAATTAAATATAAAAGAAAACATCGATAAAGATATATAATGATAATAATAAATCAACAAGTACATATGATAAATTAGATACAAGTGGATAAAGTCTTTCTATAAATTTATACCACCAAAGATATACTAAACTTGTATTAATTAAGTAGAAACAACTACATCAATACATCACATAAATGTTTTAAGTCTAATTACATATTGATAGTGTTATATTACCTACACAATAACCATGTCTTATTTATACCAAGCCTTTAGAATATATAGACTTTAGGAGGTTCAGAAACCACCATCAAATAATACCATGTATCCAAACATGGTCTCACAATATCATAACGATTCTCATGAATCGTTACATGAGAGTGCTTTCCAAAACATAAATTAACCACTCTATCACACCCGCTTTATGGTGCTCTATGTGTGCAATAATTATATTTTTATTGCCTCTTTTGAGAAACATTTTTTATAACTCCCAATCTAATTTATCTTCTAAGCTACTCTATGTGTACGATAATTACTTTTTTATTGCCTCTTTTGAGAAATAAAATAAAATCCTTATTGGTATCTCACTTACCCATTCCAAGAAAGTAAAATTCCTAAAATTATACATTACATGATTACAATTTCATCACACTATTTAAATTTCTATCATTAAATGTTGTTAAATTATCTTCTTTCCATGAGATTAAGGTGTTATTAGTTTTTATCTTAAGAGACTTGTACAATTCGTGATAGCTACATATCTTATGAGGATCAAATATGCTTGTCTCTATTTTTTTTGAGACATGTTGTCAAGACAAAGACCCTTCTTCCATAATTTTGCATACTTGGATGGTTGTTTATTTCATTCACCTTATTTATTCTTCAATATTTAAAAAGAGAAATTATAATGGTATTATAGATATAAAAATATTTATCAAGTGTCAAGTGATGCACTTCTTTTATGTAATTTCTTTGAAGTGCAAACCCTTTTCTTTTTTGGTTTACTAAATTTGTGCATACAATTCATAATCTTTATTTTTTGTTACTAATATATAATATAATGGGTTAGATTTGATATTTAATATACATTTATATTGATATTTTATCTTATTTTATATTACTGATAAATACAATTAATAAACTATAGTTTATTCTAATTACATTAAAGTGGGTCCATGTAGTGGTAGGACCTTTTAAAGCATAATGCATGTGAACCATAGTTAACATTTTTTGAATAATGACAAAAACTCTAAGCTACAAAATATGTCAATATTTAGGTCATCAAATACGTCACACCACAAATATCTAGAAAGGTAAACCAAGCATCTACATCACTAATTAAAGAAGTTTAATCTACAAAAAAATTACAAACTTTAAATAATTACATAAGCTTAGTATAAAATATTGTCATTGCCATGTACAATAAACAATTAAGTATTTATGAGAGTTTATTCCATCTAGTATCATGTATGCATGTTGCATATGCTTTAAGAATCCTTACTTGAGTTGAATATTTGTTATGATATGGATCCTTAACCATATTTCTCCTTATCAACAAGAGACGCCTCCTTTAGACCCAATGCTCCTAAGAGTTATGATATGAGGCTGATCTGGATACTTTGATGCTTCCACATGAGTGGTGACTACCATGGTATCTACGAGGACTTTATTTCAAACCCTTAAATAAATAAATAGAGGGGATGTGGCTATGAGATAGAGCTATACAATCCTATTAATAATGAGCTACTTCCATAATATATAGGAATGGGTTGGTTGAGACTTACTCTATGATATATGTGCTAGAACAACTTGGAGATGGGTAACTTAATGGATCACCCTCAATATACTTATGATACATATCTATTTAGGGGTTGATTGATGCATAGTTTGAAGAACTTTTAAGGGATCCCTTTTTTTGGTTGTTTTGATTACACAATCATATTCAAGAACTAAGATCAATACAATAATGAGAACATTAAGAATATCTACTTGTTACAATAGAGGTTAATAAAAAGAGTGGTAAGGACGACATTCCTAAAGGGGGAATAAGGAGACAACATCAAAGGACGAGAGGATAGCCTGGAATAATGGGGAGGTCATACCAATGTAGGTTGCACCTACACTTTAAGGTATCTCACTTGCAAAGCTCATAGAGGAGAATATAAGGATAGCCAATTCCTCATGGAAGTCTAAAGACCCACAAAAGTGCTACCTTTCTCCTCCCATTTATTTTATAAAGTTCCAAACTTTCCAACATGAAACACCTATGCTCTAAAATGCTACTAGCACTCTATCTCTCCTTATTTTACACTTATGATGTAAGCACAATTGATGAATGGAGAAAATTTTCATAAATGTTTGTTTATATATCTTGATCCCTACCACAAGACAATCTAGAGAGTAACTTTTGATTGATATAAGGTTTCCTATACTAGTACGTTGAAACATAGATATCTTCATTCCTACTTACCACATTAGAAATGATGTGGCTTCATAGAGTATTAGAGTTGTTGCATGAGAGATGGTCGGTTTCAGGGTTAATAGAAAGACACCTATTTAGTCACAAACTAGTGTTAGATTAATCTATTGCCTTTCAAGTAATATGATGAGGATACATGGGATGATCTTGTTATATCCACACCTAAGGTTTCTCTATTTAGATTTTAGGTTTCCTTTATAAAAATTCATTTTACCAAATTATTCATTATTCAAATATTTAGATAATCAATATGATTCATGTTTTTGGATCACTTCAACCTCCATACATTATTTTTCTCTTTGTATGTTACAATTATTTGATTGCAAGTGATCTTCAAGAGTTTTGGGTTTTAGGAATGAAGTACAACATGGCATTAGAGCTCTGAATCTATAATTTCATATCCATACTTTGAGATATTTTCTGCTTTAGGTGTAATTTTCATGCACAATAGAGCCCAATCAGCCTCATTGTTATATCAAGAAGGGTCAAGAACCTCAAGATTGGTTGTCCAAATGTTATTTTCTTGAGCACAAATTTTGAAGCATTGATTTTCTTATAATTGTACAAATATGTATGAATTTGTATGTTGTCCAACACTAATACGACCAATGCAACAAAAAAATTGGCCCTTTTGTGTTTAAATGTTTTTGGCTAGTGTTGGATAGGGGAGGGTCCAATAGTTCTACAAGGTCCAATGTTGTAATAGAGCTTGTGCTTATGTTATTAATCTTGTCACATATTTATACTATATGTTATAAATAAATAGTCCATGTGTAAATAAAAGAATAATCAAATGTTGGTCAAGATGGACCCATACTTGAACACATGAGAACCTATGAATGTTATATTAAAAAGGAATCAATACATCTGTATGTCATTTATAAAATAAAATTCTCATATAAACAAGTATTGTTGTCATGGTGAAAAAATATTATTCTTATGTGTACAACTATTGGGTTAGCAATGTATATGCATTGGAGTACTTCATATTAATAATTTGTCCAATCACAAATATAAAAGGTGAGCACAATAAATACCTTGTATTTTCCCCTAAAACATGAAGGATTATCAAAAAGTTTTAGTGTTTAAATGTGGTCCATTTATGTTGGATATAAGCTATATTTTAAATAATAATGTTTTTTTTAATCACCCGAATAGTTTTCTATGATCAACTAGTGGTTCATTTGTGTTGGATATAAAAAATAAAGATGGCAAATATTTATAATTTTTTTATAAATAAGATATTTCAAGGAGGTATCTCTCTTTCATCCTCAAGCAAAAAGAAAATATTACAGATGCTCTCTAAGAGCTCATGTACAATGTAGCCATGGTGCCCAGTACATTAGAGTGTAGCCATGTTGCCCAGATGCTCTCTAAGAGCTCATGTATAGTGTAGCCATAGTGCCCAGTACATTAGAGTCTAACCATGGTGACCAATACATTAGAGTGTAGCCATGGTGCCCAATACATTAGAGTGTAGCCATGGTGCCCAGATGCTCTCTAAGAGCTCATGCACAGTGTAGCCATGGTGCCCAAATGATCTCTACGAGATCATGTATAGTGTAGCCATGGTGCCCAGATGCTCTCTAAGAGCTCATGTATAATGCAGCCATGGTGCCTAGTACATTAGAGTGTAGCCATGGTGCCCAATACATTAGAGTATAGCCATGGTGCCCAGATGCTCTCTATGAGCTCATGTACACTATAGCCATGGTGCCCAGTACATTAGAGTGTATCCATGGTGCCAAGTACATTAGAGTGTAGCCATGGTGCCCAGATGATCTCTAAGAGCTCATGTATATTGTAGCCATGGTGCCTAGTACATTAGAGTGTAGTCATGGTGGTCAAATGCTCTCTAAGAGCTCATGTACATTGTAGCCATGGTACCCAGTACATTAGAGTGTAGCCATGGTGCCAATTATATTAGAGTGTAGCCATGGTGCCCAAATGTTCTCTAAGAGCTCATGTATAGTGTAGCCATGGTGCTCAGTACATTAGAGTGTATCTATGGTGCCAAGTGCATTAGAGTGTAGCCATGGTGTCGAGATACTCTCTAAGAGCTCATGTATAATGTAGCCATGGTTTCCAGTACATTAGAGTGTAGCTATGGTGCCCAAATGCTCTCTAAGAACTCATGTATAGTGTAGCCATGGTGCCTAGCATATTAGAGTGTAGCCATGGTGCCAAGTACATTAGAGTGTAGCCATGGTGCCCAGATGCTCTCTAAGAGCTCATGTACAGTGTAGCATAATGTAGCCATGGTGCCTAGATGCTCTTTAAGAGCTCATGTAGAGTGTAGCCATGGTGGCAAGATTGACTTCTTATTCCCAACAGCCCCATCATCAAACTGACTAGCAATGAGACCTGTCGAAGGCAGGAAGGGACTCCTTACAATTCCTCCTTACAATTGTGATCCTCACATGTGGCCTAAGTAAAAAGACGATTAGAGATTTTTCAACTTGTCTCCACCATCTTATTGCATAGATCATATTCATGAAGAAATATTCATAGATTATCCTATCATGGATATGGCTCTACTTCCATTGGTATTCACCAATTATCTTTCATATTGCTTGAACTAAATCCTTTTCATGGACATTGAAGAGTCTAGGGATATACTACTCTATGGAATTTGTCTTACACATCTAAACTATCTCAGTGAGCAATGGCATTATGCTTTTTACTCCAAACAAACATTTGTGATTCTGTTTATCCCATCTTAGAGTTTCTTTTCTCATCAATCAAGATAATGTGTTCCCCTGACTAGATATCTCAATGACCGTCCTCGGCAATCTAATCACAAATATTATTTGTAAATATGTTTTCCCATGTGGAGTATGATTCGTTCATTTTCCTTTCAGATATTTGTTTTGTATCTCAGGTAAATTGGAACCTTCTTTAAGAAAATCACTTTGGTCTTTCTCCATTTGTACCATTTCAAGGCGGATGGATTCTGTCGAAATATCTATATAATAGAAACGGACTAAATTTCTCACACTAGCTTATACTTCTAGGTTTATAAGTGTTAAACATTCGACATGGAATAACATTTTATAGGCTACATTTGCTAGGCTTAATATGTTGCTTAATGTATGTGGTCACACTAGAATACACTTATAGGCTTAAAAGTGTTAAATACTCAGAGTTTACTAACACTCTCTAGACTTAATATGTTGCTTAGTGTGTGGGGTTTAAAGCTGGCCATAATATATAAGGTGTAGAATTCCTCCCCCATGCATTATTTTCTTGATTTCAATGTCGATATAAATATTTATATTATACTTATCCTCAAAAAAATGAGTGGGTGAAAAAATTCGCATCCTAAAATCCAAGCAAGTACAATTATTAAATAAAAATTCAAAGAGAAAAATAAGAAACAATTTTGTTAAATAATCAGATTTAGAGCATTGGGATGTGAGGGGATCATGATCAATTCAATTTTCTCAAACATTAGGAATATCTTGGCTATTAGGAATAGGATCCTAGCCAATAATCACACCCCCTTTATTTATGCATCGTCAAGAAGTTGAGTGTCATTAATAAGAGAAAGTACACGATCCAACCATACAAAAACACCTCATTCATGAGATTAAAAAAAGGTTGAAAGAAATCAAGAGGTTTCCAATACCTACTATAGACAAACCAATCCCTTTCTCTTCTTAAAAGAGGTTGGAAAGCATGTGATTGACAACCATGTCCACCACAAACATTTTGCTACATCCGCATTAATAACACATTTTTCCCATAAAAAACTATAACATTTCAAATTATATAATTATCTTCCACCATACTAGTTCTTGCCATGAAATTATATCTGAGGGACAATTTTTAATGAGTGACTAAATATCTTACTTTTAGACAATCACAATCAATTATTTTTAATATAGTTTATCTAAAAAATAATTTTATTTTGCAAAGATGTAGTTTTTATAATAAAAATTTTGAAAAATGAATTATCATCAATCTAATTGGTAGAAAAAAATTTAGTGATAAGGGTGATTAATATGCTACCAAGAGCATTATGGGCAAAGAAGAGTGATCAATACACTACCATCTCCATCGTAGTGGAAAACGTGGCAGGCGAAAACAGGGTGGATAATATAAAATCAAATAACAAACATACAACTACACATTCCCTCATCATGGGACTAAACATGTCTAGTTAAACTAACAAAAAATGTTAAGAAAAACTCCTGCAATAAATTTCACCTTGTTGGAATACCTTGATTATGGTACTTTCTATTACTACAAGAGGGGTTGAGGGTGTCCAAAAGTTATGGTTTTTTTTTTCATTTTTCTAATTGATTAACCTATCATGCGACCATTGTGTCATAGGCAAATAATTCATATGTATTAAGCTTTATTTTTTCATCTTTGGATTGTCAAGAAGGAATTGTTGTTCCCACATTTCAATGAAATCATTCAACTCTTTAGAATTTGGGATATGTGTTTTAAGTCCAAGGAGGCATTGCATGAATGAACTTGTACAAGCATTTAAAACAAAATCTCATAAACTATCAAACCCTTGATTTTTTTATCCACACATAACCAACATCCATCATTCCCATCTCTTGCACCTCCATGAAACTCATGATTATTACTTTCATGTGTTTCTTATTAGGATTCAATTATTTTCACTTGGGATACAAGCAACCATTTCTTACAAATATCTTAAGAGCTATAACATCCTTCTAAATGATCAAATGAAGTCTAAGATAGCATATTTTTATTTGTCAAAGATGAGACCTTTGGATGGAGCTTCACATGTGTCAACATTAGTGAATGACACTACTACATACTCAATCTTGAGTAAGATAAACTTCCTTCCTTTCTAATTTAAACCAATACAATATTTAGATACTAAATTTGCAAGATATAAAAAATCTAAAATTTGAATTTTATAGGTACTATACAACACATCAATTGGTAGAAAAAGTGATGTCTTTAGCTTTGGAATTTTTTGGCAAAAATAATATTTGGGTGAAAAATTGAGCAATCTAAATGACTCCAAATTCTTGTTTATGGTAGATAAGAGATGTTGGGGTTTCAAGGGAGAAGTATAAAGGATAGATGGCCATAGTTTGATTGTAGTACCATTCCATGTTTTTTTTGGTTGTTTCCCACTTAGATTTGATAGACTTATGTTTGACTTGCTATGTGTGGGTTACTTTGCTTGTGCATGTGGATACTTCCTCTTTATCTATGTGGTTGGATTATTTATGATGAAAGGCACTATTGGGCATGTTGATTACTATGTGTTATTCTATGGACATACTGATGTTACTGATGTACTATGTGTATAATTATGTTTCTTCATGGTTATGGTATGTGATGATGGTTTAATATTACTGTTATGATGCACTAACCCATGTTTCAAGGGATACTTGTGGAGATGGTATAAGCTTACTAAGTTGATTTATCGATATGGATTTGATGTTTAGACTAGATCATTTCATGATTCTTTACTATAATTAGGGGTGGAAGGAATGACATCGCATTACTAAATATAGTAAAGCATCATGAAATGATCTAGTCTAAACATCAAATCCATATCAATAAATCAACTTAGTAAGCTTATACCATCTCCACAAGTATCCCTTGAAACATGGGTTAGTGCATCATAACAGTAATATTAAACCATCATCACATACCATAACCATGAAGAAACATAATTATACACATAGTACATTAGTAACATCAGTATGTCCATAGAATAACACATAGTAATCAACATGCCTAATAGTGCCTTTCATCATAAATAATCCAACCACATAGATAAAGAGGAAGTATCCACATGCACAAGCAAAGTAACCCACACATAGCAAGTCAAACATAAGTCTATCAAATCTAAGTGGGAAACAACCAAAAAAAACATGGAATGGTACTACAATCAAACTATGGCCATCTATCCTTTATACTTCTCCCTTGAAACCCCAACATCTCTTATCTACCATAAACAAGAATTTGGAGTCATTTAGATTGCTCAATTTTTCACCCAAATATTATTTCTGCCAAAAAATTCCAAAGCTAAAGACATCACTTTTTCTACCAATTGATGTGTTGTATAGTACCTATAAAATTCAAATTTTAGATTTTTTATATCTTGCAAATTTAATCTAAATATTGTATTGGTTTAAATTAGAAAGGAAGGAAGTTTATCTTACTCAAGATTGAGTATGTAGTAGTGTCATTCACTAAGAGCCCTTAGTCTAAATCTTGAGTTTATTATGATCAATGTATATGGCCCAATTCTAATAGACAAAAAGAGATTAGTGTGGGGAAAATCATCATAGGTGGTGACTTCAACACCATCTTATACTCATCTGATAAAAGTGGTGGTATAAAAACCATTAAACAACCACAAAGAGACTTCACAAATTGGATAAATAACAATAACTTATTTGAAATCAGAACTGAGACAGGTTTTCACACATGGAATAATAGAAGAAAATATTTCTCCAACATTGGAGAAACACTTGATAGATTTTTCTTTAAATGAGATCTAACTGATCTTCAAACAGAACTAAAAACTACAGTATTACCTTGGTCAGGCTCTGATCATTACCTAGTATGCTTAGAACTTATGGGGGAAACAAAGCAAATTGGGTGTCCCTTCAAGTTCAAAAGAATGTGGTTTACACATGAAGACTTCCTCCCCAACATACAAAAATGGTGGAAGGATAGCGTATTTGTAGGATCAAAAATGTATTGTCTGGTATCTAAGCTGAAAGAGATTAAGCACAAGCTATTAGATTGGAACAAAAAGAAATTTAAAAACATCTTTGAGGAAAAGTCAAGAATTGAGAAAGAGCTATAAACATTAAACACTGATGTGATGCAAAACGGGATGACCTCTGAAACATGTGAGGCTGAGAAAATGCTTTTATGTGAATATGAAGGCATTCTAGCTAGAGAAGAGATATACTGGAAACCAAAATCTCGAGAGACATGGTAAGAAGATGGTGATAGAAACACCAATTTTTTTCATGACAGTGTAAAAATGAAAAGGGCAGCAAATAAGATTACTCAAATCACCAATGATAGTGATTAGATCATAACAAACCAAGATCTGATTGCAAAAGATGCAATCAAGTATTTTGAAAATATCCTCAACAAATGGGAACACTCAGACCTCCCTAACAATAGAATATTGTTAAATAACATACCCAAACTGATAACAAAGGGTGATAATAAAATGTTAAACTCTAAAATCACCTATGAAGAAGTTAAAATGGCTTTGGCACAATTTCAGGGAGACAAAGCCCCTAGACTGGATGGCTTCCTTGCTAGTTTTTTTCAGAAATGCTGGCACATCTTAGGGGATGAGATTACTAATGCCTTGGAATCTGCCTGAAATGTAGGGAACCTTAATTCCAAAGAAGGAGAACCCCTTAAAGTGGGAACAGTTCAGACCCATTTCTCTATGTAACATGACTTATAAACTACTAGCTAAAGTCATGGCCAATAGACTAAAAAAATTATTGCCTGCCATAATATCAGAAGAACGAACAGGCTTTGTACCCAATAGATCAATTTTGAATGGAATTATTATTGTCCAAGATCCATCCACTCTTGTCAGTTCCAAGGGCAACCTAATATGCTGATAAAATTAGATATCAAAAAGGCTTATGACAAAGTGGATTGGTACTTCCTTTGTAGTTGCATGGAGGCCTTTGGCTTTAACAAACAATGGATCAATTGGGTTTACTTCTTCATATCAAACCCTAGGTTCTCTATCTTACTAAAGAAAAAACTGAAAGGCTTCTTTGAAGTTTCTAGAAGACTCAAATAGGGGAACCCTTTATCCCCATTCTTATTTATAATTATGTCTAAAGCCTTAGGTAGAAGCTTGGATGCATCACGAAGGTCTAGTAGACTGACGGGAATTTAGATCACTAGTGGGGTAGAACCATGCACACATCAATAGTTTGTTGATGACACAATGATTCTGGGGAAAGGGCAGCTAAATGAAGCTAAGGAAATTAATAACATATTACAATCTTATGGGTTGGCTTCAGGAGAGATGGTAAACAAGGAGAAATCATAAATATTCTTCTTTAATATGGAAGCACAGGAGGAATACAAGATAGCTTCGTATCTAGGGTACAAAATAGAGCATTTATCATTCACGTATTTAGGGATGCCTCTGGACAAAGGTATCAAAACCAATAAACTTTGGGATCCCCTGATTGAAAAAGTGAGAAAGAAGCTATCATCTTGGAAAGCCTTATGGCTGACAGGGGTAAGAAGATTAACCCTCATAAAAATAGTATTAGCAGCAATGCATATCTATCTTCTATCCTGTATACCACTTCCAAAAGGGGCCTATAAGAAACTAACTCAAATAATTAGAGACTTTTATTAGAATGGTGTAGAGGATAAAAACAAAATAAAACTGATATCATGGGAAAATATATGTCGAGAAAAGAGTGATAGAGGCATGGGAATAAGAAAATTACTATGGCAAAATAAGGATTTAGGGGCAAAATTGGCATGGAGAATGTACACATCCTCAAAAGCCAAATGGGACAGAATCCTTAGGAGAAAATACAGATCACAAAATCAGAGAGAGGCAGTATTTAGGGAAAAAAACCCACCCAAGGGATCTAGAATATGGAACTTTATAAAAGAAAGTCCATTCCTCATAGTGAAACATCTATCCTAGGATATTCACGATGGTAAAACCGCCTTGTTCTGGGAGGATTCCTAGGGGGGTTACCCCTCAATAGATAGTCTAATGAACACAACTGGCATAAAAAAACCAAATGAAATCCTTATGAGGGAATCATATAAGGTATTACACGACATTGGCACCAGAATCGATAATGGGATGGAAATGAAAAAACATGCTCCCATTCTTGGTGGACAACAAAGACCAAGAATTGTTGCAAATTCTTGAGGGAAGAACAATAACACTCACACCTGGGCCAAATGAGCTTATATGGTCAAAATCAAAGGATGGACAATACAATTGCAAAGATGGTTTCACAACCATTTATGATGAGGCAAATAATATCAAGGATTATATCCCTAACACAATTTGTTGGGAAAAATTTGTTCTCCCAAAAGCTAGCTTCTTTGCTTAGGTGGCATTTTAGGGGAAGGTCCTAATTGCAGAGCAATTTAAACTCAGAGGTTACGAAGGACCCTCAATTTGTGTCTTATGCAAGAGAGATGAGGAAACAAATGATCACATATTCACAACCTGTAACTACACACAAAAATGTTGGTATTGGTTGATGGCACAATTAGGCTGGTCAGGTGTTGTAGTACCCCTCCTCGATCAGCCTCTTTTTGGACTTATGTTTGACTTCAATTGACTTTTCAGTTGATACATTATTGTTATACTTTATTCAGACTTATTCGATGTTATTTCATGCTTTAACTGTATATGCGATGTCTGATTTCTTGTAGTATTTTAGTACATATGATTAATGCTATTTTTTATGGATTACTGTTATGGACTGACACTTTTACCTTACATATGTGATGCATTATTATATGTTGTGTGTTTGCAAGTGTATGGGATGCGGAGGATGATTTTCCTTCACTCACTCCGGTGAGATAGGGAACGTCATGATTCTCCTTCATCGGTGTGTGTGTCATGTCTGATTATATAAATGTCTATATGCATGTGTGGTTTGTTGATGCAGGACATTGTAGGTACAAGTACCAGGTAGGTATAGGGTATCGACTCCACCTAGTTTCACAGGTCTGAGCATACCTTATTTTTCCAATGGGAGTGGAGGAAATAGTGGTTGAACCCTAACTTGATCTACAGTCACACTCATGTGAGTGTTGTCAGTCAGTCGTTTTTCCATTTGACTAGTATGTGAGTCATAGTGTTTTAGTATTTTCACTTTGTGAGTCATCTTTTGATCATTCCTCATTTTGTATTCTTTCGATTGTTTAAATGGTTGTTAAATTGAGTGAATGATGCTATTTTTGTGTTGGCGTAATTAGTTGTTTAATATGCCTTGAGTAATTGATTTAAATTAAATAGATGAAGTTGCTATAATTGAATGTTAAAAACTGCTTAATATATTGTGTTAAGTTGTATTAATATATTGGATAAATAAGCAAGTATATTCCTTTCTATTTAAATTTTAAACGCCATGTTGAGTTAAGTCTCTTAGAAAATGGTAAATGTAAAATAAATAATACCTTTCTTTTTAACTTTTGGTTATTATTATGTTGAAAGAAAAAGATTAATTCATGAAAAAAGGTAAATCAAATTTCCTTATATTTTTTAACAACTTTATTGTGATTGGTTGGGGGAAAAATTTTCAACCTAAAAGTTTAGGTTGAAATATTTTTGAATATATACCTATGGGTTCACGAGAAGGGAGGGGAATTATTTTTGGAAGGCAAAATTGAAAATCCATTTGGAAGAAGGAATTGGGTTTGAGAAATTTGGTTGCAGGGTTGAAACCCTTCAACAAATTGCTTCCTGGATAGCTTTGTAGATTGGATAGTCTCTGCTTTTGTTTTAATAAAAAATTTAGATTGCTTCCTCTTCTTCCTGTGTGTTGTTTGAAATTTTTGAAAAATGGTTGTAAGATGATTTGGAGTAGTTGCTATGAGATTTAATGAAATTTCAGTTTATTATTGTTTTAGAATGCTTCTCCAATCTCCCTCCTTGTCTATTCCATGCTTAAAATTTAGCTTGTAATCATTTCCTCCATTTGTGTCATATGGATGGAATTGATTTTTTGAGTGTGTTTCAAGTTTTGATTTGTACAATTTGGGGGTTATGCTGGCAAAATTTTGCCAGGTTTTTCCTCTTTGTGTTTCCAAAGAAATTCTTCCTAGGTATTTTAAAATAGATGAATGAAGAAATTGAGTTTAAACTTCCTCTTTCTCTGTCCATTGCCATTTTTATTTTTGGCCAAAATTTTAATTGGGATTTGTATTTGTATTTTAATTTGTTTGTATTGGGTTGCGTGATAGTTATGATACTTAATATAAGTACAGATCCAATAGCCAACAAGATGAGAGGGGTGGGGGGTGAATCATACAAACTTAATCATCCATAAAAACATCAGATTCAACCTCGGTAACATATATATCAGTAATATAACTGAAATTGTTAAACATGCAAACTCAAAACAATATGAACAATATAAACCTCATAACACCAGATTTAACGTGGAAACCCAAATAGGGAAAAAGAACTGTGGGATTTTAGACCCACTAAGAAATATACTCTTCTAGAGTATGCTCAGTTAAAAGCAAATCCTGTTAAAGATTACAAACACATTGCTAGATGTGACTCGGTTAAGAGATTTCCCTCAGATCTATTAGGATCTTCACTTTGTTAGAAGTGACCTTGTTAAAGGATTTCAAACACTTAATCAGAATGTCACCTTGCTAGAGGGTTTAAATATAAGACTATTAAGTCCACTTGGTTAAGAGATTTTCTATCACTTTCACAAAATAACAATAATAAAATCTATTTGCAACTTCACATCTAAAATGCTACAACAGATTCCTATTTGTTCAATACAATCTAGACATAGAACTAATCTTATCTATCTGCTAGGCTTCTATACTCTGTTATTCTAATAGGTCTTCAAGCTTGTTTGCTTGGTAATCACTATGTAGCATCCCTGTTCATAAACTTGCCCGCATGCATTATTTATCAACAGTTTCCTATTTATAAACAATTAGGTAACCGCTTAATCTCCTTGATCACATTTCCCATGATCAATCATAGCCATCAGATCTTCAATCTTGTCTAGGTTCAATGCATCTTTCGATCTGAAAATGTTTTACCTTGCCTTGGAACTTGTGCCAGGGTATTACGGTTCAATTTGAGTTGTAGATCTTCATGCCGACTTTTCATTGCCTTAGATTCGTTAACAAACTTCTTCCATGACTTACCAGTCATTTAATCCACTCCAGCTCATCAACTTCCTTCATTAAATAATGCATGTAAACATTTAATGCATTCTATTATAGCTCGGTTACAACTCGATAACAACTCGATGAATACTAAACTTCACTCGGTAGACATTCCACCTTCATTAACCGATAGCGATAACCTTAGGGTTTACCGACTAGGTTCCTTAGGGTTTACCAACTAGGTTCTTTGCTTGATAACATAGTATAGTATTAACCTTTACAATTTACAACATATGTATGATGTTAAAACAATCTAAAACATCATGATCTCATCATTGTCTGACTCAGAAGTAGTTGCCCATTGAATACCTTATTCATCCCCTTATTCATCATATTCTTACCTGTGTCTTTTACTGACATCTTTATAATCTTCATATCATACTTCTTAAGATATGGCAACGTCATACTGAATTAGAAAATCAATTTCTTGACATCAATGACAAAATAATAATATCAAGACAATAAAATATCTTTAATCAATTATATCCATAATCATCAACAACCTTCTCAATATCCTTATGAAATGCCAACAATCTTTCATTGTCTATTATAATGCAATATTGCCAACAATCTCCCCCTTTGGCATTGATGGCAAAACCAATTGATTTGACCTTAAAAGATTTGGATTGCTATGATTCTGAAATGCTGAAATGCTCTCCCCCATACATTAGACTTCTCCTATTTTCAGTCTTCTTTCCAATCTGTAGTCTGCTAAGTTTTATTTAGTCTTCTCCCCTGATAGGTCTTCTTCCTCTTTATAGTAGTCTTCTCCCCCTTTGTAGGTCTTCTCCCCCTTTGACAACAATGCCAAAAAGTAAAGAACTAAAACATAATTTCTTTCTATAAGAAGGGATTTCCTGCTATTGTGTATCAACTGAGTCTCGGTCAGAACATTTGTCTTCAATTTCTGTTCCCTGTAATATTTCATGTATTAATTCCAGTAGACTTTTAGAAAACATCCTAAAGTGTATAAATCAGCATCAACTCCCAAAAGATATTCATTAGATTCATCGGATTGATGCTTTCACCGAACTCGATCAGTGAGTAGAAGATAGGGGTAGGACCCCTAACTTACTTCTGAGATATTCAAAAGTGTCCTTTGGTAGTGGTTTGGTGAAGATATCTACTATTTGCTCCTTTGTGCTAACATATTCCAACACCACTTTCTTCTCTTGAGCTTCTTCTCTAAGATAATGATATTTGATAGATATGTGCTTTGTCTTAGAGTGCATAATAGGATTCTTTGAAATATTAATGGCACTAGTATTGTCACAAAATATAGTTACTGGCTCGGTAACTTTCTCATTTATACCTTCCAATAGTTGTTTGATCCATGCAATGTTGGTACAATTCAATGCTGTAGCAACGTATTCAGCTTCTGCTATTGACTGTGAAACACATCCTTGTTTCTTGCTAAGCCAACTCACTACTCTTTCTCCTAAAAAGAAAGCTCCTCCACTTGTGCTTTTCCTATCATCAATGTTGCCTACCCAATCAACATCAGTATAAACTTTTAAATCAAAATCATTTCCTTTCTAATATACTAAGCCATAATCCTTCATGCCTTTCAAGTATTTAAAAATCCTTTTGATTAGTGTCATGTGTGTTTCCTTAGGATCTGTAGAGAATCTTGCAACTATACCTACTGCATGTGCTATGTCTGGTCTGTTGTGAACAACATATTGTAGTTTTCCAATCATGGATCGATAGAGTGTCTCATCAACAGATGTAGATTCATCATTCTTTGATAATTTGCAGTTGGTAGTCATAGGAGTACTTACTGGTTTTGAATCATCCATTCTAAATTTCTTCAAGATTTCCTTTATGTACTTGGATTGAGTAATGAAAATATCATTTTTTATTTGCAGTATCTGTAAACCTATAAAATACTTTATCTCACCGATTAATGACATCTCAAATTCTTTGCTCATTTCATTTCCAAAGTTCTTGCATAAAGAGTCATTTCCATAAAATATAATATCATCAACAAATATGGCTGAGATCAGTAATCCATTTTCATCATTCTTCATGTACATGTTGTTGTTCTCACTTGTCCTTATAAAACCAATCTTAATCAAATAAGAGTGCAATCTTTCATACCATGCTCTTGGTGCTTGTTTCAAACCATATAAAGCTTTGTTCAATTTACATACTTGATCTTTATTATTGTCTTCAACAAATCCTTCAAGTTGTTCAATGAAAACTTCTTCTAATATTCCATTCAAAAATGCAGATTTGACATCCATTTGATATATCTTGAAGTTCTTGAAAGCAGCATAGGCCAACAATGTTCTAACTCCTTCAAGTCTAGCAATAGGTGCAAAAATTTCACCATAATCAATTCCTTCTTCTTGAGCATAACCTTTGCAAACTAGTCTTGCTTTGTTTCGAATCACTTCAGCTTTTTCATTTAGCTTGTTTCTGAAAATCCACTTTGTACCGATTACACTTTTGTCCTTTGATCTTGGGATTAGTGTCCATGTGTCATTCTTCTTGATTTCATCAATCTCTTCTATCATAGCATTTATCCAATCTTCACTATTAAATGCCTCTTTTACTATTCTCGGTTCAAATTCAAATATCAAACATGTGTTCTGTCTCAGTTTGTTCCTTGTCATAACTGGATCATCCTTATCTCCTATAATCTGACTTGGTGCATGATGTCTTCTGACATACTTGGCTAATACAAGCTCGGTAGGCTCTGTATGATCTTCTTCATCACTCGGTAACTAGATATCTTCTTCATTTTCTTCTACATTCTTCTCGGTAGGACTTCTCGGTTGAACATAGACAAATTCATCATAGTCTTTTGGTTCCTTGGAATTTCCTTCATCATTTCTTTCTGCAAATTCATCAATTTTCACATTTGCACTTTCTACTATTTTGTTAGATGATTTGATTAGACATTTAAATGCTTTGCTTCTAGAAGAGTAACCTAGAAACATTCCTTCTTCACTTTTTTGATCAAACTTGCCATTTCTATCATCTTTATGAACATAGCATCTACTTCCAAAGATTTTAAAATAACTAACATTAGGTTTCTTATCATACTAGATTTTATATGGTGTCTTCAAAGTACCTTTCTTCAATTGTACTCGGTTCAAGGTGTAAATAGATGTGCTTATTACTTCTCTCTAAAATGTTTGTGGCACCTTCTTTTCAATCATCAGTGTTCTAGCACAATCCACAATAGATCTATTTCTTCTTTCAGCTATTCCATTTTGCTATGGAGTTCTCAGTGCAGAGACTTGTCTTTTAATACCATGATCATTGCAAAATAAGTTGAACTCATCAGATGTGAACTCTCCTCCTCTATTTGATCTAAGACATTTCAGTTGTCTTCCTGTTTCATTTTCAACTCTTGCCTTGTACCATTTAAACATTTTAAAAGCTTATGATTTTTCTTTTAAAAACATTACTGACATCATCCTTGAATAGTCATCCACAAATAATATGAAATACTTATCACCATAATAACTTTGAACTTTCATAGGACCACAAAGATCAGTGTGCACTAGATCTAAAATTCCCTTAGAAGTGTAAGACTTCCTTGTAAAGCTTGATCTTGTCATCTTACCCATCTGGCATCCTCGAGACATAGCATTCTCAGGTTTTTCAAGACTCGGTAGACCTCTTACTCTGTGCTTCTTACTTATTTTGATTAGATTAGCAAAACTGACATGACAAAATGTTTTATGCCATAACCAGGTATCATCAATCTTTGCATGCAAACACTTATTGCGAGTTGAGTCAAGGTGATATGTATTACCTTTGTTTGTGTCCCAGTAGTAGCTAACTTTCCATTTTTGTCATGAACTTTGACAATTCCTTTTTGAAATTGTATTTGGTAACCTGTGTTGTTTAGCTATGCTAAACTCAACAAATTGTATTTCAAACCTTCAACCAATAAACATCATTGCATCTTGCATTATCAAGAAGTGTTATAGATCCTTTACCTCTTACCGGACATGGTGCATCATTGCCAAATCTAACATAGCCTCCATCATAATCTTCTAATATAACAAACTTGTGTTTATCTCATATCATATGATGTGAGCATCCACTATCTATAATCCAAGAATCATTAGTGTTTATGTGAGATATTAGGGATTTTTCTTCATACCTTTCTTCATCTGATCCATCCTTGATAGCCACATAAACTACTTCCTTTGTATCAGTCTCATTTGATTTATCATCGTTAGATTCCTCATCAACTATTAAGCATGTCTTTCTATCTCTTCTTCTAAAGTCTCGGTGTCCTCTGTAATGATTATCTTTCTATCTGTTATCTTGGTAATCTCTTCTTTTAGTAGAATCTTTGTCAGGATAGTTAGAAGCCATATGTCCTATTTTATCACAATTGAAACATTTCAAAGGTAGTTTTCCTTTATACTTACCTTTGCCTCTTGGTAACCTTTTGGCTAATAGTGCTTCAAACTCTTCTTGTATTCTGATTTCCTCATACAGTTTGTGTACTTCTTCCATGTTCTTTCGAAATCATTCACTTGCTCCACTGTGATCTCCTTCAGAGTACTTATACTTTCTTTCATTTTAATCATTAGATTCATCAAGATGAAAAGAACTAAATGTAGATTCAACTTTATTCACGGAAGATCCACTATTATCAAAATTACTTAACTCAAATGCATGTAGCTTACCAATAGTAGCATCTAAAGAAACTGGCATATTAGGTACAGACCTCAATTCATTGATTGCAGAGACTCAGATTGCATAAGTTGGTAGAAGGGTTGTCAACAACTTACTTGTTATATCCTTTTCTTCAATAGTTCCACCTGCTCTTTTGATTTGATTGACAATCTCCTTTAGTCTTGTATTGTACTGAGTTATGTTCTCACCTTCATTCATCCTCATAGATTCAAGTTGTCCTCTTAGACTATCTACTTTTTCTCTTTGAACATGTTCATCTCCTCCATATACTGATATGAGCTTATCCCACATTGCGTTTGCATCATTGCAACCTTCTAGATCATTAAACTCTGAATCGGTCAATGCAGATGTTATTTCAATCATTGCTTGAATATGTTCTTGCTTTGCCCTTATCTCTTCCATAGTCAATGGATAGGTGCTCGGTGCAACAAAATCATTCTCCAGATAGTATACAACATATTCTCCAACTCCTGATAGATGTAGCTTCATCCTTTTCTGCCATGTAGAGAAACTTGACTTGTTCAACTTTGGTGCATCCCTCTTATACATCTTTGGATCTTTAACTCAAGTGCCTTTAAACTTTTCTTCCAGAGTCCAAAGCTCTAATACCAATTGATAGTTTTGATACTTAATATAAGTACAGATCCAATAGCCAACAAGATGAGAGGGGGGGTGGTGAATCATACAAACTTAATCATCCATAAAAACATCAGATTCAACCTCGGTAACATATATATCAGTAATATAACCAAAACTATTAAACTTGCAAACTCAAAAGCATATGAAAAATATAAACCTCATAACACCAGATTTAACGTGGAAACCCAAATAGGGAAAAACCACTATGGGATTTCAGACCCACTAAGAAATATGCTCTTCTAGAGTATGCTCGGTTAAAAGCAAATCCTATTAAAGATTACAAACACATTGCTAGATGTGACCCAGTTAAGGGATTTCCCTCAGATCTATTAGGATCTTCACTTTGTTAGAAGTGACCTTGTTAAAGGATTTCAAACACTCAATCAGAATGTCACCTTGCTAGAGGGTTTACATATAAGACTGTTAAGTCCACTCGGTTAAGAGATTTTCTGTCACTTTCACAAAATAATAGTAATAAAATCTCTCTGCAACTTCACATCTAAAATGCTAAAGCAGATTCCTATTTGTTCAATACAATCTAGACATAGAACTAATCTTGTCTATTTGCTAGGCTTCTATACTCTGTTATTCTAACAGGTCTTCAAGCTTCTGTGCTCGGTAATCACTATGTAGCATCCCTGTGCATACACTTGCCCGCATGCATTGTTTATCAATAGTTTCCTATTTATAAACAATTAGGTAACCGCTCAATCTCCTTGATCACATTCCCCATGATCAATCATAGCCATCAGATCTTCAATCTTTTCCAGGTTCAATGCATCTTTCGATATGAAAACATTTTACCCTACCTTGGAACTTGCATAATAGTCTTGGAACTTGTGCCAGGGTATTGTGGTTCAATCTAAGCTGTAGATCTTCATGCCAACTTTTCATTGCCTTAGATTTGTTAAAAAGCTTCTTCCACGGCTTACCAATCATTTAATCTGCTCTAGCTCATCACCTTCCTTCATTAAATAATGCATGTAAACATTTAATGCATTCTGTTATAGCTCGGTTACAACTTGGTAACAACTCGGTGAATACTAAACTTAGGGTTTACCAACTAGGTTCCTTAGGGTTTACCAACTAGGTTCCTTAGGGTTTATCAACTAGGTTCCTTAGGGTTTACCGACTAGGTCCTTTACTTGATAACATAGTATATTATTAACCTTTACAATTTACAACATATGTATGATGTTAAAACAATCTAAAACATCATGATCTCATCATTGTCTGACTCGATAGTAGTTGCCCATTGAGTACCTTATTCATCCCCTTATTCATCATATTCTTACCTATGTCTTTTACCGACATCTTTATAATCTTCATATCATACTTCTCAAGATATGGCAACATCATACTGAATTAGAAAATCAATTTCTTGACATCAATGACAAAATAATAATATCAAGATAGTAAAACATCTTTAATTAGCTATATCCATAATCATCAACAACCTTCTCAATATCCTTATGAAATGCCAACAATCTTTCATTGTCTGTTATAATGCAATATTGCCAATAATATTAAATTTTAATTGGGATTTGTATTTGTATCTTAATTTGTTTGTATTGGGTTGCGTGGCAGGGAGCTGGGCTCAACCCAACCACGCCCCCCAAGCAGCAACACTGCTACCACATAGCAAACGAAGTTGCTACCACATATATGTGGTAGCAGTGAAACGTTGCTACCACATATATGTGTTAGCACACGACTGTCATGGTGAGCCGTTGGCCCCACTGCAGGGTAAAACATATTTTTATTTTATTTTTTTAATTTATAAATAATTTTATAATTAAAGTTTTTTTTTAATTTTTTTTAAAATGAAAAAAATAAAATTAAGTTTAAATAATATTATTAATGCATATTTTGTATTAAGTAATATTTTAAGACAATTAGTGTTTATGATTAAATTTGTAGTTTAGTAATTATTAATCATTAATCATTATTATTATATATATTTATATATAATAGTTGTTATTAATCTATTAATAACGTAATAAAATGGTTTAATTTGTTTTAGATCAATCATTCTTTAGAATAAATGAACTTTTTAAATTGGGAATGCTTGTCCATTGTTTTTGTTATGATTTTTACTGTTGCAAAATTTAAAGAATTAAATGGGTTATTATGATTAGTTAAATTCCTAGCCCTATTAGTGCAATGATGACTTGATTTTCTCGTAGTTTTTCATGATGATGAATTGTTTTATTTAAACGAAGAAAATTGCAAGTATATATGTTGTTGTTCTTTTAAAGATTGATTGTGTTTGGTCTTAGTCTATTTAGCTTTTCTTGCAAGGGGTTTTCTTTGGTTGTTATCCCTCATTCATCTCAGTCATCCTATTGTGGCGTATTTTGGTATCTCTTGACCAAGTAATGTAGTATGACCTCGTTGTCTTAACCATGTAGTGCTTGTTCCTTATGGTTAGCTAGGGGTTAGTATGTCTTTGTTTTGGCCACTTATTTTTGGATAGTGGTGTTATGGCTTTTTGTTTTGCCATAGGGTCCTTGTAGAGTGACCATGTTTGTTAGTGTCCTATGAGAGAGTGGCTTTTGAGTGGGGGCCACACCCAAAGTGGTTGGCAGGATAACCCCTCGAAAGTTAGTTAATAAGTGATAACCTAATAATTGATTAGGGGATGGGTAGTTTTAATATTAATTAAGATATTGTACCCCATACATGGTTGAGTGCTCATATAGGTTCAAGATGTAGTGGGAAGGCCTGGAATGGCAAACTGACCACCTTGTCTTCACGAAGCGTTGGTAGGGTCCGCATGAGACTTAGATGGAGCCGGGGGTTTGGGAAACGTTAGCAGGATAACCCAGGATGGGGGTCGAGACCTATGGAGGCATACATAGGGTAACCATCTTAAGCCATGTAATGACACTCTCTCTTTAGGGTCACTAGTGTATTATGAGGTTGAGTCACACGGAGTATTGTAGAGTCATTTTGTATTGTCATCCTTGTCTTTTTTATGCTTGCTTGAGGGTCCACTGCTATCTCGTAGCACGGTGGGATGATTCCATTTTGGGATCACATGATTGGGTGGTAGTGCTACTTCCCATCGAATATTCATGTTTGTACCTTCATGCAAGGATTGGCTTCACAGGTGTTCCTATGGTTTGTGATTCATGCTCTAGCTCATGTTGGAGAATATTATTATGAGACCTATGTGGTCAATTGTATGATTAAATTTTTGTAACCTTGTAATTGATTTAGATGTTAACTTTAAATGTATATTGGAAGCCATGTATTTATATGGTCAATGTAATCCTAAGAGTTGGATGTTATTTATCAGCTTTCAATATGATATGTGTAAATGCTTTATTTTAAAGGAAATTATATTGTTACTCTTTCAATCTTTTAATGGTGTAATCTATTATTGAATATGATTAGTTATGCTAATTGAGTAATGTTGGATTAATTGGATTAATTTTAATTATGTAATTTAACTTTTAGTTTAATCTTCGTTGGTAACCTTTTAGGAATTCCGATGTAAGTCTTCCACTTGTGTTATTATTGTGTAGTGTAGTAATTGATGCACTTAATGTGTTTTATACTTTTTAAAAAAAAATTATTTCACCCTTAGTTGCCTAGATATGTGGTTATTCCTTTGGGGTTCCTAGTGGGGCATTACATTTGGTATCAGAGCCCCATATTTCAACATTGGGTACTTTGGTTTATATGGAGCCTATTCAGCTTGACCTTTTGTGTAGGTTTGGTGTTGTGTTTTCTCTTGTTTTATCCTTGCCATTGATCTGAAACCGTTTTCTCTTTTGCAGTGTTAGGTCATGGTTAGAAGAGCCAATGGTAGTGGACTTGTTGGAGGCCGCAATAGAGGCAGAGGTGGGGGATGGGATCGAGGTTATGGCCGTCATAGTCCTTCACCAACACCCACTCATGTGAGTGCGAATAAGAATCACTTTGTTCATCAAGATGAACAACATTCAGGTGAGCAGGTTCCTGAAAGGGAAGAGTTGCAACAAATCTTTCAGGAGGTTCTAGCTAGACTAGGCCCCGGGCCTGAGGCTGATCAGCCCATCCATACTCAAGTTGGGGAGTTGCATCAACATATTCTAGAGGAGAGAGAGAGAGAGAGGTCTCCTAGAAGGAGAGAGGTCCCAACTGACCAGGACTTAGCTACCATAGGACACATGAGGGACTTGATGAGGTCCAATCCTCCTTTCTTTGATAGTAGAGGTACCGAGCTCGAGGCAGAGACCTGGCTTATTAGTTTAGATTGGTGTTTCGCCATATATCCATATGGTAGCAACACCAAGGTGAGATGCACTATCATGCGTCTCGAGGGTTTTGCATCTATCTGGTGGTGGTTAGAGGAGGAGAGGATCAGTGTGAGAATTAACACCGTATCATGGGAGATCTTTCTAGAGAGATTTAGGGCAAGATTTATCTCACCCCAGTGGAGGCAGTCTCGGGCAAACAAGTTCTATGCTTTGCGCCAGTATGGTTTGTAAGTAGATCAGTTTGAGCATAGGTTCTATGAACTTAAATAGTATGCCAGTATTGGAAATGATGAGGTGATGTTTGTTCAACACTTCTTGAGGGGTCTAAATGACCGCATCAGTGGAGGAGTGAGAGTGTTTGAGCTAGCTTCAGTAGAGGTAGCCATGGCGAAAGCTAGGCTAGTGAAGGAGAACATTAGCCATGCTCATGGCGGTTAGTATGGAGTCCAGATCAGGAGTGTACCTTTCAGTGGGCCCAGAGTTCGAGGGAACTAGTCCCAGATTGTTGCACCATTTAGGAGTCCTCAAGGACCTGCTAAGGGTGGACATCAGTAGCAGCCACCAAGACCAAAATAGTTTCAGGGCCAACAAGGTGGCAACTCTTAGCATAGGAGGAACAGGAACTGGTAGAGGAGCAAACAAAGTCTTCCAAAGTAGTCATCTCAAGGTGCATCTCAAGCACCTAGTAGGGGAAGCTTCCAATAATCCAGTGGGCCGACTGAAGGTAGAGGACCTAGTAGGGGAGCTTGCTTCTCTTGTGGATAGTTTGGTCACATAGCCACTCAGTGCCCTCAGTGTTCTCACCAGATGGGTAGCTAGAGGCTAGCAGCATCAGAGCCAATAGTAGGGGATGAAGGTAGATCCCATAGAGTATTTGCAGTGGTTGATGACTGCCAAGTTGAGCATCAGGGTACAATGATTGAGGTTGCAGGTATGTTGTGTGGTGTCCCTATGTACTTTTTGACTCTGGTGCTTCAGATTCTTTCATTTCTTCATCCATTGTGGAGCAGTGTGGGATCTTGTTTGCTAAGTAGGTGGATAGGTGGCAAGTAGAGTTGGCTACCTATGTGTGTGTGTCCGTAGATTCTTTTATTCCCAATTGTGAGTTGGACCTAGGACACTTTATTACTTTAGTTGACCTTTGAGTCATTCATTTGGGGTCTTATGGAGTTGTGTTTGGGATGGATTGGCTATCATCTCATAGTTCTTGTGTAGACTATCATATGAAGACAATAGAGTGTTTAGATGACCATGGTAGGAAAGTGGGGATCGTTGGAGTTCAGAGATCGATATCCTTACATGTGATTTCTGCTATACAACTTAAGTGGTGTATGCATCAAGGTTGTCATCTTTTTGTATTTTCTCTTGACGATGTGGATGAGGAAGAGAGTCAAGAAATCATTCTTGATGGTCACCCTATTCTTCGAGACTATGCTGATGTGTTTACATTGGATATCCCTGGTATGCCTCCAGAGCGAGACATAGACTTTTGCATTGACTTGGTTCTTGGTGTAGAACCTATTTTGAGAGCTCCATATCAAATGACTACTCAAGAGTTGAGTGAGTTGAAGTTGCAGATGGAGGAATTATTGGCCAAGGGGTTCATTCATCTTACTATTTCTCCTTGGGGTGCACCTATTATCTTCGTTAAGAAAAAGGATGGTTCTCTTTGCTTATGCATTGATTACTGACAGTGGAATAAGGTAACCATCTGGAATTGATATCCATTGCCTCATATAGATGAGCTTTTTGATCAAGTGAAGGGGGCCAATGTGTTCTCTAAGATTGATCTGAAATCTAGGTATCATCAGTTGTGCATTCATGATGCATACATTCATAGAATGACATTTCATAGTCGTTATGGTTACTATGAGTTCACATTGGTGTCATTTGAGTTGACAAATGTGCCTTCAATTTTCATGAGCCTCATGAATGGATTTTTTTGCACCTACCTTGATCATTTTGTCCTGGTGTTCTTAGATGACATTGATTTATTCTAGATCTATGGAAGAGCATGAGGGTCACTTGCGACAGGCATTGTAGTGCTTGAGGGAGAATCAGCTTTATGCCAACTTGGCGAAGTGTGATTTCTTCCAGTCAAAGGTGAACTATCTTGGTCATGTGGTTTTGGGAGAAGGTGTATCCATGGATCCTTCTAAGATCCAAGCTATTGTTGATTGGCCAGTGCTGACCAATGTTTCAAAGGTTCAAAGTTTTATGGGCTTGGTTGGATATTACTGTTGCTTTGTTCAAAGTTTTTCCTAGATTGGTCACTCGATTACTTCTCTTCAGAGGAAAGGGAAGAAGTTTGTTTGGTCAAAGAAGTATGAGTTAGCTTTTTGTACCTTGAAGGAACTCCTTGTCAGTGCTCTGATTTTGGCAGTCCCTGATCCATCCAGAGATTTTATGGTATGCACAGATGCCTCTTTAGAAGGTATAGGTGTAGTGCTTATGCAAGATGGACATGTGGTTGCCTATGAGTCTTGCAAACTCAAGGACCATGAGTTGAACTATCCAGTTCATGATTTGGAGTTGGCAGCTATAGTGCATGCATTGGTTATATGTCAACATTTTCTATTAGGGTGTCAGTTTGAGCTGCATAGTGATCACTGCAATTTGCAGTATTTTTCATGCAACTGAATTTGAATGCTCGAGAACGAAGATGGATGGAATTCCTCTACGAGTATGATTTTGAGGTTCAATATATTTAGGGGAAAGAGAATCTAGTGGTAGATACTTTGAGTCATAGGTGGCATGAGGTTGCAGCATTGTCCCTTGGAGTGGACTCGAGAGAGAGAGAATTCTTGGAGTTCTTCCTTAGGACACCTAGTATTGGGATGTTAGAGTCACAATGGAGTTCGAAAGGCCATTAGAGGGTAGACATTTTGGATATAAACTTGAGGTAGGTGGTCTTCTTTGACATCTTGGATGGATCTATGTACCTCCTTTGGAGGGTCTTCGCATTTGGTTCATGACAGAGGCCCATCGTGCACCTTATTCAGCACACCCTAGTGTCAAGAAGATGCACACAAATCTTAGATAGATATATCATTGGGCTGGTATGAAATGTGACATTGCTGATTTTGTGTTGAAGTGTTTAGAATGTCAGTGGGTGAAGGCAGAGCATTAGCACCCTGCAGGGATTTTATAGCCTAATTTGGTATCAGATTGGAAATGGGATAACATTTCCATGGATTTCATAGTGGGGTTGCTTGTTTTTTTGCATCGTCATGATGCCATTATGGTTATTGTTGATACATTTACCAAAGTTGCTCATTTTGTTCAAATTTGATCTTCTTATACAATAGTAGTGGTGGCACAAGTTTTCTTGGAAGATGTGGTGAGGTTGCATGGGATCCCAAGGTGGATCATTTTTTATAGAGACCTTGGATTTACCTTAAGATTATGGACCTCACTTCAGCATTCTTTAGGGACCTAGTTGAACTTCAATTCAACTTATCACCCAGAGACCATTAGTCAAACTGAGCGTGTGAATCAAGTCTTGGAGGACATGCTTCACATGTATGTTATGGATCAGAAGTCACACTGAGAGAAATATCTTTGCCTTGTGGAGTTTGTTTATAGAAATGAATATCACAACTCTATAGGCATGTCTCCCTTCCAAGCATTATATGATCATCCTTTCTGTACTCCTTTGAGTTGGGATCGGTTAGAGGATAGGGTTAGTTTAGGACCGGATATGCTTCAAGAGATGGAGCAATAGGTTGAGCAGATGCGTGGGCGTTTGGTTGCTTCTCAGGATAGCCAAAAGAAGTATGTCGATTCTCATAGAGTGGATTGTCAGTTTTTTGTTGGCAACCATGTGTTCTTGAGAGTGGATCTGTGGAAGAGTCTGATCCATTATGGAAAGGGCTCTAAGTTGGTGCCTCATTTTGTTGGCCCTTTTGAGACCCTTGAGAGGATAGGACTTGTTTTCTACCATCTTGCCTTGCCACCGAGTCTATCCTGCATCCACGATGTCTTTCATGTTTTTTGTTCTTCGACCTTATCATCCTGATGTGATGCATGTTCTTGATTGGAATACTTTGCAAGTTGAGGACGGGCAACTTTCCGTGGAGCCTGTACGCATTCTTCAGCATCAGGATTTAATCCTCAAGGGTCGTACCATCAACTAGGTAAGGGTCTTATGGGACCCAAATGATGAGACTTCGGCGACATGGGAGGATGCAATGAAGATGAGAGAGCTTTATTCTTATCTATTTTAGGCTTCCAGTAGGAAGCCTAGTTTTGGGGGGAGGATGTAGTACCCCTCCTTGATCAAACTCTTTTTGGACTAATGTTTGACTTTAGTTGATACATTATTGTTATACTTTATTCAGACTTATTCGATGTTATTTCATGATTTAACTGGATATGCGATGTATGCTTTCCTGCAGTATTTCAGTACTTATGATTAATGTTATTTTTTATGGATTATTGTCATGGACTGATACTTTTACCTTACATATGTGATACATTATTATATGTTGTGTGTTTGCAAGTGTATAGGATGTGAGGGGATGATTTTCCTTCACTCACTCTGGTGAGACAAGGAACATCATGATTCTCCTTCATCAGTGTGCATGTCATGCTTGATTATATATTTGTCTATATGCATGTGTCGTTTGTTGATGCAAGACATTGCAGGTACAAGTACTGGGTAAGTACGAGGTATCAACTCCACCTGGTTTCACAAGTCTGAGCATACCTTATTTGTCCGATGGGAGTGGAGAAAATAGTGGTTGAACCTTAACTTGACCTGTAGTCACACTCATGTGAGTGTTGTTAGTCAGTCATCTTTCCATTTAACTGGTATGTGAGTCATAGTGTTTTAGTATTTTCGCTTTGTGAGTCATCTTTTGGTCATTCCTCATTTTGTATTCTTTCGATTGTTTAAATGGTTGTTAAATTGAGTGAATGATGCTAGTTTTGTGTTGGCGTAGTTAGTTGTCTAATATGCCTTGAGTAATTGATTTAAATTAAATAGATGAAGTTCCTAGAATTGAATGTTAAAAATTGCTTAATATATTGTGTTAAGTTGTATTAATATATTGGATAAATACGCAAGCATATTCCTTTCTATTTAAAATTCAAATGCCATGTTGAGTTTAAGTCTCTTAGAAAATGGTAAATGTAAAATAAATAATAAAGGATTTTCCTCTCTTACCTTTCTTTTTAACTTTTGGTTATTTATTTGTTGAAAGAAAAAGATTAATTCATGGAAAAAGGTAAATCATATTTCCTTATGTTTTTTAATAGCTTTATTCTGATTAGTTGGGGGAAAACTTTTCAACCTAAAAGTTTAGGTTGAAATATTTTTGAATATATGCCTATGAGTTCACAGGAAGGGAGGGGAATTATTTTTGGAAGGCAAAATTGAAAATCCATTTGGAAGAAGGAACTAGGTTTGAGAAATTTGGTTGCAGGGTTGAAACTCTTCCACAAATTGCTTCCTGGATAGCTTTGCAGATTGGATAGTCTCTGCTTTTGTTTTAATAAAAAAATTAGATTGCTTCCTCTTCTTCTTGTGTGTTGTTTGAAATTTTTGAAAAATGGTTGTAAGTTGATTTGGAGTAGTTGCTATGAGATTTAATGAAATTTCAGTTTATTATTGTTTTAGAACGCTTCTCCAATCTCCTTCCTTATCTATTTCATGCTTAAAATTTAGCTTGTAATCATTTCCTCCATTTGTGTCATATGGATGGAATTGATTTTCTGAGTGTTTCAAGTTTTGTTTTGTGCAATTTGGGGGTTATGCTGGCAAAATTTTGCCAAGTTTGCCCTCTTTGTGTTTCCAAAGAAATTCTTCTTGGGTGTTTTAAAAATAGATGAATGAAGAAATTGAGTTTAAACTTCCTCTTTCTCTGCCCATTGGCATTGTTATTTTTCCCAAAATTTTAATTGGGATTTGTCAATCTCAGGTTTTCAGCCAATTTGGCTTTACGGAAGAATTTTTTTTTTTTTAAATGAGTTTTTGTACTCTCTGTTCTATCACAGAGAATTTTGGGTATTTATGTATTTTTTTACTAGTAAATATTTTGTTATGATTATAGTTTTAAAAGAAAAATTTAATAAAAAACATTTAATTTGTTTGTATTGGGTTGCATGGCGGGGAGCTGGGCCTAACCCAGACACTCCCCCCAAGCAGCAACGCTGCTACCACATAGCAGACGGAGCTCCTACCACATAGATGTGGTAGCAAACTGCTATGTGGTAGCAGTGAAACGCTGCTACCACATATATGTGGTAGCACGCGGCTGTCATAGTGGGCCATGGGCCCCACAGCAGGGAAAAACAATTTATTTATTTATTTTTATTTATTAATAATTTTATAATTAAAGTACTTTTTAATTATTTTTTTAAATGAAAATAAATAAATAAAGTTTAAATAATATTATTAATGCATATTTTGTATTAAGTCATATTTTAAGACAATTAGTGTTTATAATAGTTGTTATTAATTTATTAATAATGTAATAAAATGGTCTAATTTGTTTTAGATAAATGTTGCTTTAGAATAAAAGAGCTTTTTAAATTGGGAATGCTTGTCCATTGTTTTTGTTATGATTTTTACTATTGTAAAATTTAAAGAATTAAATGGGTTATTATGATTAGTTAAATTCCTAGCCCTATCAGTGCAATGATGACTTGATTTTCTCGTAGTTTTTCATGATGATGATTTGTTTAATTTAAATGAAGAAAATTGCAAGTATATATGTTGTTGTTCTTTTAAAGATTGATTGTGTTGGGTCTTAGTGAATTTAGCTTTTCTTGCAAGGGGTTTTTTTTTGTTGTTATCCCTCGTTCATGTCAGTCATCCTATTGTGGCATATTTTGGTATCTCTTGACCAAGTAATGTAGTATGACCTCATTGTCTTAACCATGTAGTGCTTGTTCCTTATGGTTAGCCAAGGGTTAGTATGTATTTGTTTTGGCCACTTATTTTTGGATAGTGGTGTTATGGCTTTTTGTTTCGTCATAGGGTCCTCGTAGAGTGACCATGTTTGTTAGTGTCCTATGAGAGAGTGGCTTTCGAGTGGGGGTTGCACCTGAAGTGGTTGGCAGGATAACCCCTCGAAAGTCAGTTAATAAGTGATAACCTAATAATTGATCAGGGGGTGGGTAGTTGTAATATTAATTAAGATATTGTACCCCGTACATGGTTGAGTGCTTGTATAGGCTCAAGATGTAGTGGGAAGGCCTGGAATGGCAAACCAACCACCTTGTCTTCACAAAGGGTTGGTAGGGTCTGCATGAGACTTAGATGGAGTCGGGGGTTCGAGAAAGGTTACCAAGATAACCTAGGATGGGGGTCAGGACCTATGGAGGCCTACCTAGGGTAACCATCTTAAGCCATGTGATGACACTCTCTCTTTAGAGTCACTAGTGTATTGTGAGGTAGAGTCACATGGAGTATTGTGGAGTCATTTTATATTGTTGTCCTTGTCTTGTTTATGCTTGCTTGAGGGTACACTGTTATCTCCTAGAATGGTGGGGTGATTCCATTTTGGGACCACATGGTCAGGTGGTAGTTCTGCTTCCTATCGGATATTCTTGTGCGTACCTTCATGCAAGGATTGGCTTTGCAGTTGTTCCTATGGTTCGTGATTCATGCTCTAGCTCATGTTGGAGGTTATTATTATGAGACCTATGTGGTCAATTGTATCACTAAATTTATGTAACCTTCTAATTGATTTAGATATTAACTTTAAATGTATATTGGAAGCCATGTATTTATATGGTCAATGTAATTCTAAGAGTTGGATGTTATTTATCAGTTTTCAATATGATATGTGTAAATGCTTTATTTTAGTGGAAATTGTATTGTGACTCTTTCAATGTTTTAATAGTGTAATTTGTTATTGAATATGATTAGTTGTGTTAATTGAGTAATGTTGGATTAGTTGGATTAATCGTAATTGTGTAATTTAACTTTTTGTTTAATCTTCATTGGTAACCTTTTAGGAATTCTGATGTTAGTCTTTCACTTGTTTTATTATTGTGCAGTATAGTAATTGATGCACTTAATGTGTTTTATACTTTAAAAAAAAAGTTATTTCACCCTTAGTTGCCTAGATATGTGGTTATTCCTTTGGGGTTCCTGGCAGGGCATTAAAGGTGCCCTCATCCCTTACCTAAAGGATTGGCTCATAAATTGGCCAATCATCAAAAGAAATAGCATCTTCCATAATTTATGGATATTAGCCTAGCAATAGTTATCTGGGAGGTTTGGAAGGAGAGGAACGGGAGAATCTTTCAAGAGACAGAAATGAAGGTAGAAAATTTGATAGCAAAAATAGAAGCCTTTGTCACAGAAACCTCCAATAATAGGAATATGATCATTCAATAATATATTTACAGACTGAGATAACTACATCAGAAAGCAGTGGAAGGGGATTAAAATCCCTCATTTCTTTGGGAAGGGGAATAGAGATAAAACCGAGGGTAGAAAAGCATGCAAATGGGTGCCCCCAGAGACTGGATGGTGCGAACTCAATTTTGATGGAGCATCCAGAGGAAATCTAGGGGAGGTAGGGGTAGGATGTGTAATCCACTCACATGAAGGGATATGTATTGGATAGAGATCCCGATATCTAGGGCATTGCACTAACAATAAGGCAGAATTGTTGAGCCTAATAGAAGGCTTAAACCTATGCAAACAATTAAAAATATCCAAATTGGAAATAGAAGGGGACTCAACCATCATAGTTAATGCAATGAGGACTAGGACAATCCCAAACTGGGAGCTTAGAAGTTTATTGGATATTCCCTCTCTCTAATGGAAAGCTTCTCAGACTACACGCTCAATTACATCTATAGGGAAGCTAACACATTGGTAGATAAGCTAGCCAATTTAGGGGTAGAAAGAACAAATAGAACCACATCATTAACATAGAGGAAATTAGACTAGGATACTCATATGCAGGCAGAGATTTAGACATAATCCTAAAAACAACACATCCACAACACATTCACATACATATTGGAAGTTATACATATGTATATGCACAGATAGAGATATATATGTACATATATATTTGTATTTATATAATTATATGTGTACACGTGCATATATATGGTAGCAAAGACATATATAGATGTGCATATATATATATATATATATATATATATACAGATATGCATGGACACATATACAGATATATGTGCATATAATCATATATATACCTATCAATAGTATTCTTAGAACATAGATTACTCCCTTTTATATATGTAAATGAAAATAAACTAAGTATGTTGGTAGGCATATAGGGTTATATGCATTTATACAAAACAACATACACGTATACATGTATATACATACACAGACATATACATATTTCATACTTACATAGAGATATACATAAATATTTGTATATATAGACATACATATATACAAAGGCCGAAACATACAAACATACATA
This sequence comes from Cryptomeria japonica, assembly GCF_030272615.1. Taxonomy (NCBI): domain Eukaryota; kingdom Viridiplantae; phylum Streptophyta; class Pinopsida; order Cupressales; family Cupressaceae; genus Cryptomeria; species Cryptomeria japonica. The sequence continues at coordinate 222,947,880 of NC_081415.1, read as the reverse complement.
TAGACATATATGCATACCTATATATAGATATGTATAGACATAATCATACAACAAGACATTATCATGTAGACACGGTTCGAACCCTTAGCAAGCTGGAGACACTAGGATATAAGACAAACATAAAATAAATGAAAGAGCAATCAACAATCTTACAATCGAGATGACATGATAGAATAGGGTTAGAACTTTCACAGATGTGACAGAAATACATATGTTCATCTGGACACATACAATAGGATTATATACTCAATCTATATGTACATACACATATGTACATATATATACAAATATAGAAGTATGGATATAGATATAAATGCATATAAGCATATATATATGCATATGTGTGTGTGTGTATATATATATATATATATATATATGCATATAGGTGCATATATGTATACATAAATCTACATATATACATGCATGTATACAAAGATATGAATATGTTTATAGATATATATGCATAAAGGAATATATACATATGCACACACGTACATGGACAGAAATTTAATAGAGAAAATATATACTTACTCAAAGATATAGATATATGCCCACACACACACACACACACACACCTATATATATATATATAGACATATATAGATATACATCAATGCAGTATATAAAAATGAATAAACATCATAAGCTAGAAATCATCATGAAGATATTACTCGATTGTTGGAGAAATCATACATTGATAAGGCTAGGGAGTAAGGCGAACCAACACTCATGAAAAAATAATCATCACTCTCGCAGTCATTACAATAGGGTATTTTGGGGATGGAAATATGTCAGAGTTATCAGTAAGAAATCATAATATATACTGAAAGGCAGATAGGAAAACATCATGAGATTAGCCTGGCACAACTAGGGTCACAACTTGTATCACCGACAGTATCGGTTGACATAACCAGTATATCTAAGCATAGGCACTCAACACTTAGCTTTGTTTAAAAATGGATTCTGGTATTTATCTCTACCTTGAGAAGCGTGAAATGTCCTTCATCAGAGAGATCTCAAACAAACGTTGGTCGGTTATTCTGAGATCTGAAGATGATTTGGTCATACATACGACCAAAAGGATTTTGGGTGATGAGATTATACTCTTAGAACATAGGAAATGACTTAATAGCAGCATCCCAGTAGGGTTTGCAACAATACTACTCACAATGGGAGAAGAAAAAGCAGTCACAGTCACATTATGCAGATTGATTTTCAAAGAAGAATACTTGGTAAACCTAGAAATGGTGATAAAATGTGTAGATGATAAGCTTCAAATACCTTACCCAGAAGATTAATCCAAAGTTGTGGAAGCTATAGATAAGGAAGAGGTTCTTAATATAGAGTTCAAAAGGCCTATTCTAAGTAGCAAGGATCAGAAAATCTGTCATCAAAGACAAACAAAGATTGCAAGGAACATTGCATTCCTTAAGAAATGGCTTGGAGTGGTAAAAGAACCAAAAGGGGAATGGTGGGTAAGTTACATGGTAGAACAGGGGTGGACCTCGTTCCAGGCTGATAATCCCAGTGAATCACAAGCCTCTGGCATGGAAGTTGTAGATGACAAGGAGGAAGATTAAGTTCTCATTATATAGTTTTGTTTGTTATCACTACTTTAACTAATCCTATACACACAGATATAGGATCTGCAGTTAGCACAAGGTACATATTGAACTATTTATTAAATACTTTGATATAGCATAGATAATGAAGGGTAACATACTCACTTGATGATAGTTTCAAAACATATAGTTATACTAATTAAGTCAAGTTTAGACTATGGATGTTTTGTGAATTGAGCATATACTAAAATATAGTAATAGGGAGTACTTTAGTAGTTCTGGCATATTGATTTACTTCAGCATTTATATTTAAACATATATAAGTCTCAAATATCATGGTAAGAGCTTGAAGTACATGTTAGATAGGTTGTGTTAGTATCAATCCTTTGCTGACCAGTGTTTATACTTCTAATATTATTGTAAACTAGGTAATCTTTCATAGTATAGCCAACAATTTCTAATGCTGACTTAATATGAAAGAAACCTAGTTTATAATAACAGCAGGGGTAAGTATGCAGAGATAATATTGGCTCTTATTCTTCTCTTTGGCACTAAAAATTAATGAAGTGGTTTTGCAAAGGGATTGTTTTGAAAATTTGTTTTGCAAGATAATCAAAAGATGGCAAATATGACAACAGTAAAATTGGAAGTTTGGTAGAAATACATTACCTCATGTAAATCATAGATGCTACCTATGAAGGGCTTTTGTTCAGCCAGAATGAAGATTTTGTAAAATATTATATGTAAGTCATTAAATGTTATTAGTCATTGACTGGACCTATGGTCTCGAGCAAGGCCGAAGGTTTTCTCCTCTCCGCTCTTTCCTACTAGCGCTTGCACTGAGCGGAGATTGAAATACTATTTATTAATAAAATATGGCTTAGGCCTTTTACTGAGAGAAAAAATATAACCTAAGTGGGATGATTGTATTAATAATTAATTAATTAATTAATTAATTGATTTAATATTTAATGTGCTCATATACATTTATATTATTAATAATTGTTTTTCTTAATGGGGAATTTTTGTAAGATTTGAGAAAGTTTTTAAAAAAATTTATAATAATTTATGGAAAAGATTTCTTTTGGGGGTTGTAACAAGATTGTGGAGAAATGGTATGAGAAGTTTTGGGGAAGTAAAAATGACTAGAGAAATCAACCTGTTGTTTAGTGGGTTTTTCTTTCACTGAGGATTTCTTGGATTATGATTGGGAGTTTTGGCTAGAAATTCTTCTATTGTATTTTATTATTGCTGATTGATATCTTTTGGTAGTTCGTGGATTGTGTCTGTGTTTCCATTTTTCATCAATATGCTTCAACTTTGTTTGTCTACGTAGGTCCCAAGGTAGAATTTTAAATCTGTATGCAATTATCCTACAATGTTTCTTGGTTGTGTGTTTGGAAAATATTTTTTTATTGGTTTTGAATGGCAATTAATGTTATTTTAAAATTTTAGTTTGTTTCATTGAGTATGAACTTTTTATGTTCTCTCTTTTCTTATGCGTGTTATGTGATTTCTAGAGAGGTTTTTGATAATTGGAAGGTTTTGTAGTTCCCCCCCTCTTTTGGCTTGTCAAACCTTGTGATTTGTGTTCTATGTGGTTCAACCCTTATTTTGGTGTTAGTCGATTTTGGTTTTGGTTGTAATGTTTGTCTATGACTTTTGGATACTTATGTGATATTCATGCTTTTTAGTGCCTTTTGTTTCGTCATCATAGTAATGTAATTCATGATGTTGTTATGTGGTTGTGATTGATAATTTTATGTTAATGTCTTTGATGAAATCATATGATGTAGTTTATGATGTGATTATTAGATTCTATTTATATTTAGTTATTTAATTATTGTGCTAGATTATTTATGAGTTATTTATGTTATCGATGCATACTGACCTGATGAACGGTTTTTTTATGTTTGATGTGCTTGGATGAAAGGGAAAAGCGTTGCACTACTCTTTACGGGCAAGCTACATTGCTTCCATTCCTTGTTCATGATACGATATTGTGTGGTTTTTATATGTACATGGTCGATAGTTTGTTTATGCAACTACAAGTCCCGAGCATTGACTCCACCTGAATCTTCAAGTTTGAGCGTGCTCTCCAACCCAATGGTAAAGTGGACAAGAGAGATATCAGTGAGATTCCTGTCAAACACCCTAGTTCTTTGTTTGCTAGGTCTTGTCAGTTGTCACCCTCTATTGGTTCTCTGTATTTTGAGTTGTTGTAATTTGTTATTCCTGCATATAGTTTAATAATTTTGTGGAATGATTAATATTTTACCTCTATCAGTATTTGGATGTTGTTGATTAATTAATCAATACATTGAGAGTGTGGAAATTAAAGTTTTGAATTATTTAAATTATTGAATTAATTAGTAAGGGTTGTTTAGTAAGGGAATTAATAGTAACATTGATTTATGTATTTGAAGTTTAATTGATTAATAATTTATTATAATTGCCTTATTTTACTCATTTTATTTAGAAGCTTTAAGTCTTAAAATAATTATCTAATTTAGAAGGATTAATTAAATAGAAGATTTTAAATAATTAATTAAGTATTTTCGTTAATCTTAATCTAATAAAAATACTATCATCACTTATTGTTTTAAAAATCAAATTTAAAGAAAATAATTAATTTTGTGCATGTGCATGTGCATGTGGGGGTTACAAAATAATTTAATTAACGATTTAATGCAAAGAATCTTGCATGATGGGAGTTACATTTGAAAAATGGGTATTTTTATTTTTATTGTTTGCTTTTGGGGAGAGAAAGGTTTGTCGTGAAATTTTGCTTTGCATACTGCATCTCTCCGGTTTTTAGGGTTTTGAGAGGAAAAAAATGGGGAAATCATGTTGCTCTTGAAAGGAGAAATTTGGGGAAGACTTCTAGCTTTTGGAAAATGAAATTAAAAAAAACAATTGTTTGATTCATCTGGATTGGAGCTTGTGGGTTGGTATCTCATGCATACTGCTTCTATCACTATTTTCTTTTCTGGAAAGCAAAAAATGGTAAGGATTCTGGTTATTTCCTTTGCATGTTAAAAATCCCTCTTTGATTCAAATGAAATCCAATTAGTTGTGTTTATTGTGATGAGAATTTGGAAATAAATATTGTTTGGAAAAATTGGGTTTAGAATTTAGGAAAGTGGGATTAAATTAGGTCTATTTGTATTTTGTGTTTTGGAATTCATTATTTGAAAAGACAATGATTTATGTGGCTATCGATCTTGCAAAGTTCTAAATTGCTCTTAATTTTATTTCATCTTAAATTTCAGGTTTAGATTGAATAAATTGTGAATCTGGGGTTTGCTCGAAATTATTCACCAATTTGAGTATATGAAATTGAGAATTTTACCTCAGAAAATTTATTGCTTCTTGTCTGTATTTCCAATTTTTATTTATTTCGCATAAGTGAGAATATACATATATATAACTATATTCTATTATAATTCTAAAATTTGGATTAGATAATGTTAATTTTACTCTTGAAATTTTTCTCTGTGATTCTTATCTGTGTCTCAATTTTTTTTAATACATACATATATATATATATATATATATCCATGCATTCTATTTTATTAGCATCGAGCTTAATTCCTTTTTATTAGCTATTGGCATTGATAACTATTCTTTTGGTTGTGGATATGGGAAGCCGACCATGCAATGGGTGGTCTCAACCCACAACCATGGTTGTGGGAAGAGCCCTCCCCATTATCGTGGGGTGGGGAATTACCCACAGATGTGGGCAATCCCCACAGTACTTACCCCTCCCCTGTGTTCTCATGCATTCGGTTATGCTAACTTATTAATGTTGTCATTGCTTATATTATAGTTTTGTGCTAGTCAATTAATCAATTCGATATATATACATACATACATACATACATACATATATATATATATATATATATATATATATATATATATGGTTTATGCAGTTCAGTATTATGAATTAATTTTAAAAAATTTATGAATTTCGAAAATGTGTGTGTGTGCACACATGCTTCTTCTTCCGTGAATTCTGAATTTCACCCTTTCTTGAAATTGTTATTGATTAAATCACAATTTGTAATTGATATTAATGTATTCTAGTATCATAAATGATTGATTCATGAAATGTTAGTTTTTGTTGTAAATATGAATAAAACTGAATATAAGGATAAAAATTGAGCTATTAGATATTTTATGTTAAATATGAATTAATGAGGTTTTAGATGTTATTTGAAATTCCTTGATGATTGGTAGAATAGTGCACTTTGTTTGGCTTTATGAGACCATGGTATTGGATTGTCTTGTCTTATCTGTCAGAGTTGGATACCTGATTATGTTGTCTTAAGTTTTTGTATATTGGGATCTTAGTTTATTGTCCTACTTATAGGAATGAAATGAGTTATCATAGTTTAAATTTGGGTTATTGAAATTTAATAATGTCTTGGATCAATTGTTGTATAGATTGTGTTAATTAAATTTATATTATTTCATGCTTGGCAACAAGAGACCTTGATATTCTTAGACCCTTGTCATTCATCATGGATTCATGGTCATGATGTTTTAATGCCTTTAGTCTCCAGAGGCTAGGACAGAGCTAGTGTTCTTTTGTGCATGTTCTCTTCGTCTTGAATGTGATGAGATGGGTGTTTTGCATGCGTTCTTTGATCCTTGTTGCTTTGAACCACTTGCATTGTTATTATTTTTCTAGCAAGTGGATTGTGCCTTGCTATGGTAGGAACCCTATCACCTTGTGTTTATTTTGATTCCTAGGTGCAAGAAAGGGGGAGTGGATTTCATTTGGGGTCGAGACCCAAAGTGGTCACCTAGGTAACTCAATGGAAGTTTTGTAATCCAGTGATAACCTAATTAATGAGCTTGGGTGGGTAGTTAGTTCACATAAATAAAGATAATTTTCTTACCTCTTTTTCTTGCAAATGCTCACATAGGTTTGGGGTAAGTAGAGAGAAGAGCCTAGAATGGCTTCCACCAATCTTGTCTCCACGAAAGGTTGATGTGGTCCACTAGTGTATGTATGGGGGTTGGGGGTCAGAAGAGGTCACTAGGATAACCCAAGATGGGGGATGGGACCTAGTGAAGACCTACCAGGGTAACTCATGAAAACCTAGAGATGACACTCTTCCCTTTTGCTACCTAGTGGTAACTTGCATCTTTTAACCTTCCACGTATTATTGAGCCTCCGGAAGTGGTTGGTTTTCTTATGTTTGTTACCCTTATGTGATTACTTTGGGCCTCTAGAGATTGGTTGTTATTCTTATGTGTTTTTTGTGGTGTCTCTTATGAGCCTCATGTACGTTTAGACTAATTGATTCTTTGTGAGTATTGTCATGTTGGTACCCTTGTATGTCTTTATTTTGCCTAGTGGGTCTAGCTGGTACCTCCTAGCACAGGGGGTGGACCTTATGGTGCCACATGGTTGGGTGGAGTTATTTTCGCACCCATTGGGTTTGACTCCTTTAACTTCATGATCGTGATGGCTCAACAGAAGATTAAAGACCATTATTGTTGTACTAGATTCATGTATTCTTCCCTTCTTGGGACTCTTGGAGATTTGTATATTGAGGAGCCATTGTAATGTATTTGAAGTTCATATGTAAATTCTCAAGTAATGTAATGAGGATCATGTACCCATGTAATGAACTATATTGTAATTTGTATAGCTGATCTTTGTTGGATTATTTGAATGATGTCTTTTCTTGAGATGTATTGTTATGGGGCCTTGAGGACATTTTTAGTTGTTAATTGTGTTTCATTATGTATCTTGTTTATATATCTCTTTGCATATGCGTATGTGATCCTTTTATAAATTAAAAAAAAAATTATATTTTCTTGTTCTTGGTTGTCTTGTCCTTTAGGCCTCATGGTGGGGCATGACAGGTTTATTGTTGTTTTTAGTGTTTGAATGGATATTGGAATGTAAATGAATCTTTCTCTTGTTTTCCCAAAGTGTTCTTTTGTTCTAGTTAGGTATTTACAATTTTATGTTTGAAACCCCTCTCTGAATGGATTTTTTAAGGGACAAATTTTTGAATTATAAGTCTTATAAATTCAATTTTGAGTCTTTAGGGTCAATTATTTTGTATTTTGGAATGATAAAAGGCCTTTCTCAAATGGGTCTTTTCCTATTTACATTTTGAGGTACCAAAAATGTGTTTGATTTGCTCCTGTTCTGACCTCTTCCAATGCATATCTGGGCCAACTGTGCAGTATTAAACTCTAACTACACAACTTAATGCACAAAATATGTAGTAATAAGTACCAATTGTGTAGCTTAATATACTAACTATGCATCTTGTTAAGACAACTACATAGTTGTAAGTTATGGCCTTATTTTTGCTCAATTTGTCTTTCGAGGTATCTACGTGATTACCAAATGCTTGAGGAGGGTTGGATAGTTGATGTATCTATGTTTAGGGGTCTATTAGGATTGGTTTCAGATATTTAATGTCAACTTTATTCACTCCTTGATTGGTTGTATGTACTTTGAATCCACTCGTTGATGTGTCTTGTTGGATAAGGATAGGAAAGCTTGATTTGAAAATCCGATTTCATTTTCAGGACCGGATTCATATATGATGTATTTGAGAAGTTATTTTTTTTTACACCTATCTTATCTTATAATGAACCTTAGGTTTTAGGATGACTAGATGCATTTAGGGAGAGTGGTTCTCAACGGGCGTCTAGGCCCTAAAGTGGCTACCAAGGTAACTCATTGGAGAGTTTCCTTAACAAGTGACAACTTAACTAATAAATTAGGGTAAACAGATTAACAAGATAATTTATGATTCTCACCCATGGCCTTATATGCTCATATAGACAAAGGATGGGATTGAGAAGGCCCGATTTCCTAGAGTGACGTTGATCTAGCAAGATTGACTTCCTTATCTTCATGAAAGGAATGTTCAATTTCACATGAGTTATCAAATGGGGGTCAAGGTTGAGAGAGACTACCAAGGTAACCCATGTTGAGGCTATGTGATGACACTCTTCCCTTCTTGTGTCCTATTATCCTATTTTGATGGCATTGTGAGTTTGAGCCTCTCATGGTTCATAGAGTGTTTTGGTACTTATCCTTATTTGGTGTCTTGCTCTTATTGTGGAGTGTTATCTTGACTATAGTCTCAATTCTTGTGATTTCTCATGTTATCCCTTACCATCTTACTTTTTGTTTGGGGCCTTGTGTTTATCTTTGAGCATGGGGGGGTGAACCTAAGGGTACCACATGGTTGAGTGGAATTTCTTTTTCACCCATGGGAATTTGGAGAATTTGCTTGTGTGTGGTTGGATGGTTTATCATTATCTTTATTTTAGAACTTCCACATCTTAGTTTAGGATTATTCATAGATGATTTATATCTTGATATGTATTAATTGGAGATCTTGTAATTGAACTGTAACTATAGATGCTTTTGAAAATGTAAGAGTACTGATATTTGGAACACTCCTTGTGGAGGATTGATGTAATAAATTAATGTAATTGATGAGTTTAACATGATGATGTTAATGCTTAGGAAAATGATAACATGTTAATATATGATTGATCTCGTATATTATTAAAAGTTATCGTAAGAACACTTAGTTTGGTGTTTTAAAATGAACCTAATATTAGATGCAATTATTTCATGTTATGCAATGGTGACACTATAGGTTGAGATGTATAAGAGACGATGTTAGGGAACCCACAAGAGGACTTAGTCTTAAAAAATTAAATCTTTTGTGTGTGCATTTGTTATAATGGTATGTGTAGGACAATGGTGGACCAAGCAAGCCCTTAAGTGGCAATGAAAATTTATAAAAATAGAGTTAGGCAACTTGATGTAAAAATTTGAATACGTTATGAAAATTATTTTAAAAATATGTAAGAATAGAATCTGTAAAAAACTGAATGTAGTTTCTAAGGTATTAGTTTTTAAAAAAAAGTAAAAATTGTTTCATGAAAATGTGAAATTTCAATGTAGTAGTACTAAAATTTCAAGAAAAAGATAAGAAGTAGATGTTTGTCTGACCATCGTAACCACAATGAAATCATAATATTTTTTTATAATATTTTAAGTATAAGTAGAAGACTCATGTCCAGATGTGACACATATTTTTTTACAATTTTTTTTATGTAAATAATTAATTATGAATTTTTTACTACAAATTTTTTAAAATATAAAAACTTGTATGTCTGACCACCTTATCTTGGTCAAAACTTTATGAATTTTTTTTAATCCTATTGTATGTGAAGAATAGAATGTGATGCATGTTTCAGATTCAAAAAATGTGATATTATTTAAAATTTATAAATATTTTTTATTAAACTTATCAATCGAGACTCTAGTCAAAATTCAATTAGAAAATGAATAATAATAATTTATTAAAGTCCAAATAAGGAAAAACTTATATTGTTGGAAAGTTGAGAATGTCCTTAAAAAACCCTTTTCATTTCATCAATTTCAACTAAAAAAAAAGTCATCAACCACCTGAATGAAGTCTAGAAAAGAAAGGAAGACTCAAAAACACATTTTTTCTATTGACTTTCAAGGTTTGGCATTTCCTAGCAAAATCCCAATGCAATCTTGAGGCAAATACCAAGGCTTTTACTTTTTGTTATAATTATTAGATATCCAATATGAATCCAATATCTGATTTTTATTATTTTTATTATAAATATAATTGATAATATATTATTAATATTTTTATTAATATATTAATAATAAAGATATTGGATAATATTTGATATCCAATACCTTGTTTGTGAGAGAGAGAGAGTCTCTCTCTCTCTCTCTCTCTCTCTCTCTCTCTCTCTCTCTCTCTCTCTCTCTCCCTTTCCCCTTCCCCTCCTCTCCCTCTCCCTCTCCCTCTCCTCACCCTCCCTCTCCCCTTATCTCTCTCACTCTTTCTATATGGAAAGATATTAGATATCGGATATTTATCTGATCCCTTTCCATTCAGGCACCAATGTTCAAATCTTGGGCGCCAATGAAAATTTTAGTGCCCATATAAAAATATGTTTAAAAATAAATATCCGATATCTGATACCTGTACCACACAAAATAGGATTGTGGGTCATTTTGTGCATTCCAACAGTCCCTACATTCTTTTTCCAAGTGACAAACATGGGATTTCAAACATGCAACAATAAAATTATACTTTTTTGAGATTCTTTTAGACAAATTTGTCATTCGCAATCATTTTTTAGGATTTTTGTGGAGGTATAATAGGGAGCAGAGTTGTCAAAAGAAAATACGTAAAAGAAAGATTTCAAATGATAAAATTGATGCATATAGACAAAAAGATAGAGAAAATCGTAGGAAGAGAAGACAAGGTATGTCAAATATTGGTGAAGCCTCTGTAAATGTTATTTCAAGTGAAAAAAAAATTGAAAATGTTTTTGATTATGGCAAAAATAGGTTTTGAATTTGAATTTGAAAATGTTGAGAAAGACATTGAAAATGCAAATGAAAATGTAGAATTGAGATTGGAAATGTTGAACATGATATTCAAATTGGGAATGACAATGTTAAAATAGATATTCAAAATGTTCAACATGATATTGAATTTAAAAATAAAAATGTGGGAATTTACACTGAAGGAAAAAAAGTTCAAATTGACATTGAAGGTGAAAATTTGGGAATTGGCATTAAAGGTGGAATTTTTGAACCAAGTGAACATTATGTAACACCAAATTACATGAGAAATGAAGACCCTCTTGTGGAAGAAAGACATTCCAAATTCAAGACCTTCATCACGGGGGCTTCACTTAGTGAACTTGGGTTATATCACGTGCGTTCATGGTATATTGAAAAGAATCCCCCAATTTTCAAAAACTATTTCCCTAAACACCTTTTTTGTCATGCCCTCCCAATACACAACCCTTTTTTGAACCCCCACTATTTTCACCAAATATTGCATTTTTCATAACCCGAATTAAAAAAAACCCTATATTCACCAGATAGAAAATAAATTGAGCTTATTTTCTAGGGATATTAAACCCCCCAATATGAGTGCATGTGATATAATATTTCCTAATTAGTGAAGCCCCTGTGATGTTCATGAACCCCAAAATGGCTACTTGAAATTGATGAAAGCATTATAGACCATCTTGAATGCAAGAGGTCAACATGAACCATTTGACTATGGGCTATGCAACTTTTCAACTAATACTTTAGCAACAAGACATTGACCAAGCAATGCAAACTTTTTGTTCAATTGCTAAATATGCAAAACATGAGACCATTTCTAGCCAAAATGAAGATTCACATGAACAAGAACATGGAGAAAATTTCTATTGTCAAAAAGATTTTTAAGGCTCTCAATTTTATTGGAAAGAATAGAAAGAAGAAAGATAAGAGAGTCACTTGAAGATTGATTACAACCTCTTTATTAAGCCATCATTTGAGAAAGGTTCACTTTATGAGACAAACTTGTGTTTATTTGAACATAAATCATAATACTTTGGATAGAGCATGTTGGATATTGCTAAGAAGTTTGTTGGAATGATGTGTCATCATTGATGTCAACATATTCTTCTATGTATTCAAGTGTTGCAGTCAGATTCAATGTGTTGGTTTGGTTGGTGTATTGCAGTTGAGTTGTTATGGTTTAATGGGTTGAGATACTTATCTCTTGTTGATTTAGCTAAAGTTTTAGTGGTCTACATGATGATTTGATCATGTTGTGAGATTCGATATTGTGTTTGTTTTTCAATTGTTTGTGTTATTCGATATTCTAGTTTGTGCTCTACATTGCTCTGAAATTGCATTATCCTGGTTTATGGGTTTGGTAGAGTGTTTGGGATGTTCATGTATCCTCAATTCAGATGGTTCATGTTTTTGAGGTCCACAAGTGAATCTTTTAGTTTATCAATCAGTTCAATGTGTGTTCCTAAGGTTTGGTATATTGATGATGGAGATTCTAGTAAGTGGTGATTGTTTCTATGGTGATTCACATTGTTTGTGGATGTTTCTAGATTGGGTCCCATCTGTGTTGATGGTCTGCATTGATTGTTGTGCATGTTATTGATCATTTTCTTGATCTGGTGGTGTTCTTCATGTTATGCGACATTCTTGGTGATTGTAGCATGTTGCAGATGTTCATGGTGTAATTCTTAGACATGTTTCATATTTGTGGTGTTGGTTTAGGTCCATACTATGTCTTAGTCAACATTGTTTTGTTCTGCATGTTATATTATAGCATGTGTGGTTATAGCTTTTTAATTTGTGTTGATTATTGAGTCGACCTTGAAAAATAGGATTATGATTTGTATGAATAATTGTAATAATTATTTGTGAGATGTATCCGTGTGTGTGAATATTGATTTGATCTTTCAGTAGCAAAGGTGAAGTGCGGAAGAGTACAAAAGAAGTGTGAAGAGATTATTTTGATTATATGTGCTTAAGTGGAACTATAACCAGACATGTAAAGATGCTTTTTCATCAGTTCATGATCCTTCAAATGTAATCCAAATGTTTTTGTAAAACAGTGAGTCTTACTCAAGGTTGTAGCCCTTCTTGTTTTGTGATTTGTGTAGTGACCTCTAGGCATTGTGCTTGAATGCATGTGCATTCCCTATTGCAATATTCTACTTACTCCTAATAGGATATTATCTCATTGTGAGTAGGTTCCCACTATGGTTTTTCTCTTAACTAGGTTTTCCACGTCAAAAATATTAGTGTTATATGTGTTATTGATGTGGTGTTGATTTGTGTTTTCATTGCAAATAATAAGATCTAAATTTAAGTTTGAGTTGTGTATAGTTTGTAAGAATATTGATTCAACCCCCCCCCCGCCCCCCTGCTCTTAGTTTGTTGCATTGTTTCCAACAGAGCACTTGCAAAAAGAGAAAGACTCAATGATACATGGGTTTTTGGTGGGAGGCTTCCACGTGTTGATAAAAAGTTGATTGACAATGTAAAGGAGAAAATTCAACAATTTTGGCACTCTAACTCTAGAGTATCACCAAATGTAGGATGTTTTAAAGTTAAAATTTGGCAATCGAGACCACACACTACATCCTAAACATTTCTTGGAATCAAGCCAAATAATGTTGTCAAATTTTTTTTTAAAACACATCCAACTTTGCAAATCTCACAAAGGTCTTTTGAATATTTGAAGTCATTTTATTGTGTACCTCTTAAGATTTGTAATACTTGTTGTTGCAAATACCAAGTGGAGTTTTCAATGTACCATGACTTTTTATGCTATATTCGTTCTACTTTGCATAATAATGAAATGTTGCAGGAGTGCAGTGCAATGCAATTTTTGAGGTCATCAAGAGACTTGCAAACATGAATTTGAAAAGAATATTGTTAAGAAAAAGAGATATGAGACAATCAAATATACTTTGAAGAGTGAAAGTGAAGGTTTTAGATGTGAGTTGGTCTCTAGAGAATTCAATGTTGTTGATTTACCCATAGGTATCAATGGTTGGGCCACAAGTTCAAGATGTGTAAGAACTCTTTATCGATTGGCACTATTATATCGGTGATTGATTTTGTAGAAAACTATACATTGAAATCATAAAATGAGGTACAGACACAATATTATAATTCAATTCATATTGCTATTTTTGTTCACATAACATATAGACATGCACCCCTGATAATACAAAAGAGGACAAGAAGATAATCATGGATTATCATTTTATATGAGTGATGATAGATATCACTCCTTCAAGTATGTGCAACATTGTTTCAAGATTTTTTTTGAGTTTTTGTAGGAGAAAGATATTGCAATAGATCGACATCTCATTTTGTTTGATAACTGCATAAGTCAATTAAAAAATGCTCGTATATTTTATTAATTGAGTAGAATGCATGTAGAGAGGCGCGTATATCATATTTAGAGTTTGTTGAAGATGGGCATGTGAAAGGGAGCATGATGGATTAGACCCTTACTACAAAATTAATATAATTAGTGACACTTGGTTAGTACCATTAACCTTATTGCACAAGAATACCAACTACTCTATAGTGGTTAGATATAAATTAGCTATAATATTTTCATATAAAACCCATAAGGCTCAACTAAATCATTAATTTTTTTACGAAGCAATCATCAACCTTGCTTCATAAATAAGCACATGGTCTATTTTGATGACTCATTTTTAGGACCCTTTTGATGACCTCTTTTTAAGTACTAAAAATGGGTCATAAAATGGGTACTAAGTGATATTAAAAATGGATCATCAAAATGGGTCATTAATATGGGTATTAAAAATAGGTAATAAAAAAATTATTGAATATGGATCATAAAAAAGTATTAAAAATGAGTCAAAATGGGTACTAAAAATGCGTAAAAAAAATAAGTATTAAAATTGGGCTTCAAAAATGGATATTAAAAATAGGTCATAAAAAATGGATACTAAAAATGGATCATAAAAATAGATACTAAAAAGAAGTCATAAAAATGGGTACTAAAATGGGTCATCAAAATGAGTCATCAAAGTAGGTTATAAAAGATGGGTTATTAAAAAAGGCCATAAAAATAGATACTAAAAATGGTTACTCAAAAATGGGTCATTAAAAATGGTTAATCAAAATGGATCATAAAAATGAGTCATAAAAATGGGTGTTAAGAAATGGTTCATAAAAATGGATACTCAAAATTGGTCATTAAAAATAGGTAGTCAAAATAGGTCACTAAAAATGAGTACTAAAAATGGGTCATCAAAATGTGTATTAAAAATATAGACCAAAATTGAGTCATAAAAATGGGTCATAAAAATAAATAACAAAATGGGTTATAAAAATGGATATTAAAAATGAGTAATAAAAATGGGTACTAAAAATGAGATTCAGAAATGGGTACAAAGAATGAGTACTCAAAATGGATCATAAAAATGGGTCATAAAAATAGGTACTAAAACTAAATCATAAAAATGAGTACTAAAAATGAGTCATAAACATAGGTATTGAAAATGGGTCATAAAAAGGTACTAAAAATGTGTCATCAAAATGGGTATTAAAAAATAGGTTATAAAAATGGGTCATTAAAAATAGATCATAAAAGAGTCATAAAAATGGGTATTAAAAAATAGTTTATAAAAATGGGTCATAAAGTTGGGTCATAATAATTGATACTAAAAATGGATACTAAAATTCGGTACTAAAAATTTGTACAAAAATGAGTCATAAAAATAGGTACTTAAAATGGGTCATATAAATAGATACTAAAAACAGGTCATAAAAATGGATACTGAAAATAGGTCATAAAAATGGATATTAAAAATGAACCATCAAAAAATTGTTAGACACAATGTACCATTGAGAGGAGGGTGAATCAGTGGCTCACAAACTTTTCCCTTTATCTATCATATGTTTGTATATCGGTTATCAGATCTAACAAAAATCTAGATACCGGTTAGAGGGGAGACTAACATAAATGCAATCACACATGAAAGGGACATCACATAACACCAGCATATACGAGGAAAACCCAAGATGGGAAAAACCTCAGTGAGAAATGTTGTTGGAGTCTATTGCTCCAATCGAGCCTCACAATTAATCTCTCATTACAATGTTTAGGGTACCAACTTAAGGAGCACCAACCCAAGGAGCTACAACCCTTGCACCGAGCTCCAACTCAGTGATTACAAAATCATGTTTTGATACCAAAGTTATCTTCTTGTTACAAAAGAACTTTGGAACTCTCAAGTATGTCTCTCCACCAGTTCTCCTCTCTACAAATATTTGTCAGTTCTCTATTCACCTTTTCCCTACAACAACCTTATCTCCTACTGCAACCCACTCTTTTTTGCACCTCACTCTCTGCTACACACTTCCCGATTCAGCCTCTTCTCCTTCTTTGTTAGTTTTTCTCTTTGTTAGTTCTTCTCACTTCTTCTTGCTATATTGTTGCTCTCCACCGGTACTACACTCTGTTGGTTATATGCTTTCCTTCTCTGCAATCTTCAACAACTCTTCTCTGTTGGTTCTGTCACTACCGATTTACTCCTCTATCAGACTCAATGGTTGACTATCGGTTCTCTCTCTGTTGCCCATCAAAAACTTCAACCATGTTCTTCCTCACACCCAATCTCTTCTTCTTCTTCTTGGTGAGCACTTGATTGATTTCACTTCTTCAATAGCAATACCCTTTCATCCAGCAGTAGACTTTATCAATTTTGGCTTGCATACTTATAAACTGGTTTTCCTGCTAAAAACCAGTTCAAACTTCAGGCAGTTAGGGTTTTCTCATCAACCTCAAGGCAAACCAAATCCAATAATATCTCATGAGATCTAATTGCCTTAATTGATGAACAACAACACACCAATTAATCCAGCCATTAACGCGCCTTCCTGATCATGCCTTCTATTTTTAGCAATCTACTTTTAACCTGTCACTGGATTTATTGGTCGATCACCAAGAATGGTTTTGCATTCTCCTTCACTTGCCTCGATCTGCTCAACTAGTTTGTTGTCTGTTTGACCTCGAGCTGCAAACCATTGCTACTCATCTCATGAAACATGCAATCGACATAAATGTCACCCTGTCACCTTTTACCTCGCCGCCTGACACTTTACCAACTCAACAAGACAACCTGTGCATGCATCCCACTTCACCTTCATGTGGCCTTTGTGTCAATATCCACTTTTATTGGATCATCTACATTGATATGGACAAGATCACCAACCAAACTCAGAAGTGGGTTCTTCGACCGGTTCACAAACCATGTTGGTTATACCCTAACCGGTCTGCTCTCAACCTTGCACTATGCTTCTCTTCTGGTGGAAACATTCAATCGGTCAGCACACTTGCTAACCTACCTTATGAAAATCCTCATTAGATGGGAGTCTTCTGCATCTGTACTTTGTTAGCATTACTGGTGGACATACTTACTGATAAATCCTTTGATGACACCATGTCATCAACCTTCAACTATTTTCATCTAAGGCATCTGTATACCGGTTCTACTCTCTATCTGTAGTTGCTCAACTTTTCCTTCTTCATCATCAGCCTGAACGTCATTTCAACTAGTTTGTCAAGGTGATAAACCCCTTAGACTTCAACTATTTCAGTACCTCAACATGCCTTCTATGTCAGTCAAGTGCATATCTTTGATTTCATGCACTTGAGGCATCTTCGTGATTCACTAGTAGATCTAGTGTGAGCCTTCAATCACCTACCTTCTATTCTTCTCTCTTATCTCAGTGGATTGTGATGCATTTCATACATGATAGGATATAAGCTCCACTTACCGGTAGGAGTGGATCCTTGTCATCTTCATTCTGCAATACACCTGCAATGTGGCTTCCTAGTTTGAGAAGCATATCTACAAATAGGCACATGTGATTTGGTTGGGGCACATTCACTGTCAGTCTTCTCTTCAAATGGTGACTACAACTTTATCTAGTGGGAGTCCTATTATTTGACATCCACATAGCCTATTGGTGACCTGTAAATCCTTCTCCTCTGGTGTTGATGTGATTTAGGTAAAATTCTGCCTCTTCATCATAATCAACATCCAAGCATCTTGCTCACCTTGCTTGTATACTAGTCATAAGCTTGTCGGTTGGAAACCACTCAGTTTGCTAACATATATTCTCCATGTCAACACATACTCATCAGTTAGCAACCATGCACTACCAACACGTCAGTTACTAGTTGACATCCTCTCCTTACCGGTGATAGCCTATACTAGTAACTTGCAAGACTAGTTGACACCAATGACTGCACATCAACCATTTTCCCATACCGGTTTTTCTTCTATACCGGTTGACATCAATGACAACACAATGCCAACAATCTCCCCCTTTAGCATCAATGTCAACACATGCAGTATCCAACATACTACATATTCTCTCTCCCCCTTTGTGTGATCCATAGATTCTCACATGTGTAGTATGCAGTATACTACAGAATCTCTCTCTCCCTTTGACAACAATGGCAAAGGGCATTGTCAGGGTTTCTCTCCTTCTTGTATTTATAGGGCAATGGCAAATATTTTTCTCCCCTTTTTACTTTACCAGATGCGTCATCTCCTTTGATCATCATACCTTGTATCCTCTCAATCTCACAACATTTGAGATGGAGGGCTTGTCCATCAAATGACACCAACTGAGCATACTAAATTGATACCAATTATTAAAGCACACAATTGCAGAAGGACGTATCAGTGAATACTGCTTACCTGTCAGCTAGACTGCATCATCCCCTGTCTGATCCCAATTTATCTTTAGAATCAAATGTGATTATGCTATGAATGCAACCAATTGGGAAAGTAGATACCCTTAATCATAAAATTCTCTTAGGTATTCCTACAACAATTTCCATCATTTGTAGCTTAGGTAGTCAGTACCCTCACAAGTTCAAGCATATCAGTTCAGCATTATGAGCACTTGAACTCCCCCTGAGTCATACATCTCAAGTCCATAATGTCAATCAGGTCCAATAACGGGGCTCCAATCATCTCCATATACCAGTTGAGTGGTGAAAATGTGATCATCCGATGATCTTTCAACTCCATTATATCCACTGCAGCCTATGACATGATCCTAGATGTACACAATGCCATACAATGTCATCATCATGCCATAAATAAAAATAGTTAGCCCAAAAGCATTCATCTCTGCATGATCAACAACCAGGCCAACATATGTCATTTGGGTCTTCATCAACACCATTTGAGACATAAACTCCTCATTCTATGCTACTGGGGATAATGCAATGATCTCTAGCCTCATTGTCTTACATAACCTGCAAAAACCTATGAGCATTATTATTGGTAACATCCTAAACATACCAATTTCTTGTGCTGGTCCATATCACTATCAGAGCACCATCCTACAACTCTTGTCATTTTGTGTCACTTTGCATCTAATGCCAATTATAAATATGTCAACCATTGACACAAATAGTAGTGATCTATCTCTGATTTGTAGGTGTGTAGCCAAGGTAGCCACTACACACACTAATCTCCTCATTTTCTTCTTTCTTACTAACAGTAGCTTGTTCTTCCATGTGTCCTTCTTCACTAAGGGGATGAATGATAAGATTAGTGTACTACTCCCCCTAAAGTGTTGCATCTCCTTTAAGCCTTAGGAGATATCACATGTGCATTAAATGCACAATGTCGGTCCATGGTTGCATCTTCTTGCTTCTTCCTCCATTCCTGCTTGATCTTATTCTTCTTCCCAATTTTAGTTTTGGGAGCAGTTCTTACCTTCTTTTGTTGATTGTTCCTTCTGTTTCTGGATTCTTCATCATAACCAGAAGCAGTGTTATAGTAGCATATAACATCCATACCAATCTCATGATTAGGGAACCTTCTAACATGCTAGTTAGACCATCTTCTTCTGGTCATGCTATTACAACCGGCTACCGGAACCGATGGACCTTTTAATCCTATAGGGATATTTCTTCTTTCGTTCCATGCAGGTCTTTGCTTCCCATATCTTCTATAACTACTACTATATTGAGCATGATTGTTCCACTAGTTTCCATAGACCTGTTAGTTCTTCTTCCTGTATTCATAAATTCAATGGCCAAATCTATTGTAGTTATAACAAACATTATTTGCATAATTGAGAGAGGAAGTATGCATGTTTCTACTCCTTGATACATTTTTCTCACATACATGATATCTATAAGATTTTATATTATTCCTTCTAGATCCCTTTCTACACTCTTCTGCCCTATGGCCAAAACTATTACATGCAAAGCAGTAACCGGAGAAGGAAGATTTATAACTTACAAACTTATTTTTCCATGCATGGGGAGATCTTACTAGTTTAGTATCTCCATTTCTACTTCTTCATGGGGAGATCATGGGTTTTCCATCCTTTTCATTTCTTCCATATGATCTCTTCTTTTCCCACACCTACTTTGTCTTGTGGGTGGTAGAATTTCCTTGTCTTCTACCAATAGGATGTCTTCTTTGTTGTCTTCTCATATTCTTGCTTCTGGTGAAACTATCTTCTCCCATCTTCCCTTTTCCTTTGGGATTTGCATTGTTCCTCCTTCTTGTAGCATCGGTCTTCATTATTTTCAACATGTCTTCACCGGTTGTGGTTAGATCTACTTTCTTCTGAGGAGTATTCCGAACAGTGAAGGTCTATCCCTTGTTCTCTCCATTTGAGGAGACAAATAGAATATCATTGTGGGGGACATTCTTTCTGGTGGAGCATTCACCGACATGACTTCCTAATCCTTCAGTGTCCTTGGTATGCTTTTTCTTTTTCAACATTTTGTCCAAGGCATCACTGCTGGCATCAAACCAAATTCTTACCTTGAGGTCATCCTAATATTTCTCAAGGTCATTTTGGAGAATCTCCATTTCTCCAAGCAGCTTCTAATAATCTTTTTTTTTGCCCCTAGCTCAGAAGCTAGATCATTGCACTGACACTCCTTGGTGCCTCCTTGTTGAGTCTTTAATTCTGAGACACATTTCTTAGATTCTTCAGGGCATTTAATCAACCGGTTCTACTCCATACTGCATTATTCTTGAATAACGTGTATTCATTTCTCACTCTACTGAGTTCTTCAAGTGCATTTACAAGCTCTCCTTAAATATCAACTTTTTCTTCATCTTCTTCTCCCCCTTCACTATCACTGCCAAACACATCTTGCTAGTAGGGGTGATCTACATGATCACTCTTAGATGTGTGCCTCTCATCTTCTGATTCTTGAGCCACGTAGAGGTGGTTTCCTTCTTCATCATTATTGCGGCTGCTAGTAGATCTTCCTTCATCATCAACTACAAATATGTGACATGCATTTATCTTCCTATCTTCACAAACCGGTTCTGCAGTAGTAGGCTCATTTCCATAGAGCTTCTTCAATCTATCGCATAAGATTTTTGTCAATCTGCATCTAATAACCCACAGAGTATAGCCTTCATTGCTACTTCATTATACCTAGATCTTCTTTCTGGTTCAAGATCAGTGGGAGGACTCACTTTACTAGGGCAGCCATTTACAACCAACATCCACATATCAAACCCTAAGAAGTATAGGTAGACTTCCATTCTACAAATCCAAATGGAATAGTTTGAACCATTAAATACTGGAGCAAGGATTGACACTAAATAGACCATTGTGTCCTTAAGATAGAATCTACCCAAGCTAGAGAAATCTTGTTAACAAGGAACCTATGCTATGATACCAACTGTCAGACACAATGTACCATTGAGAGGGGGGTGAATCAGTGGTTTGCAAAATTTTCTCTTTATATATCCTATGCGTATATAATGGTTATCAGATCTAATAGAAAGATAGATACCGGTTAGAGGGGAGACTAACACAAATGAAATCACACATGAAAGGGACATCACATAACACCAGCATATACAAGAAAAACCCAATATGGGAAAAACCTCAGGGAGAAATGCTACTGGAGTCTACGGCTCCAATCCAACCTCACAATGAATCTCTCATTACATTTTTTTAGGGCACCAACCAAAGGAGCACCAACCCTTGATTTAGGGCACCAACCCAAGCAACACCAACCCTTGATTTAGGGCACCGACCCAAGGAGCTACAACCCCTGCATAGAGCTCCAACTCAATGATTACAAAATCATGTTTTGATACTAGAGTTATCTTCTTGTTACAAAATAACTTTGTAACTCTCAAGTATGTCTCTCCACTAGTTCTAGTTGTTGGCATATGCACACTCCAATGAGACATTGTATGTGATTGAAGGTTTTGTCATTGATAGAAACCTTGCAATCCTATGGTACCAGCAAAAGCATTATACCAGCATCATTAGATCACACTCTACACTAGCACTCAGGACACTGGCATCAGCATAGAAGAAATGAAGTATACCGACACAGAGGCTGACAGGATTTTGTTATATTATATTTTGTTTATTATTGTAAAACTTTGTAAGCCGACTTGGAAAATTGTAAAATGACTCTTATATATAAAAGAGATCATTGTAGACAATTGATATAGGAGATGTAAGCATTAAGGAAAAATATTAGGCAGACCTATTATGTGAGATATAGGTTAAGGGGTTTATGTAAGCAGCAGAGCAGCAACTGGTACTAGATCAGGCATTGAAGATGCTATTACAAAGCAGTACAAGATATTGGATTTGTATAATCCTCATTGTAAGTCAGTGAGACTTCCCATTGAGCAGTGAGCTCTAGGCAGTTGGCCTTCCTACATGTGCAGGCCCCTATTGTAAGTAATATTCTCTTATTGGCCAGTGAGTGAATATTGTGGGTCACAAATCCCACTGAGGTTTTTCCCACACTGGGTTTCCTCATTAAAACCTTGTGTTATGGTGTTCTTTTCATGTGGATGTTCTTGATTTTGTTTATTGCATTATTTCTTGCATATCGGTACACTGTTATATTATGTTCTGCATGTTTTAAGTTAAGAAATTCTATATACTAGTTAGATATTAATTCACCCCCCCTCTCAGTATCTGTGGGATTCCTAACAATTGGTATCAGAGCTTGGTCCTCTATTTTCAGAAGCCTAATAGCTTGAGGAAGATCTTGAAACCGGTAAAGATGGAAAATCTGATGAAGCAACTAGAAGGAGCTCTTTCAGACTATGATGCAGAGAAATTGAAAAATATCAAACTAGAAGATGATTTAAGGGCAGCTTAGGATATCATTCAGGCACTTCAAGAAAATTTTACTATTGCAAGAAATAAGAGAAGAGAACTTTGTGAAAAATTGCAAAATGAGAATGATGAAAAGGAATCACTTAATGATATGATAAACAAGTTGAAACAAGAGAACATGACAACAAAGAATGAGATGCAGGATATGACGATGATATTTTGCCAAAAGATTGAGGATAGGAAGAAGAATGAAGAAGAATTCACCAGAAGACTAAGTGATGCAGCAAATGAGAACACAAGACTTAGCTATGAAAATGACATGTTGAAGATAGATCTGATGCATACTCAGAATGACTCAAATGAACTAATGAGACAAAAAGAAGTCTTAGAAAGAGAACTAGAAATTGCAAATCAACATAAAGAAAAATTCAAGAAAAGCTCAGAGGAACTTGGCACCTTGCTGAAGAATCAAAAACCTAAAGGTGACACTTTTGGAATTGGCTTTGAAGTTGGTGAAAGCTCCGGTACTGCAAATACTCGAGATCACAGCAAACCGGTAAGACAACCTAATGCTTATAAATTCAATGGAAAATGCTTTAACTGTAATAAGTATGGTCATAGAGAAAATGAATGTAGATCTAGAAATTATTAGAATATCAACACAGCCACCGGTCAATGTTCTAAATGCAACAAGGTTGGTCACAACTCTGAAAAGTGCAGGATGAATGTGAGATGTTATGTTTGTGGAAGATTTGGACATTTATCTAATCAATGCAGAACACAAACCAGCATAGGTTATAGGAAAGATATTCAAAAGAATAATGTAACTTGTTATGCATGTAACAAGATTGGGCATATTGCTAGATTCTATCGAAGTAAAGGAACACCGATAGACAACAAAAGTTCTAGCTTGAAAGGTAAAGAAAAATTTGAAGAGGTTAAGCAAGAATTCTCAAAACAATGGATTAGAAAAGTTGATCTAAATATTGGGAATACTCCTCCACCGGTAGAGAAAACCAATGCTTCACTGGCAAGATGGAGTGATGCTTCACTGGAAGGACAGAGCAGTGCTCCACTGGCAGGAAGTTCTTCATCTAATTGAAGAAAATTTCTTTGAGGGTTTAGCAATCTATTGACACATGTGCTATTATTCCCTTAGTTAGAGATAAGAAGATGGAAAATTACTTATTACCGGCAAACAATGTTAAGTGAATACTTAACCGACATGCAATTAATGTGGTAGATGGCGAAAAGACACTATAAAATCAAGGTTTTGGCTCCATTTCATTTCACGGAGATTTCAAACCTACGAAGAGCGCAAAGATTCTGAGCTAAGGCATTTTAAGCAAGAAGCAAGAACACTCCAAGCAATCATCCATCCTAAAGGTAGTAAAAGGTATTTAATCATGGCATCCACCTCTGCAATTGAATATATAGCAAACCCTACTGTTGTTGAAGTGATAAAAAGACCTAGGCCCGTATTTCAGTTAGTTCCCGAGGTAGCAAAGAAAGATGATACCTTAGGTGCTTTTTCTCAAATTCCTAAGGGAGTTGTTTATGCTAAAGACCCCAGAATGTACATCCACTGCAACATTGAGGAACTAGGAGATGAAGAAATTAAGACTATGTTTAAAACTGTGATATGTGATAAAACCGATAGTGTAAAAGATGAACACAAGATCATTGAGACCCTAGGATTTATAGAGATCCTTAGCATTCCTGAATTCCCCAAGGATGTGATTAGGATAGTCTTAAGCAGGGTACATGGTGAATTTTTTTGGTTAGATGCAGTCCACAAAATCACCAAGGAAGCTATGAAAGCTGTCACAGGGTTACCGACCACATTTAAAAGGCCAGATAAAACCAAGAAGGTATCCAATGACCTAGTTACAAACCTAACTGGTGCAACATTCGACAAGAGGTCCCTAAGAGTTAATGATGTAACAAACATTAATGTAAGATTTATTAGCATGATATTAGGGTATAAAGCTACTCATGTAAATAGACTTAATTTAGTTTCAAGTTTGTGCATTAAGAGTGCTTATGATATGGTCACAGATAATACAAAAAATTGATATATGTGAGTGGTTAAAGGATGAATTAATTGACAACCTTGGAAAGATTAAGAAGGACAAGAAAGGAACTTTCAGGTTTGGAAATCTGTTAGTATGTCTGATGCTACATATAACAAAATAGGTTCCTAATATAGGCTACAAAGAACTTGGATATGATATACCGGTAGGCAAACAGTTAACAGATCTATTCAAAAACATGGGAGAAGACAAGGAAAACAATATTCATGACATTTTTAAAGCATTAAAAGTCAAAATGAAGAAAAGAATCAGGTTATCACAAAATATTGTCGACAAATACAAAGATGAAATATGCTTTGTAATCAAGAAAGAGGAAATTTGGATGGAAGAAGTCATCCCTAGGACAATTTGGGTAACCGAGATGAGCTATGAAACTGATGATCACATAGTTGAAACATATGCTAAAGCACTTCTGGAAGCCCCCAGAGAACCTAAGGAAGAAATATTTGGTAGTGCAAAAACCATTGAAAGCCAAATACAATCAAAGAAAAGAGTGAAAAAGGTTGAGGCAGTTGTAAGGAAAGGTTCCAGACAAGCAAAAGCCATCAAAGAAGATGTGTTGAAGAAAACCAGTATAATAGAGGATGAGTTAGCAGCTCCACAACCTAAAACTCACCTATCACCAGTAGGTACTTCTTCAAGGAATGACATGCCTGCAACTTTCAAAAGAGTTGTAAGGAAAAGAGATCCCTCACCGGAAACCACACCCTCACCCAGGAGGACAAGACAAAAGCAATAAGTAGTGAGATCTCTGGTAAGAAAGGCCACACCAAAGAAGAAGAAACTGAGACCCAAAAAGAAGAAGAGGACAAACAAAGACTTGGCCCCTCTTGATATACTGCTGAATGAAATCACAGAGGAAGGTAACTTGAAAAATATAGAGAAAATATATGACACTCTAACAACTGATGAAAAAGAGCAAGTTGAAAATAGTGTTATATTGCATTTGGATATGTATAAGAAGTTTTTGATGGAAGTAGTCAATGAAATTCCAGATGAGCTATTTAAAAGACTAGAAGCAAGAAGACAAGCAGTAATAGAACTAGATAAGAAAATAAAGATTGAAAAGCTACCTGTTGTTTATCCGGTAAACTCACCCAAAGAAATTGATGACCTAATTGCTCAAGCCAACCGGACAGTATTTTCTACTACACACCGGCACGTTGCTTTAATGGTTGGAAGAATTAATGAGGTGACTGAGGAGACAGAAAATGGATGGGATATATTCCTAGTTGAGAAAGAAAAACAAGAAGAATACAGGAACCCCAAACCCATAAAATTTTGTCAAAAAGTAAAGTTGGTGGACCACCTAGTATCAAGGTTAGAGACAACTTACCCCCACCTCCTTTAATTACTCCACTGGTAAAAACAACTACTACAAAAGATCAACCGGTAGCTGAGAGTATGGATGTAGAGGATGATAATCCTAATCCTGAAGTCTTATATACTATGGATGTTGATACTCCAAAGATCAACATAGTGGTAGACAAAGATACAACTAATAAGACTGATATGGCTAGTGAGCCTCCGATAGTTGAGGAAACTGATAACACACAGGAGAAACCGGCACAAGACAAAGAGAAAAAGGTAGAGATTCAGACTCAAACTGAGGCAATACAACAAACAGAGAAACAAATAGAGCAAAAGGCTCCAGAACAGGATCAACAACAACAGGAATGTGTACATAAAGAAACAGTACCAACGGCAACTAGTGAAGTAGAAAAACCATTGCTTAAAGAAATGCAGACACAAATAGACCTACCAGAGGTCAATACAAGCTTGGTTACTTCCATTGGTACTCAGATTGTTGATTCATCATCAGGCTACAAATCAACTAATGTGATTGCGGTACTATTAGATTCAGTCAAGAAGATAACCGACTGCAGCTCACAAGCTTACAAGGCAATTGATGATACCATACCAATTTTGAAGGTAATTGCTCCTAACTATAATATAGACAATAAATATTCTTTAGGACAACTTGATACATTGTGTAAATATATCACAAAAAACATTGAGAAAATAAAGGAAGAAACATTAAAGGATAAAGTAGAAGTTGAAAAATAGAAATTCTTTTATGAGCAAATAAAGAAGTGTAACAGAGCTTTTGACACACTTCTACCAGAATTATGTAATTTATTGAAAGAGTACAAAAATTTGTACAAAGATACCTATAAAACAAACGTTTTGACAGTAGATTTGGATAGGAAGATGAAAAAGGTACAGGATGAGATCAATAAACTTGCAAATAATTTTGTCAACTCACCTGATACACTATCAGTTTTTGAGGAAAAGATAACCAATTTTGAAGAAGAATTACTTAAATTGGAAAGAGAGAAAGAAAGAATAGTGAATAAGGCAAAGCATTTGAGATCAAAACTAAGTCCAAGATTGGACTATCTAGCATCACTATGGAAGGAAGTATCTGAGGCACTAATACAGGGAAAGAAAACACCGGCAGAGCATTTGCAGCATCTCATCAGTACAGTGAAGAGAACAGAGACAACAATAAGGATAGCAAAAAGTTTATGGATAGTATAAACTTGATTTTGGGAGATCTTTTTCAAATTGTAACCACATAGTTACAAGGTTGAAACTACAAACTCTACTAACATCTTGACAACCTTGGTCATTGATGCCAAAGGGGCAGTAGTGGGATGAGAAAATTCAATATCACAGGAATCATATGCTCAGGGGGAGCACACACATTTTTGGATCATTTTTTAAATTTCTCATGAGTGTTGCCATCAATGCTAAAGGGGGAGATTGTTGGCATATGCACACTCCAATGAGACATTGTATGTGATTGAAGGTTTTGTCATTGATGGCAACCTTGCAATCCTATGGCACCGGCAAAAGCATTATACCGGTATCAGCAGATCACACTCTACACCAGCACTCAGGACACCGGCACAGGCACAGAAGAAATGAAGTATACGAGCATAGAGGCCGACAGGATTTTGTTATATTATATTTTGTTTATTATTATAAAACTTTCTAAGCCGACTTGGCGAATTGTAAAATGACTCTTATATATAAAAGAGATCATTGTAGACAATTGATATAGGAGATGTAAGCATTAAGGAAAAATATTAGGCAGACCTATTATGCGAAATATAGGTTAAGGGGTTTATGTAAGCAGCAGAGCAGCAACTGGTACTGGATCAAGCATTGAAGATGCTATTGCAAAGCAGTACAAGATATTGGATTTGTATAATCCTCATTGTAAGTCAGTGAGACTTCCCATTGAGCATTGAGCTCTAGGCAGTTGGCCTTCCTGCATGTGCAGGCCCCTATTGTAAGTAATATTCTCTTATTGGCCAGTGAGTGAATATTGTGGGTCACAAATCCCACCAAGGTTTTTCCCACACCGGGTTTCCTCGTTAAAACCTTGTGTTATGGTGTGCTTTTCATGTGGATGTTCTTGATTCTATTTATTGCATTATTTCTTGCGTATCAATACACTGTTATATTGTGTTCTGCATGTTTTAAGTTAAGAAATTCTATATACCAGTTAGATATTGATTCAACCCCCCCTCTCAGTATCTGTGGGATTCCTAACACTCCTCTTTATAGATCTTTGTTAGATCTCTATTCACCTTTTCTCTATAACAACCTTATCTCCTGCTACAACCCACTCTTTATTGCACCTCTCTCTCTGTTGCACCCTTGTCGGTTTAGCCTCTTCTTCTTCTTCTCTATTGGTTCTACTCTCTTTTGCCTGCTACACTATTGCTCTCCATTGGTACTATACTCTGTCGGTTCTATACTTACCTTCTTTGCAATCTTCTGCAACTCTTCTCTATCAGTTATGTCACTATCAGTTTACTCCTCTGTCAGACTCAACGGCTGACTATCGGTTCTCTCTCTATTGTCAGTTGAATACTTCAACCCTATTCTTCCTCACACTCAGTCTCTTCTTCTTCTTGGTGAGAACTTAAATGATTTCACATCTTCAGCAATAATACCCTTTCATCCAGTGGCAGACTTCATTGATTTTGGCTTGCATTCTTATAAACTATTTTTCCCACGAAAAACATTCAAACTTTAGGCAGTTATGGTTTCCTCATCGACCTTGAGTCAAACCAAATCTAGTTAGATCTCATAAGATCTGATCACCTTGATTAATGAATAGCAATACACCGATCGATCCCGCCATTGTCGTGCCTTCGTGATCACACCTTCTATTTTTAGCAATCTTCTTTTAACTCATCGACAGATTTCTTGATCGATCACCAAGAATGGTTTTGCATTCTCCTTCACTTTCCTCGATCTACTCAACCAGTCTATTGTCCATTTGACCTCAATCCGCAAACTCCTGTTACTCATCCCATGAAACACATAGTCAACATAAATGTCAACCTGTCACCTTTTACCTTGCCCGCTAACACTTTACAAACTCAACAAGACGAAGTGTGTATGCATGCCACTTTACCTCCACATGGCCTCTATGTCGGCATCCACCTTTGCTGGATCATTTGTGTTGGTATAGATAGGATCACCGACCAACGTCAGAATTGGGTTCTTCTACCGATTCACAAACCTTGTTGATTGTACCCTAACCGGTCTTCTCTCAACCTCGCACTTTGCTTCTCTTTCAGTGGAAACACTCAATCAATCAACACACTTGCTAACCTACCTTATGCACATCCTCGTCAGATAGGAGTCTTTTGAATCTGCACTTTATTAGCATTACCAGTGGACATACTTACCGGTAAACTCCTTGATGACACCATGTCATCAACCTTTAACTATTTCTGTCGAAGGCATATGTATACCGGTTATATTCTCTATCTGTAGCTGCTTAACTTTGCCTTCTTCATCATTAGCCCAAACATCATCTCAATCAGTTTGTCAAGGTGACAAACCCCTCATACTTTAAATTTTATGGTACCTCATCATGCCTTCTTTGTCGGTCTAGTGTATATCTTTGATTTCATGCACTTGAGGCATCTTTATGATTCACTAGTAGATCAGGTGTGAGACTTCAATCACCTTCCTTCTATTCTTCTCTCTTATCTGAGTGGACTATGATGCATTCCATGCATAATAAAAGATAAGCTCCACTTACTGGTGGGAGTGGATCTTTGTCATCTACATTCTGCAATGCACTAATGTGGCTTCCCTCGTTTGAGCAGCATGTCTACAAACATGCACATGTGATCCGGTTGGGGCACATTCATTGTTAGTCTTCTCTTCAAATGGTGATTGGAACTCTATCTGGTGGGAGTCATGTTATTTGACATCCACACAATGTACTAGTGACCTATACATCATTCTCCTCTGGTGTTGATGTTATTTAGGTAACATTCTGCTTCTTCATAACAATCAACATCCAAGCATCTTGCTCACATTGCTTGTATATTGGTCATAAGCTTTCCTATTGGCAACCACTCACTTTGTTGACATATCATCTCCATGTCAACATATGCTCATCGGTTAGCAACCATACATTACCAACACATCACTTACTAGTTGACATCCTCTCCTTACCGATGATAGCCTACACTGGTAACCTACAAGACTAGTTGACATCAATTACTACACATAAAAAATTTTCCCATACCAGTTGTCCTTCTATACCGTTTGACATCAATGACAACACAATGCCAACAAAAATGGGTAATAAAAATGGGTCATAAAAATGAATACTAAAAATAAGTGATAGGGAGATGGCAATGTCGTGCCCTACGGGTCGAGCTAGGGCTTATGTGCCCTAGCTCGCTTTTTTCCATCTGCTAGTTGGTGTGACGAGGGGGGGGAGGAGTTGTTTGCATTTTGGGCATTGAATTTTCCCTTTTTTTATTTCTTGTTGGTTGATTTCTTTGGCACCCAATGTTGGGTTTGGGGATTTCACTTGTAGCATTTGGCCCAGGGTTTGTTTTGTGGGTGGTGGCGATCGAGGGTGGATTTGAGGGAAGCCTCTTGGGGAGGCTCTATTTCACCGGGGTGGATTTGTTGGTAGCCTCTTGGGGAGACTCTATTTGACTGCAAGGCATTCTTGGGGTTGTCTTAGTAGGTGGGACGATGGGGATTGTTGGATTGAAGTAGCTATTCTCCTTGAACTAAGTATGGTTCGATTTGGGTGAGGAGTGGTGATACTTAAAGTTGGGGCATTTATTTTTGGTGAGATGTTGTAGATTTAGAAGGGTTTTGTGATAATATTCATGAGAGTATCTTCCTAAATTTTTGACCCGAGGGTTGTTGGCATTGTGTTGTCATTGATGTCAACAGATATAGTATGTTACCGGTATAGAATAGCAACCAGTATGGGAAAATGTTGGCATAGTGTTGTCATCGATGTCAACCAATATTGTTGTCAGTGTTGTCATTGTTTCCAACTGGTATGCAAGGGTTCCCAAATATACAAGTTGTTGTTGGGAAAGAGGAAATCGGTACTTGATATACATGTTTATGTTAACCAGTGAGTGGTGTATTGACACTGATAGGACATCAACATGTAGTTTTATGTCAAACATTAGGACTCCCACCGGATGTAAATTTTATCACCAAATGAAGAGAAGATTGACAAAAAAGTGTGTTGCCTCAGATTGCAAGGAAGACATATGGGAAATCCTACCAGATTATATGTTTGATTGATGTTGTGTCTTCTCAAACAAGGATGTCATATTGGTGCAATACTAGAAGAAGAGAGCACAATATGATGACATCCATTCCCAACAATTATTGGCCAGTGGGTGACAAGGATCTACTTCCATCAATAAGTGGTAATACTGAGCTTATCTTCCAATATGCATGGAATGCATTATAACTCTCCAGGATAGGTCAGTCAAGAAACATAAGGTAAGTGATTGAAGGCTCATACCAGATGATCAAGGTGGAACATAAATATGACTCAGGTGTATGAGATCAGAGATATGTACCGGATCAACAAGAGAAGGCATGATGAGCTATCGAGACAAAAAATCTAGGATAAGGAGTGATGAGTTTGCCACTTTGGCAAACCGGTTGAGATGAGGTATGAGCTAATGAATGAGAAGGAAAGGGTTAGCCCTGTAGATATGGAGTTACACTGGGAGGCAAGAGTGTGTTACTGGGATGCAGATGGAGAACAATTGGAGATTGTTGGTATAGTGTCCTCATAGGTATCACTGGTGTACAGGCAAGAGTATTGTCAATCGGTAAACATATCTACCGGTATACTAGAAGATCATATGGAAATATCCAAAATGACTCACTCGGATTATATGCTAAGGTTTGGAAAGTTTATGATCAAGCTAATGTGATCCTACCGACAGAACAGGAGAGTACATGGTTCAAAGGTTTACTGGTTAGTGCATAATCAGTAGGGTAAGAAGACCGGTAACATAGATGAAATACCGATAGGATGTTTGTGGTCGTTGACTAATCCTTAATAGACATAGTGAACTAAGTTGAGGTGGAAGTCTACAAAGAAGACACATGGACTCCAGGTGGCAAATGCACAGTAGTCAGTATCTTGAATGAG
Organism: Cryptomeria japonica; assembly: GCF_030272615.1. Lineage (NCBI taxonomy): Eukaryota > Viridiplantae > Streptophyta > Pinopsida > Cupressales > Cupressaceae > Cryptomeria > Cryptomeria japonica. Next base: position 222,915,249 of record NC_081415.1, on the reverse strand, counting down.
GTAGGTGTTGACAAGATGGAAATAGGTTGACATTAAATGAAGTTCATGAGTTGAGTGCAAAAGGATGTGACTCGAGTCAGACTGAATGCTTGATATCATGATTGAAGTAAGATATTTGATCATCTTGTTGATCTAGAGAAGAAAGTTGTTGGTTCATTTAATGTGTTTGACAAAGAGCATGGTCAACAAACCGTAAGAATATGGCTGACAAATAGAACTTGTTTTCTAAATATAGAAAATGTGTATTGGAAGTAGCAAAAATGATGGCGATGTCTGACTGTTTATAGTCTATATATCACCAAGATGAGATCTGATTGGATCTTCTATAGATTGGGGTCGATGGAGAAAAACCCTAGATAGAAAATATTTAAACATTGCATCTTGGCAGGAAAACTCAAGTATAAATATGCAGACCAAAGATCAAAGTTGATCATGTCAAATGCTGGAGAATAGAGTGTGAGTGTGAGAGAAGAATCAATCAAGGTATAATCTATAGAAGATCTTAGTGACTAAGTATTGAAAGGTCCAACTAGTAAGAGGGTTTAACAGAGATTAAATGGGTGAGGTCAAAGTAACTGGTAAGCTGCTAAAGATTGTAGCAGTCAGGTGAACCAGTTGTGTTAGAACCGGTAAGGAGGCAACAAAGTGTGTTGTAGTGCAATGGGAGTGTCAGAGGAGATCTGGCAAGGCAGAAACACAAAATGGTTTGACCAGTAAGAAAAGTAACCTATGACCAAGTGCAGAGTGTGACAGCCCATCAAACCAGTAGAGTGTTAACCAGTAAGGTAGCAACATCAAGCAAAGGAGAGAAAAGAGAGAGACTGTATTGGTAAGGGAAAAAGTTTAGAGGAAAAGTGAGAGAAAGAGATTCACTGATAAAGTAGAAATAGTGAGTCGGACTATGATGGATCCAATCGGTAAGGAAAAGTAATGATGAGAAGCGAAGAGACAGAGAAGAGTTGAACCAACAGGGTGAAGAGTATACAAAGGTTACATAATTTATTTATAACTAGGATATAACTATTTGTCTTGTTAGTATTCATTGTATTCATTGAGTTGGAGCTCAATGTAGGGGTTGGTGCTCCTTGAGTTGGTGCCCTAAACATTGTAATACAATTGTTTATTGTGAGAGTGGATTGGAGTAGACTCCAGCAACATTTCTCAGCGAGGTTTTTCCCAAATTGGGTTTTCCTCATATATCTTGTTTTGTGTTTTGAATCCTTATGTGTGCTTGCATAATGTTCTCTTCCCTTATCTCACTAGTATGTCATCTTGGTCTTTGATATGAAAACTGGCATTCACAATTAGGATTAAAAGGGTTAAAATTGGAAACCACTAATTCACCCCCCACCCCCCACCCACCCTCTTAGTGGCATCTTGTGTTCAACAATTGGTATCAGAGCCTAGGTTATTAATTAGATAAGCTTTCTATAGCTTGGGTAGATTCTGGAGTCTGAACACAATGGTGAATTTTGAGTCAGTCCCTACTCCATTTTTTAATGGGTCAAACTATTTTATTTGGAGTTATAGAATGGAAGTCTACATGTCCTCTTTAGGCTATAATGTATGGATGTCAGTTGTTAATGGTCTCTCTATTCCAGTCAGTCCTCCCACCGATCCTGAAGAAAAAAGAAGATACAAGTGTAATGATCAAGCAATGAAGGTTTTACTTAGTGTACTCTCTGGTGATGTTTCTTCACAGGTGGATAAGTGTAAGTCTACAAAGAGTTTGTGAGACAGATTCAAGAAGCTCTATATAAATGAGCCTACCACTGCAGAATTGGTTTGTGTGAGCACGGAGAGAAATGGAACACATGAAGATGCAGATGATAAATGTAGATCTGTTAGCAGTTGCAACAATGATGAAAAAGAAATGCATCTCCTCATGGCTCAAGAGACTCAAGGTGACAATGTAGATCAATCCTACTGGCAAGGTTTGTTTGGTAGTGATGAAGAAGAAGGTGAAGTTGAGGTATATCTTAAAGAAGAACTAGTGAGTGCACTTGATGAACTTAGTAAAGTGAGAAAAGAATACAAAAAGTATAAGAATGCTGCTATAGAGGAACAATACCAGTTGAACAAATATCTTGAGGAATCTGAGGAATGTATCTCAGAGTTGAAAACTCAACTATAAGAGGCAAAGGAATGACCAATGAATTAAAATCAGTCCTTGATGACAAGAGAAGAAAATGTGAGGAGTTGGAGCTAGAAGTGGAGACAAAAGACAAAGAGTGTCAGAAGCTAATAGGTGAAATGGAGAAACTCAAGAAAGATCTTGAGAAGTGCCAAGATGAGCTCAAGGTGAGGATTTGAGTTGATGGCAGCACTGATGCCTTGGACAAAATGTTCAATAAGCAAAACCACTCCAAGGATACTAGATGATTAGGATTTGATACCGATGAGTGCTCCACAAGCAAGGGCATCTCCAACAAAGACACTCAGTTTGTCTCCTCAAATGGAAATAAAAAAGAGACAAAACTTCACTATCAGAAATGCTCCAAGAAGGAAGATAGACCTAACTACAACCGGTGAAGACATGATGATGAAGACCGGTGCTACAAGAAGGAATAATTCTGATCCAAAAGGGAAAGGAAAGCTGATGGAAGATGGCTCCACTGGAAATAAGAACACAAGAAAAAAGTCTAGAAGATGTCCCACTGGTAGAAGACAAAGAATTATTGCTTCTTACAAGACAAGATAAGTGTGGAGGAAGAAAGGATCAATTGAAAGGACCATGGAAACTGGACAACTTCAAAACAATCCCCAGAGAAGAAGAAATGGAGAAGCCAAACCGGTAAGATCACCTCGTGTTTGGCAAAATAAGTTTGTAATTAATAAGCCCTTCTTCTCCTGTTACTTCTTTTCATGCAAAGATTATGGTCATAGGGAAAGTGAATGTAGGAGAAGGTGTGGAAATGGTCAAGTTGAATTCTCTAGAAATAGGAATGTAGTTTGTCAAATATGTAATGCATATGTCCATAGTATGTCAAGTTGTAAAAATATGCATAGATATGGTTCTATGCATGATAGGAAGAGTCCATTTGCTGCTTCAAGAAATGTAAAAATTATCTGTCATAACTATAATGGATCTGGCAATAGAAGTCATGAATGTAGAAATAAGATAATTCAGACATATGGCATCCGATATAACAACTATGCTCAATATGGAAGAGGTTTTAGAACATATGAGCATCAAAGACCTGCATGGAACAAAAGTAGAAATGTTCATGCAAAATCAAGAAATCTACTAGTTCTGGTAGTAGGCTACAATAGCATGGTCAGAAGAAGAGGAGTAGACCAGTTTTATGGAAGACTCTATGATCATCCAGTTGGGATGCATATAGTATGTTACTACAACAATGTTCTTAGTCATACTACAAATTTTTGTAAAGCAAGGGCCAATCAAAAGAAGAAGATAAGACATGATCCAAAGACTAAAAATGAGAAAAGGAGGGAGACCAAGCAAGTATGGAAGAAGGAAGAGAGTAGAGCCATGGATCGACACTATGCATCCAATGCATAGGTGATATCTCCTAAGGCTTAAAGGAGATACAAGACTCAAGGGGAGTTACATATTGATCATACCATTCACCCCAAAAATTTGAAAAGGACAAATGGAAGGAAAAGTTGCCACCAGTATAAGGGAGATGAGATGACAGTGTGTGTAGTTATTGTCATGGCTACACATTTACACCTGAGAGATGGGTTACTATTGCATGTGTAAATGGATGGTTCAAACTACAATTGGGATTAGAGGCACTTGACACAAGAAGAGAGAGGTTGGTGGACAAAGGGTCCTAGAAGAGATATTGGATCAACATGATAAACCGGTGAGCATAGAATGTTACTAGTATGGATATTAACAGGTATTGCAAATTGTGTGAGTCAATGTGTTCTGGGATTAGTGCAGTGACTCTTGTGGCTTGGATTGTGGAAACTATGTGTTAGGTGATGTTGGAAAAGTCTCGAATGGCATTGTGTTGGTCTGGTAATCAACCTCATGTGCATGCATCATTATGGTCCAACCAGTTTGATAGTTGACATAATGTTGATGTGGTTTGGCATTATGGTCATGTAAGATCATGTCATAAAGTGTGATGGGTATCATGGAAGTGGAAGACCATAAACAATCCACATATACTCAGCTCAACTGGTATAAGGTGCAGTTTGGAGTTCCAGTTTAGAACCTGACAGACAAAGAAGACTTGAGATCTATGGTTTGGGGGGAGCTCACAACCATATTTTTTTATTGGTATCAGACATGCTTGACACAAGGGGAGATCATCTATCTATGTTGTTGCATCAGTATGTTTGAGACATTGGGAAGTGCTCACCAGTCCTTGTTTGTGATTTCTTTCAGTATCTATTCAATTTGTACTTAATTGAAATCACAATTGGAGCACCAAGAGAAAGGAATATTAGTTTGGTGTACCAGAAGAACAACCTACAAAGGAAGATAAAAGTGCTCACTCAACCAGTTGTGAGCAAAAAGAGGAAGAGTTGACAAAAAGAGAAAATATACCATTGGTATCAGATCAGTATCATATTGGTATTAATGTCTACATCAACAATTGGTATCAATGAACCAGTGCTAGAATAATTTTATGCATATCAAAGGGGGAGAAGATGTAGTTTGACCGGTAGGTAAGTGACATTCATTGATACACTTCTCAATAATTAGTATCAGAATGGCATATACAATTGGTATCAGATTAGCATATATACTTGGTAGTAGATAAATTGGTGTCAGATGGTGTTAGAGCCCTCTATCTCTAGTATTGTTGGTTGAGAAGATGCAGAGTAAAATGGCCAAATGGGAAGAAGTAACCAGTAGAAAGATTTCTCAGTACCCTTTGTCATTGTCGTCAAAGGGGGAGGGAAATCAATAGTATGTCGGATACTACATGTGTTGACATCAACGCCAAAGAGGGAGATTGTTGGAATTATGTTGTCATTGAAGTCAACTGGTATAGCATGTTACCAATATAGAATGGCAATTGGTATGGGAGATTGTTGGCATAGTGTTGTCATTAATGTCAACCGGTATTGTTGTCAGTGTTGTAATTGTTGCCAACCAGTATGCAAGTAAGGGTTCCCAAATATACAAGTTGCTATTGGGGAAGAGGAAACTAGTACCTGTTATACATGTTGATGTTGAATAGTGAGTAGTGTGTTGACATTGACAGGACATCGACATGCAGTTTGATGTCAAACAACGGGACTCCCATTGGATGTAGATGTCACCAAATGAAGAGAAGACTGATAGAAAAGTGTGTTGCCTCAGATTGCAAGGAAGACATATGGGAAATTCTACTGGATTATATGTCTGATTGATGTTATGTCTGCTCAAATAGGAAAGTCATATTGGTGCAATACCAGAAGCAGACATCACAATATAATGACAACCATTCCCACCAGTTAGAGTTTACTTTAGTGGCAAATATTTGCCAATGGCAAATTTTTCACGTCGGCCATGTCGGAAATGGCAAATATTTTGTACTTACTGGGGGTGGCCATGTCGCCAAAACATTATCAATTTCTGTCAAAGTCACGACCCAATCACCATATGTTTTATGCAATTAAATGTTTCTATGTGATGATTTTGCCAATACAATATATGGTGGACACACGGTAAATTTAATTTTTTTGCCCACACTCTCTGAGGTTTCCTTAATAGATGACCTTAATTCGCCTATAGGCATGTGAATATTTGTCAGCTAGGGGACCCAATTTGCCCAACATCTTGCCGATGCGTGTCTCCATTCACCCCAACTTTTGCCAACTATATTGTATTTGCCTATTATTTGGATGACCTATAATCACCTCAAAAATTACATGTTGTATTTGGATGACCTATAATCACCTCAAAAATTACATAAGTCATGTTATAGTTATGCGAGATTCACCAAATATTTGTATACCATATAAAATTTCCATATAAGGATTGGTATAAATACATGCAAAGATCAGATCTATCTCAACACAATCTAGTGGGTTCTAGGCTCTAAATTCTGATCTATAGCGAAGTTTCAGACCAAGGAAAATCATTGTTGTTCATTGCATTGGCGACTACTAGTGACCTAAGGCCTAAAGGTGAGCGATCATATTTTTGAAGTGGTATATTATACATTATAGCCTATTATTGCTTCTTCGACATATTGATATTTTTTTGGCAGCCTTTATTTCATTGGAGATGTTGAATAGGAAGAGGGGTAGGAAACCTGAATGTGGGAAGGCCAGGAGAGGCCAACAAAAAGTAGAACATTGTCTTCGTACTTTAGCATTGGAAAAGATTGTGGTGAAAATTAGGAAGGTACATCATCACAAGTACAAGTACAAAATTTGCCACCTGCACTGCATGTTGAAGATGGCGGCGAACCTAATATCTCAGATTAGGATGATCTTGAAGAAGATTATCTAGTAGATACCCAAGTTAGCCGGAATGATATAATCAACTTGGGTGATAATGCCGTTGATGATAATGCACGAAAGGGGAAAAGAAAAGCCATATCAAAAAAGGGTGAACCACAATCAAAAAAGGATCAGGAGTGGGATATGTCAACGAGGAATTTTCAAATTAATTAGGCATCAAAGTATCCATTCATTGAACCGTGGAGAATCCAATTGAAGGTGAGCCTCCAATAGAATACAGGTGTAAGATTTGCACTTGGAAACATAACAAGGAAATTAGGTTGTAGCTAAAATTTGACACCATAGAAAAGCATATGGGTAAAGTTTATGAAAAACAAATGATAGACGGGGTTGAAAAATCAGTGATAAGATGGAAAACAAAGGAGGAATGTAAGCATGTGAGGAATGTCGAAGAGTATTATTTTCATGAGAAAATACAAACAAAGCCTGCCGAAGTTAAAGGTTCTATTGAAGCTATTTTTGGAAAAGCAATGCAAATAGAACAACTGGGAAAAGTTGTTCAGTTAAACGTTGTTTTTTATATTTTGAGTAGAGGGAGTGCTATGACATATTTCCCATCAATTAGTGGTTTATTACACTTTTTGAAAGTTCCTAACTATCCTAATAGACACTGGTCAGTAAACAGTGGATGGAAATGGGCAAGTTGTCTTGTTGAGGTTGAAAAAGAAGATGTAAAGGAAAAAATAAGAGAGTCAAACTTTATTGCATTTTCTTTAGATGAAGTTACGGTAGTAGACAATACTTCATGGGTATGCATACATGTTTATACTGTAGAGAATCATACCCACCAACCTCATCTACTATCTGTTGCCAAAATGAAGGAGAGTGCGACAGCAGAAAATTTATTTCAACTAGTAAAGAGAAGTTTAATTGAATATGGAGTTATTGGCCAATAGGTGACAAGGATCTACTTCCACTAGTAAGTGACAATACTAAGCTTATCTTCCAACATGCATGGAATGCATTATAACTCTCTAGGATACGTCAATTAAGAAACATAAGGCAAGTGATTGAAGGCTCATACCGGATGATCAATGTGGAACATAAAGATGACTCAACTATATGAGATCAGAGATATGTATTGGATCAACAAGAGAAGGCATGATGAGATACCAGGATAGAAAAGGTAGGATAAGGAGTGATGAGTTTTCCACTTTGGCAAACCAATTGAGATGAGGTTTGAGATAATGAAGGAGAAGGAAAGGGTTAGCCCTATAGATATGGAGTTACACTAAGAGGCAAGAGTGTGTTACAAGGATGTAGATGGAGAATAGTTGGATATTATTGGCATAATATCCTCATAGGTATCACCAATGTACAGGCAAGAGTATTGTCAACCGGTAAATATATATATAGGTGTACTAGAAGATTAGATGGAGATATGCATATTGACTCACTCTGATTATATCCTAAGGTTTGGCAAGTTTATGATCAAGATGATGTGATGCTACTAACAGAACACGAGAGTGCATGGTTCAAAGGTTGACTAGTTAATGCATGACTGGTAGGGTAAGAAGACTAATAGCATAGATGGAATACCGGTAGGATGTTTGTGGTTGGTGACTAATCCTTAACCAACATAGTGAACTGAGATGAGGTGGAAGTTGACAAAGAAGACACATGGACTCCAGGTGGAAAATGTACAATAGTTGGTGTCTTGAATGAGGTAGGTGTCAACAAGATGGAAACAAATTGACATTAAATGAATTTCATGGGTTGAGTGCAAAAGGATATGACTTGAGGCAGATTGAATGCTTGATATAATGATCGAAGCAAGATATCTAATCATCTTGTTGATCTAGAGAAGGAAGTTGTTGATTCATTTAATGTGTTTGACAAAGAGCATGGTCATCAAACAGTAAGAACATGGCCAACAAACAGTCCGTGTTTTCTAAATATAGAAAGCGTGTATTGGAAGTAGCAAAAATGATGGTGATGTCTGATTGGTTATAGGTTGTATATCACCAAGATGAGATTTGATTGGATCTGCTATAGATCGGGGTCGATGGAGAAAAAACCTAAATAGAAAATATTTAAATATTGTATCTTCGCAAGAAAACTCAAGTATAAATATGTAGACCAAAGATCAAAGTTGATGATGCTGGATGCAGGAGAACAAACTGTGAGTGAGAGAATAATCATTCAAGGTATAATTTGTAGAATATCTTAGTGACTGAGTATTGAAAGGTACAACCGATAAGAGGGTTTAATAGAGATTAAACTAGTGAGGTCAAAGTAACCGGTAAGCTACGAAAGATTGTAGTAGTCAAGTGAACCAATTATGTTAGAACTAGTGAGGAGGTATTAAAGTGTGTTGCAATGTAGTGGGAGTGTTAGAGGAGATCTGGCAAGGCAGAAACAAAGCATGGTTTGACTAGTAAGCAGAGTAACGATGACCAAGTGCAGTTTGATAGTCCATCAAACCGGTAGAGTCTAAATTGGTAAGGTATTAGCAGCAAGAAAGGGAGAGTAGAGAGAGACTGTACTGGTAAGGGACAAAGTTTAGAGGCAGAGTGAGAGAAAGAGATTCACCAGTAAAGCGTAAATAGTGAGTCAGACTATGATGGATCCAACCAGTAAGGCAGAGCAGTGATGAGAAGCATATAGACAAAGAAGAGTTGAACTGGCAAGGTGAAGAGTATACAGAGGTTACAAAATTCATTTGTAACCAGGATATAACTATTGTATTGTTAGCATTCATTGTATTCATTGAATTGGAGCTTAGTGCAGGACTTGGTGCTCCTTGGGTTGGTGCCCTAAACTGTTAGGGTTTGGTGCTCCTTGGGTTGGTTCCCTAAACATTGTAATATAGTTGTTTATTGTGAGGCTAGATTGGAGTAGTACACTCCAACAACATTTCTCACCGAGGTTTTTCCCATATTCTATTTTCCTTGTATATCCTATGTTGTGTGATGAATCTTTGTGTGTGATTGCATAATGTTCCCTTCCCTTATCTCACTGGTATGTCATCTTGGTCTTTGATATGCTAACTGACATTCACATTTAGGATTCAAAGGGTTAATATTGGAAACCACTTATTCATGCCCCTCTTCTCAGTGGCATCTTGTGTTCAACAGGGGCTTGTATGCCCGCTTAAGGTATCTTTTTATGTTGATGTCACAAGGGGAACCATTCGGGGATACCCCAATGATGGATTTATGCTCAGCGATTAGATCCAAGGCCCTGACACAAGGTGCAAAAGTGTTTTTATAATAATTTGTTTGCATCGGATTAGGAGATGTATGGTTCAGGATCATCTGGAGGATCTAAGGTTATGAAGATGAATGGTTGCTTGGAAAGATGTAAAGAGAGGCCAATTTTGATTATCCCAATAGAGATGTTGGCTAATGAGATTGAATATTATTCAAAACACTCTTTTTATTTTAATTTTATGGGTCTGAGAATCTCTCTACAGTTTCTGGAATCTTGGGCTCAGAAGACCTAGATTCTGAAGGGAGAGATGAAGACTAGTCTCTTGGCGAATAATTACTTTGTGGTTACCTTTGATAGTATGAATGATCAAAATAAGAATTTTTAGGGTGGAACTTATTTTTATAACCAAGTGGGCTTATTCATGAAGTTGTGGCATGCAGGTTTCAATCCAACTAAAGAGTTGCTAAATAAAGTTTCAGTTTAGGTTCATTTTTCGTGGTTCCTAGTTGAATTTTGGCAAGATGATGTTTTGCATCTAGTGGCTTCAATGCTTCGTAAACCTATTGGGTTTTCTAAGTAGACACAATTTAAAAAGGTAATGATTTTTTGTCGTATCTATGTGGAAATTGATTTATGCAATCCATTGCCAGATTCTATGGAAGTATGTGCAGGATCATATACATTGGTGTAACAGTTAGAATATGAAACTTTACTTTTTCGGTGTTGACTTTGCCATGAGTATGGACACTTGTAGCATAGGTTCCCTAGAGATAATCCTATGACACCCCTGCCTTCTTAATCCTCTTGGAATCTGCCTAGGGTGGATAAGGGGAAGGAGCCCATTTTGGGGGATGGTAATAGTGAGGATGGTTTTGTCCCATGCAAAACTCGCAATAGGAATTGGGGATAGAAGTGAACCTTTAGGGAGAGGCAGGAGAATGCCACTTTTAATAGGTTCAAGGTCTTGGATGATCTTAGCCAGTAGGAGGTGAATCTGAGATTGATGCATTTGGATCAAGGAAATTTGGGTTCAAGAAAGGATGGACTTCATTTGGAGGCTATGCAAGTTGTGCAGGATTCATGTGTTGGGCATATGGATATAGATCAACAGGTGAGTGTTCAGGTTGAGTCAGATCTTGTTATGGGGGTTTTGAAGAGTGGGGGAGGTGGTTCTCCTTTTCTCCTAAAGGGTGGTGCAAGAGGTGGAAAGAGATTGCTATCCTCTTCTCACATAGGTATTTAGCAAAAGGAAACAAAGATAGGGGTTGGTGAGAAGAATCCCAAGGTGGGTAGGAAAAAGGAGATGGAGAAGATTAAATCAACTGGGGAAAGTTTGGTGGAGTTAGGGGAATTTAAGACCCTAGATTTGCACTTTTCATATCCCCAAAAATGATTGTTTTATCATGGAATAATAGGGGCTTGAATAATGGCCCTCAACAAAAAGTTGTTAGGGATTTGGTCAGGAATCAATCTTCATATGTTCTTTTTCTTTAGGAGACTAAATTATCTATGAAGAGTATGCTAAGTATGGTATCTAAGTTGTGGAAGTTTGGGAAGTGTCATTATATTGGAGCTCATGGTGCATCCGAAGGGGTGGCTTGCTTATGGAATCCTAGAAGGCTTTGCCCTCTTTGGTGGGTAGTTTCTAGATCTTCTATTCCCCTGGCAGTCTCATTCTCTATGACAAGAGAGTGTATTCTCCTCTCTAATGTGTATGTGTCGATGGAGTATCAGGGTAAGTAATTTATATGGTCTCATATTCGATTTGTTCACAACTTGACTCCATTCTATTCTTGGATTCTGGCTTGTGATTTCAACACTATCGTGTAGTTGTTTGAGAAAAGGGGTGGTACGACAAGGTTGGAGCCTTCTACATTATTGCTCAAGGATAGTATTTTAGAGTTAAATATTATTGATGTACAACCTATTAATGCTTATTTTATTTGGAATAATAGGAGGATTGGTGAGGATTATGTTGCTGAAAGGATGGATCAGTTTTTGGTCTCCTGTTATTGGGTTAGGGATATGTGCTCTACTTCCTTTAAAATTTTGGATTGGAGGGGGTTCAAACCACTGGCCCATCAAGCTCAGTATCATCTTAGCTTAGGTGCTTCATTCTCCTTCCTTCAAGTTCCAGCTTATGTGGCTTCAGAAATCTACTCTTTTTTATCATATAGTTGTATGGTGGAGGATTGGTAGGCATGTGTTTGGTATAGCTATGTATACTTTTGCCAAGATTATTCAGTTTGTCAAGTACTAGCTTAAAAGGTGTAATCGATAATGTTTTGGTAATATTTTTCATGAAAAAGATGTTGTGCGGGAAGATTTAAATGGGATTACACGGTTGATTAGAGATAATGGGGTTTCAGGGGATCTTTTGAGGAGGAGGCTAGGACCCTGAAGGTGGTGGAGGAGTGGGAACTTCACGAAGAATTTTTTTGGAAGAAAAGGGTAAGGGTGGATTGGTTGCAGGAAGGTGATAAAAAAAATTCCTTCTTCTTTAATTCTATGAAGCCAGGAGGCAAGGTAATTCCATTTCTGTTTTAATTAATAACAGGAGAGATCATTTGGCATCATTTCATGAAATCACTACTAAGGAGTTGCGGTATTTCACTACTCTATTCAGGGAGGATATGCAAGGGAGTTTGGTTGAGGAAGCACAGGTTCTTTCCTATATACCTCAGTTGGTTTCTAGGGAGTTGAATGAGTATCTAATGAGAGAGATTCCTCTTGAGGAGCTGGAGGGGATTGTATTTCAAATTAAGAGAGGGAAATCTCCTGGCCCTGATGGTCTCTTGATAGAGTTTTTTCAAGAATTTTGGGAAATTATAAAGTTGGATCTTTTGGCGGTTGTCTAGGAGTCCCAGAAGAGAAAACAAATTTTAAGAGCTTTAAATTTCATTTTTATTGCTCTCATTCCCAAGTGTGAAGGGGCAAATAGGTTAACTTTGGCTTCGACCTGTTTCCCTTTGCAATGTGACTTATAAAATTATTTTGAAATTAATGGTTAAGAGGTTGAAGAAGTGGCTTAAAGGGCTGATCTCAAAGGAACATAGTGGATTTGTTGAGGGTCAATAGATTCTAGATGGAGTTGTTATTGCTACAGAGACTATTCATTCCATGGCTAGCTCCCATGAGAAGACAATGTTCATAAAGTTGGATATGGCTAAGGCTTATGATAGAGTTAAATGGTCCTTCTTGCATAAGATCTTGGTTGCTTTTGGGTTTTGTGAGGAGTGGATCCAATGGTTCATGAGTTGTGTTACTTTAGTGTCCTTCTTAGTTCTGATAAATGGAGACCACTCTGCGCATTTTGGGGCTTCTAGGTAGCTACACCAAGGGGATCCTCTCTCCCCATACTTATTTATGCTTCTTGTTGAGGGGCTTGGGTTCTTATTGAAAATAAATGTTGAGTTACGCATCATTCAGGGTTGGCATTGGGATGGAGATTTCCCTTTACAATCTCATTTGTAGTTTGTTGATGATATTACCTTGATGGGGATGGCTATTGCTAGGGAGGCTACTTATATAAGGTAGTTGTTGGACATATATGTTGTGGCTTCAAGACAATTTATTAATGAGGACAAATCCTTCATTTTTTTCTTCAATACTCCAGTACCATCAAGAAAATAATTGATAATATCTTGAGGTTTCAAGTTGGGATCCTTCATTTTACTTATTTGGGTATTCCAATATTTGTCGGTCATCTTCCCAAGGGTTCTTGACAGAGTATTATTGCAAGTTCCAGGTGAAAGTCACTCATTGGACACACAAATGGTTGTCTTTTGTTAGGTAGGTTGAGCTTCTAAAGTTAGTTGTGTAGAATCTCCCTACTTATAGGTGTATGCTTTAGGTGGCTGTGGTGGGGTTCCTTGAATTGGATTCTCTAGAGAGACGGTTTCTATGGGGAGCATGCTTGGGTTCCTCCAAGTGGATCTTGGTTAGGTGGGAAGATGTGTGCAATCCAAAGCAATATGGAGGGTTGGGGTTCAAGTTGTCAACATTGTTCAGAGGAGTTGTGGCTACTAAGCTTCTCTAGAGAAGGTGTCTGGAGCAAGATCTTTTGTGGGCCAAAATAATTGCTCATAAGTATTTTCCTGGAGCTCCTCGGTATGATCTTCCTAGATACCCTCTTGAGGGGAAAGGTTCAGTGATTTAGAATACTTTGCAGAAAGGTTCAAATCCCATCAAGGTTTATTTTGGATCTACAGGCGGGGTACTGAAGCCCTTTTTTGGTCAGATTCTTGAGATGGTTTCCCTCCTCTTACCTCATAGTTTTTCTCACTTGATTCCTTTGTGTCAGAGATTTCTTATGGCTGGTTGGGAGAGGGTGAGTAACTTCAAGTCCTTCTCCTTTTATGGCCAGTTGGAGAGGGCATGTTGGAAGGATCTCATTGAGTGGCTAGATATGGGAATGTAGGATGAGAGTGTTGAGCTTCACAAGATTCTATGTAGTGGGCACTATATTTCTCTCTCGAAAGAAGATATTCTGGCATGGATCCATAATCCTAAGGGGGCCTACTCTATTGCTTCTAGTTATCAGGTGTTATTGGCTTAAAATTTGGCTAGGGGAGAGGTTAATTGGTGGAAGAGGGTGTAGAATAAGATCTTGTGGTCAAAATGTAATTGCTTTGTCTGGACTTTGGCTTGGAATAGGTGCTTGACTTAGGATAATATATGTAAACATGGTTTTCAAGGGCCTTCTATTTGTGTTCTATGTGGGAAAGATGAGGAAGATTCATCGCACTTGTTCTTCAGATGCTCCTTTGTTATGTAGCTTTGGCAATGGTGGTGGAAAGTTTGGAGGCAACCTTGTGTTCATGCTTCCTCTTTGGTGGAATTTATGGGGTAGTATGGGAAGGCCCCCCTCGATGACCTCCTTTTTGCAGGATGTCTGGTATGTTGGACCTACTTTTCTTCTATGGCAAATTTGGCTAGAGTGAAATCGTAGGATATTTCATGGTGTAAATTTGTCAGGTCAGCAAGTGTGGTTGCGTGTGTTAGGTATGATATAGGAGATGATTATGACTAAGAGTGAAGTGGATTTCCCCTTGGGGAAAGTGGATGCAAAGTTGATGAAAAGACTTGGTCTATAAGGGATTTAGTCTTTTTATGGAGGTTTCAGGAGATGCAAGCTTGGGAACAGGAGAGTGCAGAGGATGGGTTTGTGGCTACCTCCTTCAAATGGTGTTTTGTAGACCAATATCGATGGTTATTCTAGAGGTAATTACCCCTAGATGTGTTGGGATTGGTGGGGTTGCTAGGGATGCAAAGGGTTTGGTGATATATCATTTCTCAGTTCATGAGGGGGAGTAGACTATTAATCTCATGGAGGGTTTGGCAATTCTTTATTTTGTAGAGAGGCCTTGTCCCTTGGGATGGTGAAGGGTTATTTGTGAGGCTGATTCTTAGATCTTAATTAACTTGTTGATAAGGAGAAGGTATGATATTAATTAGCAGTTAGCCTCGATTGTTCAGCAGGTTCTTCAGGTTAGTTCTAGAATGGAGGAGGTTTCATTTGTTCATATTCTGAGGGAGTGGAATCGGATAGCTAACTGTTTGGCCAAATGGGCTTCTAAGCATGATGATGGCTAGAAGATTGAGGATTGGATGCAAATGTCCCCTAAATTACATCAGGATTTGGATCGACTCTTTGAGGAGGATAGGACTCCAAAGGATAGTTGATTTTGTTATTGGGTTTGTAGTTTTGCTTCTTGGGTTTCTAGGGTTGGGTCCCCTGGTTGTGAATGTAATGTTTTTTTCTGATTCTTGATAAAGTTTAACTCTTTTTTCCAAAAAAAAAAGTAACAAAAAAAATCATAAAATGGGTACTAAAAATAGATTATAAAAATAAGTCATAAATATGGGTACTAAAAATGTGTCATCAAAATGGGCCATCAAAATGAGTTATAAAAAATAGGTTATAAAAATGGGTGCTAAAAATGTATTATAAAAATAGGTACAAAAAATGGGACATTAAAAATGCAGCATCCAAATGGATTCTAAAAATGAGTCATAAAAATGGGTACTAAAAGATAGTTCATAAAAATGGGCCATGAAATGGGTTTTCGAAATAGGTCATAAAATAAGGTACTAAAATGGGTGGATCATAAAAATAGGTAATATAAATAGGTATTCAAAATGAGTCATAAAAATGTGTACTAAAAATAGGTCATAAAAATGGATCATCAAAATGGATATTAAAAATAAATTATAAAAAAATGGATACTAAAAAATGGGGCATTAAAAAATGGGTACTAAAAATGGGTCATAAAAATAAATACTAAAAATGGGTCATAAAACTAGATCATAAAAATGAATGCTAAAAATGGACTATAAAAACTAGTACTAAAAATGGGTTATAAAAATTGGTACTAAAAATGTATTATAAAAATAGGTACTTAAAAATGGATCATCAAAATGGGTCATAAAAATGAATTATAAAAATGGATGTTAAAAATGGGCTATAAAAATATGTACTATAAAAATGGGTTATAAAAATTGGTAATTAAAATGTATTATATAAATGGGTCATAAAAATGAGCTATAAAAATGGGTATAGAAAAAATAGTCTATAAAATGAGTCATAAAAGGTAAGTAATGAAGATGGGTACTCAAAATGGGTCATTAATAATGGGTTATGAAAATGAGTCATAAAAATGGGTCATAAAAATGGGTTATAAAAAATTGATATAAAAAATGGGTTATAAAAATTGATACTAAAAATGGGTCATCAAAATGGATACTAAAAATGGGTCATCAAAACAGATATTAAAAATAAGTTATCAAAATAGATATTTAAAATAAGCCATTAAAAAATAGGTATTAAAAATGGATCATAAAAATGGATACTAAAATAAGTCATAAAAATAGTAACTTTAATCATCAATATTAGTCATGATTTCCTTAAAAATTCTTTTATGATTTTGTTTCAATCTAGTGATCCAAATTTATATTGTATTAATTTAGTTATAGTAATTTTATTAATCATTCTCAAAAAATTGAGTTGTGTAGTAGGTGAGATCGAGTGAATTAATCGGCTTTGTGTGCGAAAATGCCTCTGCGTGCGAAAAAGTGATGCAATGCATCGACTTCCTTTTTAGAGTGTTCTTATCCACTGCAGGGAAATTACAGAGGCTCTGCAAATCGATTTTCTATTTTGGCTAATAACTTTGGGATTAAGGATCTTGGTAGGGTCATTTCGTGGACTCGTGATCAAGAGGCCTTCTTTGCAAAAACAAAATACCCTCTGGTTAATGAGGTTAGGTCTCTCCCTCCTCTTTACAAGGGTTGGGATCGAGACTAGCATTTGGTGAGTCAGAGAAATAAAAGGGCTTTAAGGAAACCAAACGACCATAAACGGATTTCTAATTATTGTAGGGAGGAGGGTTTTGTAAAACCTAACCAGTCAAAGAGATCCTCTGCTTACCATACTATCCCTCCACGAAAATCTCTGGGTAAATTATCAGAGGATATGGAAACCCCTGGCTGTCACAATTCTAAGGAAGTCGAGCACCCAATGTCAGATCTACCTTCAAATTCCCCAGCTACCCCTAATGGGTTGGTCATTGAAATTGATAATCATACCCAGGCTAGGTATCAAATGCATTGCAGCGATAGAATGATCTTTTCTTGGTGGAAAGGTTGGGGGATCTCGTTTGAACAAATTGCCAACTGGGTGTCGTCCTCCTTCAGTAACCAAGTAAAAATTGACTCCTTCCTAATAATTTCTTAGCTATTGAATGTGGTAATAAGAGTCTGAGAAATTCATTGCTAAACGGGGATATATTATCATTTAAGGGTCTAGGGTTTGATTGTTGGGATTGGCAACCTCTCTTTCTCCCATCTCAATTCAATTCCTGCATGGTTAATAGAGCAATTTCACTTTATAAATTTCCTGTAGGATTGCAAAATAATGACTTTTTAAGAATAATAGGCAATAAAATAGGTAAATTTGTAGAAGTAAAAAAATCAGCTCTAAGCTTCTTTAACCAACTCTCAATCATTAATATGAATATTAACATTAAATCTTTAGAGCCTATAACTCTGAAATGCAATAAATATTGTTTAACCCTAGAATTACCCTTTTATAATGGTCCCTTTCAAGATTCCAAGCCAAGGAAGAAACCCTTCCCTGAATCATTGCTTAAGTCTAATGGCGCACCATTCAGATTCGTGGAAGAGGGGGTTTCACCCTAGAGGGATATAAGATTGATATTAACCCTAATCATCTCACCATGGACCTATATCCTCATAGCTCCTCTATTAAGCCCTCTTGTTCCCCTCTTCCTCCACTCCTTACTATAAATTCACCTATAGTTGGCTCTCTTCTCAAGGATCGAGATCTTGAAGAAGGTGAAATCAATGAGGTTATCCCTCTGAAAGAGCAGCTCGGTCTTACAAATATGTCATCATCTAGCTCTCTTATCCCTCCATAGAAGTTGAGTCCCTTGGGGTCTCCCCCTTTAATGAAACTAATTACCCCTGAGCAATCAGCAGTAATGGATAGGCTTTCCCTGGATCCAGGAATGATATCCTTACAGGATCATCCAATCTCTCTAGCCTCAAGATTGGAGGGCTTTGAGGAGGCAGAGGCTCACCCTCCACCTTTGAAGGCTATTTCTGATTCAATTCTAGAATCTGAGAGTGATCGAGTGGGTAGGGAAGTTAACATCATTGCCAATTTTGTAGGGGAAGAAGTAGTAAACAACCTCATGGATCAATTGGTTGCTAAAATTTGTGATGATGAGGAGTTGGAAAGACAAAGGGATCTCTTAATCAAAAATCTAGTGGATGTTACAAGAGCCGACCTAGAAACAGATGAATTATTTATAGCATTAGATAACTTAGAAAATGATAACCCAAATACTCTAGGCATTCTCAGCTCTGATAGAAGTAAGGACTCTCTTGACTATGCTAAACACAGTAAGAGAAGACGTAGGAGATCCCTTGCTGAACTAAGATCAAAGGATGGAGATGCCAAGGGTCAGTCTAAAATATCTACTCTTTTTAATGCAGGGGAGGGGAAGTTCCTCCCCACAAAGCCATGAAAATCATAACATGGAATGTTAGGGATTTGAATGCCCCTAACAAATAGCGCATCTTAAAGTGCTGCATCTCTGATTCTAAACCAGATATAATGTTAATCCAGGAAACCAAAATGAACTCCTCTGAGATAGCCCTTTTCGAGAAAAAACTAGGTGTTAGACAGCTAAAGCACTCTCTTTCTATAAGGGCCTCTGGGGGCTTAACCATCATTTGGGACTCTAGATTCATCTCATTTACACCTCTACAGATTAAGCAAAATTGGATGGGAGGAGAAGTAGTAAGTTATAAAAATAACCTAAGATTCAAATTGATTAACGTTTACGGTCCTATCCAAAATAGGGATAAGGCTAGGGTGTGGGTGGAACTGGAGTCTTTCCTCAGAAGTTTCCCAAATGATGTATGCATCATTGGGGGAGATTTCAATGCTATCACTAAGGTAGTAGACAAAAGAGGAGGTAGCAATAAACTTCCTCTAGCGGCTATAGATTTCAATCATTGGATCAATAGGAACTCCCTATTGGAAATTTAGACAGCAGATAATGCCTTCACCTGGAATAACAGAAGGCTTGGTTTCTATAACATTGTTGAGAAACTAGATAGGTTCTTTATCCATGGAGGGCTCTCGGAGCTTAACTTTACCCTGAATGCAGAACCCCTCCCTTTGGCAAGATCTAACCATTTCCCACTCCAACTAATCTTATTATCTGACCACTCCCCTAAAAAATGTCCCTTCAAATTTGAGAGCATGTGGTTCAGAGATGATAACTTTTTAAACTTGATTAAGAATTGGTGGAGAAGCTCTGTTTTCTCTAGTTCGAAGATGTTTATTATCACAAGCAAGTTAAAGCTTATCAAAAGGAAGCTCTTAGAATGGAACAGGACTAATTTTGGAAATATTTTCGATAAAAAACTCCTAACAAAAGATGATCTTAAGAATGTTAACATTGAGGTTCTTGAGAAGGGCATGGATTAGCATCTCTTCCTCAAAGAAAAGGCTCTACTCTCTGAATATGAAAAGATACTCTCAAATGAAGAGATCTTTTGGAAATAAAAATTGAGGGAGACTTGGTTGAGTGATGGGGACCGAAATACTAAGTTTTTCCACAATAGTACTAAGTAGAGGAGATGGGTCAATCGAATTTCTAAAATTAAGAATTACCAGGGTTCCATCCTGTCTAAACCAGATGATGTTGCCTCTGAGGTAGCAAGGTTTTTTGATAAAATCTTAAACAATGTTGAAGGCTTCAACCTCAGAGGCCAACTCAATATTATCAATAATCTTCCAAAACTCATTAACGATGACCACAACAAAATCCTGTCAAAGAAATTCTCTAAGGAGGAGGTTAAATCTGTCCTTATGAAGATGAATCCCGACAAGGCCCCGAGCCCAGATGGCCTCCCCACTAGCTTTTTCCAAAAATGTTGGGGTTTTATGGGGACAGAGATCATGGATGCCTTAGAAGGTATTAGGAACTCTGGTAAGATTCTCAAAGAAATCAACAATACCTTCTTAGCTCTCATCCCCAAAAAAGAGAATCATGAAAGCTTTAATGACTTCAGACCAATAGCCCTCTGCAACACTCTGTACAAACTCTTAACCAAAACCCTAGCAGCCAGACTCTAGAATCTTCTCCCCATTATCATAAGTGAAGAACAAACTGGCTTCATAGTAGATAGATCAATCTATGATGGGGTTATTATAGCCCAAGAGGCCATTCATTCGGTCTAGCTCAATAGGGCCCCAAGTATGCTAGTCAAATTAGACATAAGCAAAGCTTACGACAAAGTTGATTGGCACTTCCTATGCAAATGCTTGGAGGCCTTTGGATTTTCCAAATCCTGGATCAACCTAATTTTTGAATGTATATCCACCCCCAAATTCTCGGTCTTGGTTAATGGTTCCCCAGAAGGTTTCTTCACTAGCTCAAGAGGTCTCAGGAAAGGAGATCCTATGTCCCCCTTCCTCTTCATCATCATGGCTGAAGCCCTAGGTAGATCCATCTCTAAGGCCAAAGAGGAAGGTGGGATCCAAGGGATCCCCATTACCAGCGGCCTCCCTCCCTTTACGCACCAATAATTTGTTGATGACACAATGCTTTTTGGGCAGGGAAGTGTAAGGGAAGTGAGTGCCTTCAAAGGCATCCTTAATTCCTATATGCTAGCCTCAGGTCAAGAGGTGAATCTGGCCAAGTCTATAGTTTTTATGTTCAACATAGACCCCTCCTTAGGAAAGGTGATCATCAATGTCCTAAAGATTAGTGAAGGGACTCTTCCTTGCAAATACCTAGGCATTCCCCTTGACAAGGGTAGAAGACCCTCAAAATTATGGGACAACTTGGTGGATAAAATCAAGTCTAGGATTAACACTTAGAAAGGAAAATGACTCTCATCTGTAGGTAGAGCAACCTTGGTTAATTTGGTCTTGTCAGCTATGCCCATTTACCAGCTCTCCTGTCAACATTTATCTTCTTCTAAACTTGCAAAGCTCAACAAGCATCTCAGGACTTTCTTTTGGCAAGGTGCAAATGACAAGCATAAAATATCACTCATATCCTGGGACAAGATATGCAAACCTAAAGAAGAAGGAGGAGCTGGCATTAAAAACCTTCATGATCAAGACAAAGCCTTGGGTGCCAAGTTGGTCTAGAGGATGTTTAGAACCCCCCACCTCAAATGGGCTTGCTTACTACACCACAAATACCTTAATGGGGGGAATCCTATCCAAATATTCAGAGAAACCAACCCTCCCATAGGGTCCTACCTATGGAATTTTATGTTAGACTACAGGAGGATTATCTCTGACAGACTTACTTGGAACTTGGGGTCCGAGGATAAAGCTCTTTTCTGGTCGGATTCATGGGGTGGATATAAGGCTATTGATAATATCCATGACTTTGGTGCTACTCGTATCCTTCTTGAATCTCATAGAGGACCCCTGTTAAACAACTTTATCTCCCCTTCAGAGGATGGGGCTGGTTGACAGTGGATCGAGAAGGAAGATGAGGATATCCTGGTAAGGGATAAACAAAAACTTATGGCAATTCTTAAATCAAGGAATATTGCCTTAGGTCAGGTTGAGGACAAGCTTGTCTGGGATGGCTCCCTAAGAGGAGAATACAACTCCAAGGATGGGTACTCTCTCATCTCCAAATCATTTATAAGACCTATGACTGAGCTTCCCTTGAAACTTTGCTAGGATAAATACTGTCTGCCTAAGGCAGGTATCTTCTCCTGGCTTGCGGTTCAGAACAAGCTCCTAACTGTGCACAAATTTAGAAGAATGGGGTATGAGGGCCCTAGTAGATGTCCTCTTTGCGAGGAAAATGAGGAAGACACCAATCATATCCTCCTTAACTGCCCCTTTGCTCACAAATGTTGGATCTGGTTCACCGATAAACTTGAATGGTCTGCAGCCTTCCCCCACACCATCTTTGGAATGCTCAAGGCATGGCCTCTCCTCAGGCATGGTTGTCTCTTTGAAGGTTTATCGACAGCTCTTCCTTCTTCCATTATGTGGGAACTGTGGAAGGAGAGAAATAGACGTCTCTTTAAGAATGAAAAACTATAGGTTCCCAGAATCATTAATAGAATAGAGCCAGCTATCACTGAGCTCATGAACAACTGACTGTCATCAGGCACATTGAAGAATGCCTCTATCACTTATTGGGATGAAAAGATGATAAAATGTTGGGAAGGCTTATCCTTTCCTCCCTTTGTAGGAGATGGTCCTATTGCAAGTCTTCAATCAAGGGATGCATGCAGATGGCAGCCCCCAGGCGAAGGTTGGATGAAGCTAAACTTTGATGGGGCAACCCAGGGCAAGCAGGGATAGGATGTGTTGTTCATAATTGGGAAGGCAAGGAACTAGCAACCCTTGCCTCTCCGGTTGGCATCAACACCAACAATTGGGTGAAACTTATGGCCCTGGTGGAGGGTCTACATTTATGTAGGAAACTAGGAGTTAAGAACTTGGAAATTGAAAGAGATTCGGCTATAATTGTCAATGCTCTAAGGAAAGGTAGTATGCCTAATTGGAGACTAAATACTTTGCTGTCAAAAGCTCTTGACTTATGGAGAGATTTTGATAGGTTCACAGTCAATCATATTTATAGGGAGGGCAATAAAAGAGCAGATGAGTTGGCCAACTTGGGAGCCGATGGCATCAATCTCTTGTTTGTGCCACCTTAAGGAAACCCCCTCTTTTATTTTCATGTCCTAAGTGGTCGTTAGAATGTTCCTTCTTTCATCTCCTTATGTTTCTCTTGCCCAGACTCTGTTTTAACCCCCTTATTTATTCCTCTTCCTGCCCCCTGTATTTTCATATAGATACTTAGACAAACATTCAGTTTAAATATTGGCTTCTCAACATATAGCCATTAACTAACACTTTTGTTTTGAATATCACTTCGATCAAGTATTTCCTTCATTCATCAATATACTATTTTCAGTCGCTAGGGCTGTCTCCTCACCACTTCCTATCTAATATCCATTGGGTTTTTATGTTGATGAAACCTTGGGCTTCGGTGACCTCCTTTATTCTTCCACCAAAATACTTCTTCCATCAATATCACTATACCCCGTCGATGAATGGATCTAATGTCTCACCGAAGCCTTTCTTTATCCTCTCTTGTCGTCTTCCACCAATAAAGTTGTATCGATGAAACAACGCATATCGAAGACATGCCTTTTAGCCTCCTCAAAACCTATTTCCTCATCGATATCTTTTATCGATGTAACTGCCTTTTGTCTGATCGACTTTATTCTTTTGATGAGAACATTTCTTTCAGTGAGTCCCTTTGCACTGATGGTATTATCTCCTCGAAGACCTTTTCCCGTCGATGAAAACCATCTCCACTTTCCTCGATATCTTTTATCAGTGGAATTACTATCTTTGATGAGTCCTTTTCTGAAGTTCATTAGTGTTTCCTTTCTTTCGATACCTTTTTTATATCGATGAGACATCGTTGGGTCTCATGTCGAAGAAACCTTGGGCTTCGATAACTTCCTTTAGCCTTCCATCAAAACACTTTTTCTATCGACATCACTACACTCCTTCAATGAATGGGTCTATTGTTTCATCAAGGCCATCTTTCTTTTGATGATTTGCTTCCACTATCATCTTTCATCGATGAGCTCATTAGTAATCTTCCTTGATAAAGTTGCATCAGTAAAACCACATACATCGATAACATGCCTTTTAGCCTCCTCGAAACTCATATTCTTATCGATATATTTTATCGATGTAGCTTCCTTCTGTTTGATCGTGATCATTCTTTCGATAAGAACACTTCTTTCAGTAAGTTTCCTTCATGTTTCACCGATGGTATTATTTCCTCAGGAGCCTTTTCCCATCGATGAAAACCGTCTCTTCTTTCTTTGATATCCTCTTTTAGTGGAATCAATGCTTTCGATGAGTCCCTCTTAGGTTCATCGGTGTTCCCTTTCCTTCGATACCCTTTTTATATCGATGAAACTCTCTTATGTTTTATCGACCATTTATGTTTCGATGAAATTATCTCCATTGGCTAATAACTTTAGTATCTCTTCGACACCCTTCTTTTCTCAAACAGTCCTATCAATGAAACCTTCCCTAGTTTCTTCAATCTCATCATTTCAGTATAACTATCTTCTTCGGTGAATTCATTACATGTCCTACCGATACCATAGTTTCTTCGGTAGCCTTGCTTCATCGACAGAACCTCCTTTGGTTTCTTCAATATACCTTCTATCGATGAAAAATAACGCTTTCAATAAGTCCCTTTGAAGTTCATCGAGGCCCAAGTCTATTTGATAAATCATCTTATCGATGAAACATCGATAGGTGTACCATTTCGGTAAAACTAGACATTTCGGTGAGAGGTTAGTGTGTACATCCGATGGCTTGGTTTGGGCAATAACTTTTAGGATTCTGATGTCGATGGAAGTTTCAAGGGTTCTATCAAAATTCTTAAGGGCATGCTTGATTTACTTAAAGCTTTCCCATGACACTCAATTAGGACCTTGAAGGCTCTTGAACCATTTTCTTTAGGATGGTAGCTCCCAGCGATCTCTCTGCAGAAATATTTATGGAATTTGCCTCGTTAATATTTATTGAGTTTATGCTCTTCGATGGGTATTCTCTCTTGCATTATGTTTCTGGAGATTTTTTGAGACTAATATTTTGAGTTGTGTATCCTAACAGGGTGACCATCTAGGTAGGTATGATATATTGTATAAGTTGACCTATTCGATTTTCCTTTTCCTAACATTCTAGTGAAACATTTTCTCAAAAATTTGTGTAGCATAAGGAGTAGAGCATGCTTATCCCTGTGTTTGAGGAATAGCAAGAAATGTTGCCCACAAATGGCAGCATCACCCCAAGAAATGGGCAATCTACTGCTCAACATTACACAGAGGATTTCTACATACAATCTTCATTATTTTGGACAAGTTCCCTTTGTGATCTTGTACCTCCATTTTGTATTGCATTCTTAATTTTTCTAATCCTTGAGGGATCTGGGCTAGATCGAAGGTTTTCTTCCCTCCATTCTTTCCTATTAGTGCCCACATCGAATGGAGGTGTAAATGTAAATCTATCTATTTTTTAAATTAATAAAATTATTTGGCCTCGGCCTTTTATCGATCAAAAAAAAAAAATCATAAAAAGTGAATATTAAAAATGAGTAAAAAAACTAGGTACTAAATATGGGTTATAAAAACTGGTACTAAAAATAGGTTCTAAAAATGTGATAAAAAAGGCTACTAAAAATAGGTTATTAAAATGAGTTGTCAAAATAGGTTATCGAAATTAATATTAAAATTGGGTGATAAAAATAGGTACCAAAATTGGGTCATCAAAAAATATGTACTAAAAATAGGTCATCAAAAAATGGATACTAGAAAATGGTTTTTAAAAAAAGTTATGAAAAAGGGTATTAAAAATAAGTAATAAAAATGAAAACTAAAAATGGTCATTAAAATGATAACTAAAAATAAGTCATGTCGTAAAATTAAGTCATAAAAATAGGTATTAAAAATGGATCATAAAAATAAGTCATTAAGAAAGGGACATTAAAATGGGTAATAAAATTGGGTTATAAAAAAACTTATTAAAAATTTGATCATCAAAATAGGTCATAAAAATGGGTACTAAAAATAGGTCATGAAATAGGTACTAAAAATGGGTTACAAAAAATGGATGATTTAAAATGGGTCATTAAAAAAAAAATTAAGTATGGGTTGTTAAAATGAGTCATAAAAATGGGTATTAAAAATAAGTCATTAAAAATGGATATTAAAATTAAGTCGTAAAAATAGGTCATAAAAATGGGTTCTAAAAATGAGTCATCAAATAGACATCCTAAGCACATGATATGAGTTTCATGCAAGCTAAATAATGGGTATTAAAAAAAGGTAATAAAAAACATACAGAATATGGGTCAAAAAAGAACTAAAAATGACTAAAAAATGGGTACTAAAAATGTGTAAAAAATTAGGTCATAAAAATAGGTATCAAAATTGGATCATAAAAATGAATACTAACTTGGTCATAAAAATGGATACTAAAAATGAGTCATAAAAATAGGTATTAAAAATTAGCTATCAAAATAGGTTATTAAAAATGGATGATAAAAAATACTAAAAGTGGGTCATAAAAAAATTGGTGCTAAAAAATGGGTCATAAAAATTGGTGCTAGAAAATGGGTCATAAAAATGAGTCATAAAAATGGGTGTTAAAAAATGGTTCATAAAAACATGTACTAAAAATGAATCATTAAAAATAAGTCATCAAAATAGGTCACTAAAAATGAGCCATCAAAAAATGGGTACTCAAAATAGATTACAAAATGGGTTATAAATATGGATATTAAAAATAAGTCATAAAAATGGGTACCAAGAACGGGTACCCAAAATATATCATAAAAATCGGTTATAAAAATGGGTCTAAAAATGAGTTATAAAAATAAGCACTAAAAATGAGTCATAAACATAGATACTAAAAATGAATGAGTCATTAAAAATAGGTCATAAAAGAGTCATGAAAATGGGTATTAAAAAATGGGTCACAAAGTTGGGTCATAAAAATAGGTACTCAAAATGTGTCATAAAAATGAGATTAAAATTGAGTCATAAAAATGGGTACTAGAAATGGACCATAAAAATTGATATTAAAAATGAATACTAAAAATAGGTCATCAAAATTGATTGTAAACATAAAATGAGTATTAAAAATTTGTACAAAAAATGAGTCATAAAAATAGGTACTAAAAATTAGTCATATAAATAAATACTAAAAATGGGTTATCAAATGAATACTAAAAATAGCTTATCAAAAATGATACTAAAAATGGACCATCAAAAAATGGGTACTAAAAATGAGTCATAAAAATGGATATTAAATATAAGTCATAAAAATAGATCATAAAAATGGTTATAAAAATAAATACTAAAAATGGATTGTAAAAAATAAGTATAAAAAATGGGTTTCACAAAGGAGTACTAAAAATGGGTGTTAAATATAAATCATAAAAATGGATACTAAAAATGGGTCATAAAAATAAATTATAAACATAAATACTGAAAATGTGTTATCAAAATAAGTCATATTTTAAGTAATAAAAATGTGTCATTAGAATGAGTCATAAAAAATAGGTTATAAAAATGGGTACTATAAATGTATTATAAAAATGGGCATTAAAAAATGGGTCATTAAAAATGCGTCATCCAAATGGTTCATAAAAATGAGTCATAAAAATGGGTACTAAAAGAGAATTCATAAAAATGGGTTATGAAAATGGGTTCTCAAAATAGGTCATTAAAATGGATTATTAAAATAAGTCTCAAAATGGATCATAAAAATGGGTATTATAAATATATACTAAAAATGAGTCATAAAAATATGTACTAAAAATATATCATAAAAATGGATATTAAAATGGGTCATCAAAATATATATCAAAAATGTCATAAAAAATAAACTATCTAAAAATAAAAATAATAAAGTTTAGTGGCTATGCTACTTTTATTGAAAAAAAAAATGTCATAAAAAATGGGTCATAAAAAATGGATATTAAAAATGGATCATAAAAATGAATGCTAAAAATGGACTATAAAAATGAGTACTAAAAATGAGTACTAAAAATGGGTTATAAAAATGTATTATAAAAAATATACTAAAAAATGGGCCATCAAAATGAGCCATAAAAATAGATGCTAAAAATGGACTAAAAAAATATTTACTATAAAAAACGAGTTATAAAAATTGGTAGTAAAAATGTCTTATAAAAATGGGTTTTCAAAAATAGATCATTAAAAATGGGTCATAAAAATGAGTCATAGAAATGGGTACTAAAAATTAGTTCATAAAAATGAGTCATAAAAATAAGTTATGAAGATGGTATTCAAAATGGGTCATTAAAGATGGATTATCAAAATAGGTCATATTAAAAATGGGTTATAAAAATTGATACTAAAAACGGGTCATCAAAATGGATCATAAAAATGAGTTATAAAATAAGTATTAAAAAAATACTATATATAGATACCAAAAATAAATCATTAAAATGTGTATTAAAAATAGATCATCAAAATGGATACTAAAAATGGGTCATCAAAATGAATATTAGAAATATCTTATCAAAATGGATATTAAAAATGGGTCATTAAAAAATAGGTACTAAAAATGGATACTAATAATAGGTCATAAAAAATGGATATTGAAAATGAACCATAGAAATGAGTACTAAAACTGGGTATTAAATATGGGTCATAAATATTAGTACTAAAAATAGGTTTTAAAAATAAGTTATAAATTATTGATATTTGTATTTAATTGAAATATGTTACCTTTGATCTGCATACCGGTGGCCATTAGTTCACCATTCTTTCCTTTGATTTTGCATATTCCATCTTTGAATTCTAGAGTGAGTCCATTATCATTCAGCTGAGAAACACTCAGAAGGTTATGCCTAAGACCTTCTACCCAATACACATTATCAGCACTTCTTTTTCCATTTAGAGAGATGGACCCTCTTCATTTTACCATACAAGGTGCATCATTACCAAATCAGACTACACCTCCATCATATTCTTTCAGAGACATAAACTTTCTCCGGTTATTAGTCATATGGTGAGAACAACCACTGTCAATAATCCATTCATTAGAATTATCAAAGCGGGAGACAAGAGCCTTCTTGTCTGACACATCTTCCTTGATAGCTACAAATACTATGTCTTCACTTTCTTCATCTTCTGATTCATCATCAGTGACACCTTCATCAACTGCAACAAGACAGTTTCTCCTATTTCCTCCTTTGAACTTTTTGAACCTCTCTGGTTTGTCCTTATTATCATCATTAGGACAGTTAATAGCAATGTGTCCAATCATATTGCAAGAAAAGAATTTCAAAGGGAGCTTACCTTTGTATTTACCAGTTCCCTTAGGAAGTCTCTTGGCCAGAAGAGCTTCAAATTCCATCAAGATTTCCTCATCATCCATATCTCTGCTTTGTCTAGGTTCACAACTAGTACTAACTTCTTTACCCTTTCTAGATAGTGCAACAGATGCTTTAAAGGTTGATTCAGTCTTCTGAATACTGCCATCATAATTATTTAGCTCATATGCAGTCAACTTAGCAATGATGGAGTCTAGGGATACCTTTGTCTTGTCTATAGATCTCAACTCTTGAATAGCACCAATCCTTATTGCATAGACGGGTAACAAGGATCTCAAGACTTTGCTACCAACTATGGAATCATCTATTTTACCTCCTACACTCTTGATGTCTCCAACAACAATTTTGATTCTTATTCCATATTGTTGAATGGTCTCTCCTTCAACCATCTGCATGTCTTCAAACTTTCCCCTAAGGCTCTCTTCCTTAGCTTGTTTCACATGCTCATCACCGCCATAGATATTCTCCAAAGCATCTCATACTTCTTTGGGATTGTCTTTATCCTGAACATCAATAAACTCAATGTTAGATAGACTGTTGATTAGGGCTTCCATGAATTGCCCATTCTCCTGAATCTCTCTTCTTTGATCATCGGTGAGAGTACCGGTAGGGATAACATAAATATTCTCAACATAGCTCCAGTGTTGAGCACCCATGCTTCTAATGTAGATCTTCATTCTGTCCTTCCATATCTTAAAGTTATCTCTGTTGAACTTTGGACCTTCCCTCTTCATCATTAGAATAGGATCTTATCCTCAAGTGGTTAAGCTTTCAACACAAAGGACCTGTAGGACACTCTGATACCAATTGATGAATAATAATGAACAATAACTATCCAAGAGGTACTAAGAGGGGGGGTGACTCAGTACAGACAAAAACTTTCTCCACAACTCAAACAGTAGAGACTGCACTAACCGGTAAATAGTATTACCGATTTAAGTCAGGACACTATTGGTAAAACACAGTGAGACTGTGAAAAACACAAACCGATAACACCTAGATCAATTCAAGACCTAATACCTTATCAGAACTTCACCCAAAAGCTTAAGCAAGTAATACATCATAAATACTTATGATCATTGAGTCAACTTGCATTACCACTTAACATAAAACACTAAACCATCACATGAAAAACATCACACATGACACACTGATTTTTCACATGGAAACCCAACTGGGAAAAACCACGGTGGGGATGAATACCCACAAGTTGTTCTTGAACTCTTCTGAAGTCCGCTCTATTAGGAGCCTAGTCTGGTTAAAGACTTTTACAATAGGTTTTGCTAGAAATCGATCCTACTAGGGATCACCCGATTAAAGGATGGCTAAATACCTGGTTAAAGGTTAGAACCCTGTTAAAGGTTACCTCGCAAGAGGATTTGAAGAACTCATTGAATTGAGTCACCCTGTTAAACAATTTACATAAAAGCCTATTAAAGCTACCCAATTAAGGGATTTTCCAACTGCTGAAATGGTTAGAAGTCAACAGGTAATACACTGATCTGATAATAACACACAATGCCAGTGCAGATCTACTTTAGTTCCTTTGCTTCTGCAGTCACACTTTGCAGGTATCAACACACTTCTCTGGTTTGGCAAGAATCAAGTATCTCTTCACTTAGATACACACATAACATTTGCCAACAACTTCACAATGCAAATCATCATCGACCTTATAGGAAATAGAAAGGTTGGTAGCATAAACCCTAAACCCTAAACATTTAGGTTATCAATACAATCAATCCAATCATGATCATTCAAACACATTGCATTGGATAAAACAGTCTTGAGTAGATCTCAAGACGTTCTCCATCATTCGTTCTTTGCTGCTTCTGGAAGTTGATAACCCATCATGCACTCTCCACTATTTATTGAGACTTCACACATTCCCAAGGTAGATAGGAACAATCTTCTTCATGCAAGATCCTCAAGGAAATCCTTCACGCACACAAAGTTGACATGGCAACATGATTTGATCTCCATTTAAATGCTAACCCATCATAGGATGTTGTCAGTCAACTCACACAAACTTGAAATGCATCAACCAGAAACCCTGAAGCTGATACTACGAACTGGTAGTCATACCAAATGAAACCCCGATACAAAACTTCCCATATACTAGTTCTCATTCCAACATACCGCTTCACTTGAACCAACATATATCGGTTCACAACATCATACCGGTTCTCTTGCTAGTTTGCTTACTTTAATATACTGGTTCATACTTCAGCATATTGACATCAATGACAACATACAAGATCATCATGTCATCAAGCTCTGTACATATGCCAACAGGTTGAAACTAGTTTACGATTCCCCATACCAAATGTTTTCCCTATTTCCTTGAGACACTTGGCCTGAGAAATGAGTATACCATGTACAAACTATATTACTTCAAGACGAAGGAAAAATGACAACTCACCAATCATTGAAATGTCAAAATTCTTTCTACAAACCTTTTGCAAACATCATCATCTCCTCCAAAAATGATATCATCAACATATACCACCACTACCAACAATTTATCACCATAACCTTAAGTAAAGATTACTATCTATTGCACCTTTCTTGAAATTGTGCTACAACAAATGCCTATCCAAGCTCAAGTGCATACCGGGCTTTAGGAGCTTATTTGAGTCCATAAAGTGCCCTCTTGAGTCTATAGACCATATCTAGATCTTCAAACAACTTAAACTTATTCTTGTCTCTTCTACATTCTTAGTTCTTGATGTGAATTTGGCTATGTGCCTATTGTAGTGCCATTTGCAAGTTGAATGTAAATCTTTCTATGGTGCTTTTATATTATCTAAATGCTTCATTGCTTCAGTATATGACTATGAGTTCCTATCTTATGCCTTGTTTGATATATGTTCCATGATTATTTTGGACTTGTGATACATGTCAGATTGTTTTATGGTGATTTGCAATTATGCAATTGCATTGAGATGTGCACGATAACATATTGTGCCTTTTACATGATTATGATGAACTGATGTATTGATTCAAAACTACTATATGTGAGATGTGTATGTCGATGCAAATTTGATTAATGATTAAAATGTAACAAGTGATGTTAACCTGATTGTTTGTATTAAAGTAGTAAATTATGTTTTTTTAATTTATACTATTAAAAATATTTAATTTTCGTTGATACAATGGATGATATCTATGTTAAATTTAGTGGATAGCTATGATGATGATGTTATGGTGTTGAAAGTTTGGAGAATATTTATATTGATGTTGTTGTTTAATGCAATAATTAGATGACATTATTGTTATTGTTCTTTAATTGATGATTAGATGTGAAATGGATGACATCTCATCATTAAAACACATGTGAATGCATGCGGTGTTAAAATCCCCTTCCAGTGATTTTAGTTACTTTAGTTACGAGATAGTACATTGGGCATTCATGTGACCTAGCCCTAGCCATCATTTTTAATTTGGACAATATCCCTAATTGCATATTCTTATACCTTTGGTTACAATTTAAGTAATGTGTGGTTACCCAATTTCATAATTGTGAATGGTCAGTAAAGACCATTTGTGCATAGTTGGTCATATGTGTATTATTGAAATTTAATGTGCATATAGTAAGATTATTTTAATATTTAGCACTTAAATGCTTCTTTTATGTATTTGTTTTAATGAGATTTAAATGATTTTGGTTTGCGGGTTCTTTAGGAGGTCATTTTGATAATTGGGTTTTTATTTGGTTTTTATTATTATTTAATCTCTCACTCAAAAGTGGTTTATAATTTTATATTAGAGCTCATTTTCAACACTTGGCCTATGTTTTTCATGGCTTTTGCTAAAAATAAAACCCTACACTTGTGAATTGGGATTGTTGATTTGGGAAGATGGAATTGGAAGAATTTCCTAGGTAATGTCAAATTTTGTGGGTAGTGTTTCACTTGAATCACATGGATGAGTTTAATTAGCTATACAGAGATCTCTTTCTTCTTTGGAGTGTTCATTGTACATTTTTATTTGATGTCGGGTGTGTGTAGGATCATGGGTGTCTAAAAAGTGGCAATGGGGAAAAAACGTGTTTTAAACTTTGGCAAACATGCCAAATTCTACTTTGACTTTTTGTATGGGTCAGGCAAAATTTGAATTTGGTTTGTTAATACCAAACCAAAATGGATATCCATTAATAAAAAAGTATCCATTATTAATGGATATTTGTTTTGTGATATCATGTTTTCCAAAATGGATATCTGTTTTGCTTAGCCTAAAAAACATGTTTAAGTAAAATGGGCATAACTTTTGTGTTTCTTATCAAAATTTTGATCTTTTATAGGGGTTGGAAAGGTGATTCAGAGACCTATCAAATGGGTAACTTAATTTTATTAGAGTATACACCAAAATTTAATTATAATCATTTGAAGTTAATTCTTCATTTTTAAAACTTTAAATACACACAAATTTTGAATACAAAGTCTTTTTTTTCATTTTTTTGCTCCCAAATGAATTAAAATATCTAAAATATAGTAAATAATGAAGAAAAAAAATTGCATACTAGTGAGACTCAAAATATTACATAAATCATCATAGAAGGTTTCTTTGTTGTCTTTGATCCTATGCACACATTTGAGTAGGATAAAATGTCCTTCTATACCTATCTATCCTTCTCTCTATTTACTTTGGTATCTCATTCTCTCCCCCTCTCCTTATATCTCCCTTTCAAATCCATCTCTCCCTTTCTCTTACTCTACTTCTCTATATATCTTTCATCTATCTCTCCCTTCTCTACTTATCTCACTCCTTTTCTCATCCCATCTAGATCTTTCCCAAGTTATATATGTCTCTACATATATCATATAATATATAAGTTTAATAATATCGGATATTTATTATGCTTTGGCTTTTACCATGGCTACATGTATTGACATCCAAGCCAATCAAAAAGTCAACATGAATTTCTAATGTTTTTGGACGAGTGAAAAAGACAATTTTTTTCACATCACCACTTTTTGGCCCCTCGTGATCCTACACATACCCATAACAAATTAAATGATAAGTAACTTTTAATTGCTAGTATATTAAAGCAATGGTGTTTTTGTTTTAAAAAAAAATTATTGCTTTGATTAGTTGCTTATTTGTTTTTGATCCTCTGAGGTTCCTTAGCAGCACATTACATTGATGAAATTGTACAAGGATAAAATGTGGAAAGTGGTAGAATCAATGATGTCATGCACCTTATCTCCTTCTATGAAAAGGCCCACAATGAGTGAGTTGTATTGGAATTATCTTTCAATTCAACTCCAAAAAAAATTATACATTGAGATGGAGCTTGATCACATGGGATCTACAACTCGTCTCCTTTACTTTTCAATTAACAACTCTAATAAATTCAAATTAGATACATGGTTATATCTAGTTGCAAGACATGCAGGGAAAGTGTTTGATTCTTACAGGATCGATGGGAATTAGATAGCAATGCCATTCATACAGAGAATGTATTTATAAATGTGACCCCATTTTATTTACTTATTTTTATAAATATTATATATATTTTCCTACCATTTCTATGTGAAGATGCCACACACTTAAGAAATATTTCTAGTAAAATGTGTTGGCATTTTTGATAATGATGTTGTGATTGTCATTGATGGACACACACTTGCTTTGAGATCACTTTTTGTATGTATGAGTTATGCTTAACCGGTATTTGTTCCAAACCGGTATTATGTATTAGTCTTTAGACTATCGATATTTTGCAGAATGTGTTTACCGATCTCAAGCGGTATGAAGACCTCAAGTGGTTCGAGGATATCAAGCGAAACGAAGGAACTAAAGCGATAGTTATCATTTTCCTAGTCTTCATTTTTGTCAACCGGTAATCGATTTAATATTTGAACCGGTATTACTTTGTGATGAGTTATCAACCAGTAATCGGTAAAGTTGTATGAACCGGTAATACTCTGTGATGAGTTACCAACCGGTATTTTTGTGATGAGTTAGCATCCACCAACACTTTGATGGTAATTTTGTGTCATGTTACCAAATGTGTCTAGATGCATTGAACCTAGGAACTTGCAATGTAATCCTATTGGACCGACATGAAATCAGATTCCTTTTTAAGGACATCATGTCTAGGGTTTTATAGAATGTAGCTGTTAGGGTTTTTGGTGGTTGATGAGTTTTTGTATGTGCGATCTTAGAAGAGAAGATCGAATCTATGTGCAGTAACATTGTGTGGATTTACTAAAGACTGAAGTAATGTTGAAATGCATTAGCAATGAGCTATCATGGATCTAACCAAGTAGACTGTGCTATTTGCTAGATCACTCACTTGTTGATTACTCACATCTTCAACAAGTCTGAAACCCTTAACCGGGTAGGCTTGGAAAAGCCTTTGTAAATCCTCTAACAAGGTGGTTCACAATTGTGGATCTGAAATCCTCTCACAAGGTAGTCTTTAATCGGACTTATCTCCTAACAGAGATTGAGATTCCTAACAGGATCTGTTCTGGTGAAGAACATTGTATGACCTTAACCGGTCTGGTTACTATTTTGTAGATAGTTACTTGTGAGTTTCATCTCACCGTGGTTTTTCCCATTTGGGTTTCCACATCAAAATCTCTTGTGCTATGGTGATTGTGCTTCTGTGGGTGAATGCCTTATTTGTTGTTTGGTTTGCATTTGTGTTAACAGGTTTGTTAGTAAAACTGTTATACCAGTTTACTGCTAAATTGTTTAAGTGTTTGACTTCAGTAATTTTTGGTATACTAATTCACCCCCCCTCTTAGTATTCATCAAAATGTTACTTTATTATGAAAGGAATGCCCAATCAAGTCATTATTAGTTCCTACCAAGGAAACACTCATTCAATTCTATTATTTTATTAGTTTAACCAATGATTGAATAGAATTAAAAAATTTGAACAAAAAAATTATTGTCTAAATTCATTTTTTATTTTGAATTATTGTAAAAATGACATTTTACTTTATTTCTTTTGGTAATTGTAAGTGCAAAATTCAATTTTCAAGATAAAAATATGCATTTTTATAAATTTTATTCATTAAATAAAATGTTAGTGAAATGACAAGGGAGGCATCTTGCTTGTATAAAAAAGGCAATGGCATTAGCAAATTGTATCATTGACCTATAATCACTTCTTTTTAGCCTTCATAACTTTCATATTGACAAGAAATAATACAAAACTGGAAGAATGATTTAAAAATGAGACATTATTTAGTACATCTAAGTGAAAAGCATAGTAAATGTAAGTTTTGGCAACTTCCCAAGTAGGTCTATCTTTTTTATGTATAATTATCACAATCCCCTAGGGGAAGAGTACCAGTAGTTGAGTATGTATAAATTGTTGTGAGAGTTGTTGATCAATACTTTTTGTTCCAAAAATAGTACAAATAAAAACTACTGTTTGAAACATAAAATATTAATTTTTGTGTGTTTATATATTAATAATTACAATACATTGCATCAATAGTTGTGACTTTAAAGTTGTTATTTCTATTAAATGTACCATTAGTTGTAAAAATTAATCAATCATGTGATGTCACATTAGCTACACAGGTATAGGGGCCTCCTTTGCATGCCTATGGGTCTCACTTTTTGGGGGGGTTGTTTTGGACACTGGCAAAAAGCATGTTGATGTGGCACCATACTTGATGATGTGGCCTTGAAACCTTAGTTATAAGTAGGGGACTTGCCAAGTAAGCTATTGCAAAAAATTGGGAGCGATTTGAAATTTCCACGTAGGATTTTGAGAAGCACAAAGTTAGGGTGTACAACTACTGGGACCTCTCTCCTAACCAATTCCTAATAATCTCTTTAACTTAGAACTTACTATATAACTCTGCATAAAATATAAGTTTACCTTGTAAGTTATGGCCCTGATGATGGGGCTAGTTAAAATAAATTACTAGGCACTGTTGGGGAAAATTGGAAGTCTCATATTATTAATTTTTTTTATATTTTTTTAATTTTTAGGGGAAATAATAAATTTTAGATGAAAAGTTATGATAAGCATATGTATTAGAAATTAGAATTTTAAAAGAATTCAATATAAACTATTATATAAATATAATTATTTTAAACATTAATATAAAAATTGACAATTATTTAAAAAGAATTTTTATTTATTTAAGAAATAATTTATTTTTTTTAAAATTGTAAATCTTTTAGCCTCTTCATCCACCTCATCTTTGATAACATCAACAAGGAGTCCATCTAGGGTGAAAGCCATAAGCCTTTTAATAAAATCTAGACTCGCCCGAATAATGGGTTCCTAATATCCATAAACATATTACCCAAGGTGAGCACAGGAAACCTAAGAACCTCTTTCTTGGCAAATCTAATAGTGAAATAGTGTTTGGGATAGGGAATGGTAAGATTATTTTCCAAATTTAAAAGAATCCGATCAATATCTCCCAAGAAGGCTTTATTAAAGACCCTCCTACACAATTCTCAACAATCACCCTCTTTTCTCCCATCCACAAAACAATAGCTAGGAAAAAAGAAGGTATCTATGTATTGACTCTGTAAGTTATGTAGTTTGTATTGATGAACTCTGCCCCCAAAATACGCTTGACAACATGGAAGAATAAATAGTGAGTGATTCAAAACTTTGACTAAACATCTATTGTTCATTGGACTAAGGAAGGACATTTGGTTCTTCTCAAAGATGAGCCTGATTAGAGAATCCATAAGGACAAAGCTTGATGATGAAAAATGAGAGATACTTCAGAGCTTAGAATGCCTCAAATATTGCCAAGAGGTTGATTTATAAAAATAAAACAACTTTTGCACCACTCTTTTCGATAGAATAGACATTAAATGCATCATAATGACTTGGAACTAGGTCATCTTTTCCTCTAGTTTGAAGTGCTCCCAATTTAGCAAATCAACAAAATATTTGCTAAGATATGACCTTGATCCTACATGAGACAGGTTGGCAAACCTGATCGCCAATCTATTCATTAATGCGTATTAGCTACCTTGGAACTCAAGATGAAATTTTTCATGATTATGTTTGTTGTGGTGGTGCTGACATGCCCCATATGGAAAATAGTTGGTCAACTTAGCAACCTTTAACCATGTATTCAAGGCATCTACCTCATTTCCCTCGATGACCTGAAGAAAAAGATC
This sequence comes from Cryptomeria japonica, assembly GCF_030272615.1. Classification (NCBI taxonomy): domain Eukaryota; kingdom Viridiplantae; phylum Streptophyta; class Pinopsida; order Cupressales; family Cupressaceae; genus Cryptomeria; species Cryptomeria japonica. Next base: position 222,877,066 of record NC_081415.1, on the reverse strand, counting down.
AAATATAAATCTCATACCAACGAGACCTGGGTCGATTCCTTTCTCTTCCTCTCTCAAGTCTCTCTCTCTCTCTGTCTCTGTGTGTGCATGTGTGTGTGTGTGTCACACACACACACACACACACACACACCATATTTCTCCCTTTGTATCTCTCACACACATATACACATATACACATACACACACTCTCTCAAGCTCTCTCTCTATTTTTCCCTCCCTATCTCTATCTGTAAATTTCTCTCACTCTCACACAAATTCTTGATTTCTCTCTGCATATCTCTATCTCTATCTTTATATCTCACTCTTCCCCACACTATCCCTATCTTCAAATTTCTGCACTCCCTCTCTATCTATATCTCATTATCTATATATCCCTCTTATTCACTCCATCTCTCCTACTCTCCCTATCTCTATCTCATTATCTATATATCTCTCTCTTATTCACTTCATCTCTCCCCTATATATGTCCCTCTTTTTATCTCTCTGTGTAGGGGAAAAAGCGAGACTAGGTTAACATGCCCTAATCCTACCTTTTGACACACGTTATGGAATACAAAAGAGCCTAGAGGTATCACAAAATTGGATACTTCTTCTTGTGGAAGAGAGAGCCACGGGCTACCTATTAAGATTTCTATTCCTTTGTTGTAATTGAAAGATAAAATGATGCAAGTTCAAGTCCTAACCCCAAAATGCAAGTATGAACTAGTAATAAGATTGCAAAATTGAGATTAAATGATGAAAAGCTGTAAACACAAGGACAAAACAAGAATGCAGATGCATACCTGGAGTCAATATCTGAGTGAAAATGTTCAAGACGGGGGTGCAGGTGCCACTATCCTGATACTGTCCCGGAAACTACTCCTAAAACTGCTGTTTTGCACTCCGGAAAGCTGTCGGGAATGTTGGAAATTATTGTCTGTTAGGAGGACCAGGGTGCCCAGCGCCTCTGTCCCAGGGACTAGGGTGCCCAGTGCCCCTGTCCTGGCAGGACCAGGGCACCCCACACCCCTGTCCTGGTCTTTTTCTCTGCAACTTGGTGTGAAGGTCTGTCTCGGTCTGCTTCCGTCGGATTTGCAACTTGCGGTGTCATCCAAATCCCGAAATCTGCACTAATATCTGAAAAGGTGTGGTGGGTGGCTATATAGGGTTTGCCTTGGTCAAACCCCCGCTTTGGTGATTTCCACCTCCATGAATAGCCAAGTTGTATTGTAATAGTATTGTGTGTGCAGACCTTGTGTGTGTGCAAGATCCTAAAATGCAAGTAAGCAAACTAGAGCAACCTAGAAAGTAAACCCTAATTTCTTGTAAATGCTACAAATCAAGATGCAAAGTGATCTAAAGCATGAATAAATGATATATTGAAGCTTATGCAAAGACATGAAAACAACATGAAATCATACCCAACCCCAAGGGAGGGGTACAAGCCAATCTTCAGTCGGTGATCCCTTATTGCTCTTCAATGCCTTCAAAGCCCTAAATGGATGAATGAAATTGATGAATGCTTGATGGATGGATGTTGAGTGTTGTTGAAGTCTTCAAAGATCTGCTCTTTCGCTGCATATGAGGTCCTGAAATAAAAAATCCGGATCCTTTCAAATGAAGAAAGAGAGCTCTTATATATGAAACCCTAGGTCGTAATTTCAACTTTTGGCCGACCTAGAGATTGAATCTCCCACCAATTTCTTGGGGTCAAGCTTTATTTTATGATTGGATTGTGCTCCCAAAATTTCGGGAAAAATGTCCAGGACCATGTGCACTCCGGGTTCCACGGTCCCGACAACTTTTCACCAAATTTTCAGGGCCATCGGATATGATGATTTTAGAGAGAATCCTAAAGTTACAAGTGACCTCAAGATGTTTTGACCCCCGAAATCAAGCCCCCAAGTTCAAAATAGGACTTAATTAGGGTTTTTGATTGAATGATGTATTGGAGGAATAAAATGAAAAGGGCACGCTTTAATGAAAGGGCCCAACTTTATGATGTGGAAGATGATGAAATAGAACCTTAGACCTAATTAGTTTCATTAATTAAGTGCTAAAGGGGAAATGCAATGCAAAATGCAAAATGTGCCAAGGTGGGTGCTAAATTAGGTGTGAAATTGTACCACCCTAGCAAGTGCGTACAATTTACGACGCTACATTTAGCCCCCACTTTAGCGGTCATATGAGTACTACGTGCATATGCAAGCTAAAGTACAGAAAAGTAAACATTATTTGAAAAAGGATATATCCATAAGTTGTCAGATGAAGCCCCTAGTGGTATCTGCAGTACACAGTTAGGAACCGCACCCTACAAAACACATGTTAGATCACAAAATCACCTAATGCTTACTAAGGAAAGTGATGAAATTTGCGAGTAGCTATATGCCCCCCTTATTTTGGCTTGCTTATTAGGGAGGTGAAACAGGATAGCATGTTTATTTATGACAAATTATGTCAGAGATTATTGATGAGGGATGTTCACTGAAGAGGCTTCATCAGAGCACTTTTTGGAACATCCCGAGAGTAGGGGAACGAAAATATGATTCCTACACAACAAACGGTTCGAAAATCGCATCTCCCAAACTCAAGTTATGATGAAATGAGTGATAGAGGAAAATTAGGGTTTTGAAAATAAAGGAATGAAAATATATACCTTGAAAGTGACAATTGCATTTGTCACTTTGTTGATTTTTGAGTATTGTTCATTGCACCAGAGCCCACATAGCTATCATCATGCCTTCACGATGATCGGAGCGTCCCATGAGGATTGAGATCATGCGACAGGCCATGATCGACGACAAGCCACTGGATGAGGTGAGTTGACTAAACTTTGACTTTGATTTTCTGCATTTCTGTTGACTTTGAGTTTCTGTGATCATTTGTGGGCCCTGGAATCTAACCCTGGGTCCCACCCAGGGTGCCATGGTCCCTGTGGGGTGCCATGGTCCCTGTGGGGCGCCATGGTCCTTTCAGGGCGCCATGGTCCCTATGGGGCACCATGGTCCCTATGGGGTGCCATGGTCCCCTTCAGGGTGCCATGGTCCCTGAAAGGGCGCCATGGTCCTCTCAGGGTGCCATGGTCCCTGAAAGGGTGCCATGGTCCCCAACCAGGACTTGGTGAGGGATGTCAGGGTTAGCATACGATGTTCGACAGTTTGCTTAGATGATTTTGATGATTGAGTACTGATTATACTGATGTTTTGCATTGCAGGGTCTCCCATACATGAGAGAGCATACTGCAGGGCAGATTCTTTGCAGTCTACAAGATCAAATTCCTCGGCTGACTCAGGCAGAGAGGGATACATTTTCGATCGTGGGTTTATGGTATGCGATCCTCATGATGGCCATTCGATTCCATCCTGCTATGCTGATGGCACTTATGGAGTGATGGGATCATGACACATGTACATTTCATCTCCCAGTAGGAGAGATGACGGTTACACTTGAGGATGTGTACCGCATACTTTGCCTACCTATCAGAGGAGCTACTGTGACATATGCGACCGATCAGTCAGCGGAGGACCATCAGAGGGAGCAGGTATACTGCATAGGGAGAGTCATGCCGAGTGAGACGAGAGGTTGCATCATGGTCAGTTGGCTCTTACATCCTACAAGAGAGGTGCCCGTTGTGAGATGTCTTATGATTTCCATCATCGCACTAGCTGTCTGCCCTAATGGGCAAGGTACGCACATGCATGGGGGTCTCACATGGTGCATCAGAGCTATGGAGAGACATAGGAGAGTATATGCTTGGGGTCAGAGTATGCTTGCACATCTCTATCACGACCTCGAGGAGTATGTTTTTAGACAGGGTTGCAGCTTGATGACATGCACACTTCTGTAGGTGTGGATATTTGAGCACTTCACATGCACCAAGCCTGTCAGCTATCCGATGAGTACGGCTAGCGAGCGACCTAGGGTGTTTTCTTATCCACTTACCAGCAAGTGGAGGTTTGGGGATCTGCTATATTAGAGAGTGATATTTGATAGATTGACAGTCGAGGTGACAATATGGAGACCATATCTGTGGATGCACAGATGGGATGGGATGGAGAGGCAGTTAGCATGCTTACAGAGGAACCGCCTACTGCGAGGATGATACACACATATCATAGTCCCATTCTACTTTGACCGAGTACGGAGGCAGTTTGGGCTAGAGCAGTGTGTTCCAGCGGATGTACCCATTTATACTCGACACTCGCGAGTCCTTCCCAGACCCAGGGCAGTAGTGAGACCTACAATAGATGACATCGAGATTACAGATATAGAGGGATCCGATCAGGATGTGGTCACTGATTACTCCGCAGAGCCTGGAGCACAACGCAGGTATCTCTCATGGTTTGTGAGGTCATACCCAGGGCCTATCTTTCCACCAGATTACCTGACAGGCCATCCAGGCCCATGGAGACATGGAGACCAAGATGAAGATCAGAGATCCAGATCGGAGGAGCCAGAGGAGGGAGAGGGTCATGAGGAGGCAGGAGATCCTGATCCACCCATAGGAGATCAGCCTAGTGCCAAGGAGGAGGAGGAGGGAGAGGAGGATGACACAGATAGAGATGAGGAGAACAAGGATGCAGGTGAGGATGCAGATGAGGATGAGGATGATGAGGAGGAGGAGGATAGAGATGATGAGGAGTAGTCAGATGCAGTTCCCCACCATTTAGGAGATGATACCATAGCCTTGGATCCTCCTCTTATTCCCCAAAAGGGGGAACACGAGGCGATACGAAGACCTGTTTCTAGTACAGGCTAGCCTACACCCATCGTGCACAAATTATTTGAGCGTGGGGAGCCTAGTAGTTCCCAGTCATAGATGCTACCATATCACGATCCCTACTGGCGCGAGGGAGATCTAGGTATAGTAAGTTTATATTGATTGATTAATGTTTTGATGATATAGAATGGTACCAATACAAAAATCTATTCTACCGCTACAGCTAATGTGCAGGAGTGGTGTTCCTTGATTCAGCAAGCAGTGATAGATATTTCCACAATGGCATAGATCCCTAGTTCCTCACAGATTGCTTATAGGCCTCAGGGGAACGCGGGTCGGCATGAGGACTTGTTTTCCCCATTTCGAGTACAGGTGGACATATGGAGGGAGAGAGAGAGAGTTCTATCAGAGAACCTTCAGTGAGCACAACGAGATCTAGCAGCAGCTCAGGCTGAGGCTACCTCATATCACGCGATCCTTATGGATAGGGATCGCAGGAGTTCCTCTCAGAGTCATTTGCAGTCTATATCACGCTATACACCTATGGGTCCACCTTCATGGCCAAATCAGGAGGGAGCGTCTAGTCGTCACTCTCCAGCCACTAGCCCTAGGGATAGGAGATGATCTCATGATGTAGGATAGGTCACATTTTGGATGTATAGTGACCTACTTTTGTATATGAAAACTTGATCCACATATATATATATATACATGCTTCTCTTTGTCTCAAATGTGTTATCTTTAATGCCTAAAACCATGTATATTTTGATTAAAGTTAATACATTTGGTAGATGTACATGTATGTTCTGAATTTAATTTCCATGTGATTGATTTCTCAATGCTCCATGATTAAATTGATACATGTGTGACTTAATTAAAAAAATATTTAATCGAGTACTACATTGATGATAGAGAAGAAATATATGTTAAGCCTAAGAATCATATAACTAATGTGATTTAATTTTAAACTTAAACACAACATGATACGATTCTCCTTAACACATAAAGACATTGTATAATATGCTAGCATAATGGAAATGTAAATCTTTTGCAATTTACATAAATGAATTCAAGACAAACTATAAAGTGAAGAAACACACTTGTCAAGAACAAAGCAATATAGATTAAACACAATATCATTTAATTCTATCTATTTGCTCTAATCAGGATATACTAACATATTACCCAATTTTGAAGAACTAAAAAGAAGATAGATGAAATGAAAGATAGGAATGATGAATTAAGCATAGTATCTATGCAAGTGCATAGCATTTATAGGTTCTTTAAGAGGCGTACCGTCTACATCTGCTATTTTGTAAGCACCTGATCTATAATCTTCAATAACGATATATGGTCCCAACCAATTAGGACTAAATTTTCCCTTTTCTTCAGGTAAGGCATTCACATTTCACTGATTCTCATAGAGAACTAAGTCACCTACTGAGAAGGAATGTTGAATAACCTTATCATTATAGCTTCGTTGTAGAGTTTTGTGATATACTTGAATATGCTCAAGAGCATTTATACGCTGTTCATCAAGCATCTCAAGCTATTGAAGTCTTTGTTCTCTATAAGAGTCATCATCTACTATACCTTTAAGAGAAACTCTAAGTGATGGAATCTCTAACTCTAAAGGCATAATAGCATCAGCACCATAAACAAGGTTATAAGGGGTAGTTCCTGTAGCAATTTGTACACTCATTCGGTAGGCCCAAAGAGCATAGATTAGCTGAGTACTCCAATCCCTACCATGCTTATTCACAGTTTTATGAAGAATTTGTTCAATTATCTTATTGGATGATTCGGCTTGACCATTTGATTGAGGATAGTATGGTGTAGAAAATTGATGTTTGATATGATATTTCTCAAGGAATTTCTTCACGTCCTTGTTCTTAAATGATGTCCCATTATCTAAGATTATAGTGGAAGGTATCCCGAATCGAGAAATAATGTTTTCTAGAAGAAATTGACAAATCACTTCAGCAGTAGTAGAACGAAGGGGAACAGCTTCTACCCACTTTGTAAAGTAATCTGTTGCGGTTATAATGAAGGTGTGTCCTTGAGATGAAGGAGGAGAGATTTTACTGATGAGATCCAACCCCCATGCGGAGAAAGGCCAAGAAGCTACTTGAGAACGAAGTTCTTGGGCAGGAGCATGAATCAGATTATTATGTTGTTGACATTGATGACATTTCTTAATAAATGAAAAAGAATCCTTCTGCATAGTTTGCCAATAGTATCCCATACGAAGCAATCTTTGAACCAAGGATTTGCCTCCAAAATGCCCCCCACAGGCACTTGAATGTGCCTCTTCAAGAGCAACGGGGATTTCCGATTTGTTAAGACAACGAAGGAGAAGACCGTTATAACCCCTTTGGTAAAGAACATTAGAAAGAATGATATATCTAGCAGACAGCTTGCGGATTCTAGCCCTAGTGTTCCTATTGGCGGAATCAGGAAAGGTACCATCGGTCAAATATCTTACAATATGCGAATACCATTCATCTGAGTCTATAAAATCACAACATGACAGCAAGCTAGAATCGTCTACAATAGCTGGAGAAATAAGGTTGTGAATAACAAATTTAAGATCAATCACAGGGTCCTCTAAAGATACAAGAGAATCCACACATGCCATTGCATCCGCATGTCGATTATCTTTTCGAGGAACAGGTTCCATGGTATAAGAATCAAATTTTTGTAACAAAGAGATAGCAAGGTCTTTATATTGTGATAATTTGTCTTGTTTTGCTTGATACAGTCCTGTTACTTGTCTTATAATCAATTGCAAATATCCATAAATATGTATGTGCTTTATATTTAGAGCTAAGGCTGCTTTTATTCCCGCTATAAGAGCCTCATACTCAGCAATGTTATTGGTACATAGGAAATTTAGACGATAAGATAAGGGAATGGATTTCTTTGTAGGAGAAATTAGAACAACACCTGCCCCCGATCCCATACGACACTTAGAGCCATCAAAGTATAACTCCCAAGTTTCATCTTTCTCTATACAAAAAATGAAGTTATCAGGAAAAGACTCAGGGTTAGGGAAGGAGAAAGGTGAAGGGGCCTCAACTAAGTGATCGGTCAATGCTTGCCCTTTAATTGCTCTTTGTGAAACAAATTTAAGGTCAAATTCAGTTAACATCATAACCCACTTAGCTAGGCGTCCTGATAAATCAGTTTTAGAGAAAAGATGCTTCAAAGGGTCAAACTTTACCATGACGTGGACTTCTGAATTTAAAAGATAATGTCTTAATTTCTGAGTCGCAAACACCAAGGCCAAGCATTGTCTTTCTATCGCAGAATATCGGGTCTCATAATCGAGTAAGGTACGACTTATATAATAAACCGGACATTACTTACCATCTTTATCACGTTGTGCCAATAATGCTACGAGAGCATGAGAGGAAGCAGTTGTATAAAGAAGAAAGGGTTTAGAGGGTTCGGCAGGTTGAAGGACAAGAGGATTAGCCAAATATACTTTTAAATCTTCAAATGCTTGCTGACAATCTTCATTCCATTGAAAAGTGATATCCTTTTTGAGAAGTTGAGTAAAAGGAAAAGTACTATCCGCAAGTTGAGATACGAACCTACGAATAGCTTGAATCTTTCCTTGTAAGCTTTTGAGTTGAGACACATTTCTAGGAGGTGGCATGTTGACAATAGCATCTATTTTCTTAGTGTCCACCTCAATCCCACGATGCGAAACTATGAATCCTAATAGTTTTCCACTATCCACACCGAAAACACATTTTCGAGGATTCAAGCACATGTGATATTTATGAATTCTTTCAAAGATTTGACGAAGGATCTTAATATGATCTATACGAAGAGTGGATTTGGCCAAAATACCATCAACATAATCTTCTAAAATCTTATGCATATAATCATGAAAGATAAGGGTCATCGCTCGTTGATAAGTTGTGTCGGCGTTTTTAAGTCCAAAAGGCATCATTACCCAACAAAACGTACCCCAAGGAGTGGTGAAAGTGGTTTTGAATTGATCTTGAGGATTAATGAAAATTTGATTGTATCCTGAAAAACCATCCATGAAGGATAACAAAGCATGTCCTGCTGTAGAATCAACTATCATGTCAATGTTTGGGAGAGGGAAATCATCTTTTAAAGAAGCCTTATTTAAGTCTCGAAAGTCAATACACATTCTTATTTTATTATCCGGTTTAGCCACAGCGACAATATTTGAAATCCACGGGGAATAGTCAATAGGGCGGATAAATCCAGCCTCGAATAATTTTTCAATCTTAGCCTTAACAAGCAGAGCTACCTTAGAATTCATTTTTTGAATCTTTTGTTTCACAGGCTTAGCATCGGGAACTAAGACAATATTATGAGTAACAATCTTAGGATCTATACCAGGCATGTCAGAGTATGTCCAAGCAAAGATCTCAGGGAATTCATGCAATAAATCTACATATTGTTTTTGTTCCTCTTCATCCAAACACTTTAAAATTTTAATAACTTTTTCTTCCTTGCAAGGATCAATCTTAACATCTGTGGTGTCACTTATAAGAAGATTACTTTGTTGAGGAGTATCCTTTAACTAAGGGAATTCTTCCACTATCTTATCATTATCAATCTCTTTTCCAAAATAAGCTTCAGTGTTCAAACAATAAGGAAATCCCCTACTGTGATGATAACGAGGAAGAGTGTCATATGCTCCCAAGAACTGAGCTAAAGCATCATCGGTAGGGAAGACATCCAAAGCATAGGCACACGAAGGATCCCCATCAATATACTCAGGGTGTCTCATTGGTAGAGATGCAAAAATAACATTCACACTAATACAGGGCCTCTTAGAAGCTTTAGTACGCTTGTAAGGATTAAAACCAAGTCCAAAGGTCTCAGCACAAAGATTATTCCCTAGAGGAACCTTTATCCCTTATTCATGAGCGCCACAACCATTTCCATTATACCCATACTTAGCTAAAATATGAAAACCACGACCATAACGATCAGCCATTTCAGAAAGAGGAGGTGGTTTTTCATAAGACAAAGAATCAAATTCTTCAGAATTAGATGTGTGAGGAGAAGAAGTTTGAGAAGTGGCCACAAAATTGTTGTTCATAGGTTCAGGCAAGGTTGATTGATCTTTAATTTCTTCCTTCTTTTTAACTTTAAACTCTCTAGGAGGAACCCTATACTCACCTACAAAGGTGGGATTAAAGTCAAGAGATCCCCAATCGTCTTCTGCGAGAGCCTTCTCAGGATCAAAAGCCTTTTCATGCATAGATTCAAGTTGAGAAGAATCTTCTTCAGACTCATCCAAAGAATTTTGATCATCGGAGGGTGATGACTCATCCATAGGTAGAGAGTCATCACTAGAAGAGGAAGGTTCAGAAGAATTCCCTTTAGAAGTAGATGTTTGCAAACAAGCTTGAAAATTAGTATCGCCTATCAAGGTATATGTCTTATTGTTATAAGTAAATTTAACTTGTCTATGCAATGTAGAGGGGACAGCTTGCATGCTGTGAATCCAAGGTCTCCCTAATAACAAGTTGTATGTTAAATTTCCCGACATAACATGGATAGGAGTAGGCAAAGTAATAGGTCCCACTGTGACGGGTAAGGTGATAGTACCTAATGAAGACTTAGCCACATTATCAAAGCCTCGAATGGGATGAGAATCAGGCTCAATAAGGGATGTATCCACATTCATCTTATGCAATAGATTAATGCTACACACATTAAGGCCAGAGCCATTATCTACTAGTGTTCGTCTTATAGCAGTGTCATTTATGATAACCACAATCATCAAGGGATCATATTGATGTTGAATTTCACTAGTAGGCAATTCATCTTGAGTAAACACAATTTGAGCTTTAGGATTCATCACAGAGTTAACCAAAGACACTATATTACTAGTTGTATTAGGTGGAGGAACATTCAAATCTTTCAAGGCATCTTGTAACATTTCGTGATGAGCGGAAGAAGTTTGGATCAAATCCCGAAGGGATATCTTAGCAAGGGTAACTTTAAGTTGTTCTATGAGATCATATTCCTTACCCATAACTTGTGAAATATGTGGAGCTTGCGGAAGGATTGGTTGAGGATTAGGAAGAGAAACTGGAATAACAAGAGGAGGATTGGGCTACCTATTATTCCTAGTATGATAAGTATGGGCAACCGCATGATAACTCTCTCTAGTTAATTGCTTGGCATAACTATAAGGACTTATAGGTTTTCTTCCTTGCACGGTGATGATAGGTTTATTCGGAGTAAGAAAGGAATCATGACCATACCTTCCTTGGACAATAAGGAGAGGTGATTTAGGAACTGGAAAGGTGGGAGAAGGATAAGCACCTTGGACTTCAAAGAGAGGCTTATTATGCTCATTCAGGTTTATCATGTTAACTAACTTAGAAGTCTTGTTCTTGTTTAAAGATTTTGATAAAGCCACAAAGTCATCAAGAGCATCATCCAACAAAGCATGATCATAGCTATTAAAAGGTTTATCTTTTGATTCAAAAGGAGACATCTCTTTGTAAAGGGGATTATTGAAAACAACCATGTTATCATATTTAGTGGAAGAGTTGATAGGAATGTACCCTTGAGAGGAATCATTAGACTTATCTTTCTCATCACACCTAAATTGCATAGTAACAAGGTTTATGAGTTTTTGGTAAAATGAAGGTTTGGTATCTCTAGGATTCAAAAACTCATCCAAAGCTTCATCTAATTCATCTTGGCTATACTCATGATCAACATAATTCCATACATCATCATAAACATGAACATCTTGCAAATAAAAATCTGACATTTCGCATAAAACTTAAACACACAATGCAAAGAAAAACACTCTTTCTTTTCCCTATATTTTTTTTTCTTTTTTTTTCTCTTTTTTTTTTGTTTTTTTCTTAATGAAAAATGAAACTTAAATGAAACACACTAAATCTAGGTCTAGATCTAACAAATGCAATGCAAGAGGAAGCAATGATAGGTTCATGTCGGGTTCACGAAAATGTGTAGGGGAAAAAGCGAGACTAGGTTAACATGCCCTAATCCTACCTTTTGACACACATTATGGAATACGAAAGAGCCTAGAGGTATCACACAATTGGCTACTTCTTCTTGTGGAAGAGAGAGCCACGGGCTACCTATTAGGATTTCTATTCCTTTTTTGTAATTGAAAGATAAAATGATGCAAGTTCAAGTCCTAACCCCAAAATGCAAGTATGAACTAGTAATAAGATTGCAGAATTGAGATTAAATGATGAAAAGCTGTAAACACAAGGACAAAACAAGAATGCAGATGCGTACCTGGAGTCAAAATATGAGTGAAAATGTTTGAGACGGGGGCGCGGGCGCCACTGTCCTGATACTGTCCCGGAAACAGCTCCTGAAACTGCTGTTTTGCACTCTAGAAAGCTGTCAAGAATGTTGAAAATTGTTGTCTATCAGGAGGACCAGGGCACCCAATGCCTCTGTCCATGGGACCAAGGCACCCAGTACCCCTGTCCTGGCAGGACCAGGGTGCCCCACGCCCCTGTCCTAGTCTTTTGCTCTGCAACTTGGTGTGAAGGTCTGTCTCGGTCTACTTCCGTCGGATCTGCAACTTGCGGCATCGTCCGAATCCCGAAATCTGCACTAATATCTGAAAAGGTGTGGTGGGTGGCTATATAGGGTTTTGCCTTAGTCAAACCCCCGCTTCGGTTATTTCCACCTCCACGAATAGCCAAGTTGTATTGTAATAGTATTGTGTGTGCAGACCTTGTGTGTGTGCAAGATCCTAAAATGCAAGTAAGCAAACTAGAGCAACCTAGAAAGTAAACCCTAATTTCTTGTAAATGCTACAAATCAAGATGCAAAGTGATCTAAAGCATGAATAAATGATATATTGAAGCTTATGCAAAGACATGAAAACAACATGAAATCATACCCAACCCCAAGGGAGGGGTACAAGCCAATCTTCAATCGGTGATCCCTTATTTCTCTTCAATGCCTTCAAAGCCCTAAATGGATGAATGAAATTGATGAATGCTTGATGGATGGATGTTGAGTGTTTTTGAAGTCTTCAAAGATCTGCTCTTTCACTGCATATGAGGTCCTGAAATCAAAAATCCAGATCCTTTCAAATGAAGAAAGAGAGCTCTTATATATGAAACCCTAGGTCATAATTTTGACTTTTGGCCTACCTAGAGATTGAATCTCCCACCAATTTCTTGGGGTTAAGCTTTATTTTATGATTGGATTGTGCTCCCAAAATTTCGGGAAAAATGTCTAGGACCATGTGCACTCCGGGCGCCACGGTCCCGACAACTTTTCACCAAATTTTCAGGGCCATCGGATATGATGATTTTAGAGAGAATCCCGAAGTTACAAGTGACCTCAAGATGTTTTGACCCCCGAAATCAAGCCCCCAAGTTCAAAATAGGACTTAATTAGGGTTTTTGATTGAATGATGTATTGGAGGAATAAAATGAAAAGGGCATGCTTTAATGAAAGGGCCCAACTTTATGATGTGGAAGATGATGAAATAGAACCTTAGACCTAATTAGTTTGATTAATTAAGTGCTAAAGGGGAAATGCAATGCAAAATGCAAAATGCGCCAAGGTGGGTGCTAAACTAGGTGTGAAATTGTACCACCCTAGCAAGTGCCTACAATTTATGACGCTACACTCTCTATGTATATATCTACCTCTCTCTATTTCTCTCTATTTATCACTTCCTATATCTTTGCCTTTCTATCTTTTCATCTCCCCCTCTCATTATCTCCCACTTTCTATCTTTATTTATCCATATCCCTCTTACTCTCCTCTTTTTGACATCTTTCTCTTTCTATATATTTACATATCACCCTCGTCTCTACTATATTTCCTTACTTTATATATGTGTGTGTATTCCTTCTCATTCCTATCTCTCCCTCTTTCTATGTACATCTATTTGTCTCTCCCTATCAATCCCTCTTTCTATATCCCTCAATTCCTCTCTCCCCTTCCCCCTCTCTTTATATATCTGTCTCTCACACATATACATGCACACTTAATCTATCTCTATCTTTATCTCTATCTCTATCCCTATATCTCTCTATATAGATATATCTCTATCTTTTCCCATCTCCATCCCTCTCTCTGCATCCCTCAATACCTCTTTCTATTGCTTGTCTTTGTCACCTTCTTCCTCTCTCACTCTTGCCCCCTCGATCTCTAAACTAACCAAGTCCTTTTATGTTTTCTACTCTAAACTAACCACACTATTGGAAGGAACTCGATGAATTCCATTTTGGTTTTTGAATCATTTGAGTTAAATTAACGATGTTCCAAATAAAATGAGGGTCGAGTTGTAGCATTTAGTCTATGTTAAATTTTGTAAATGTAGAGCATAATTTGTAAGAAACTTGTTTTTTTATTAATATAGAAAAATTTAGAGTTGTTCATAGTTTGAGAGGTTTCAAAATAAACTCAAACAATAGATGATATTGAATCCTATATAACAAAATTTTAAGTACAATTTACACATCATGTTTTTATGATGTGAAAACTGTAGTGTAACTCATCTTATTGTTTACATCTCTAGAGTTTGAACCACATGTTTATTCTAGGGTCATTAGATATACTACTTAATTGTTTCTTCCTATACAATGTTTTCTAGTTTATAAAGGCAATAACTTGCACATGCAGCTAAATCCAGTTAAATTTATCTAGTTTCAAAGTTGATAATTACTAAAGAAAAAGGTGTTCTTAAAGCATGTTTTTTTTTTAATATATGAGCATTTAATTATATATATATATATATAATATAAAATTTAAAAGTAAAGGTTTGCCATTAAAAGGATTTGAATTCTTGTATATAAATAAGAATATATTTAGTATTGAGACCCAATTAAAGAGAATCAAGTGCAATGTTAGCTAGCATAAACTTGAAGAGTTCTAGAGAGGTTTGAATTTTATCATCCTTACACACTAAATCATTGAAGTATATTTCCTTCCTAACTATGTTCATTTTCTAAAAATTTTAACCTAAACCAAAAGATATCAAAGAGCTTTTACATAGTCTTTTATTAAGACCATCTTATGGGCTCAACTCCTCAAGTTTATCTAGAGAATTTACTTCCATTGAAAATAGGTTGTGAACTAAATTTGGACATTTGTACTGTAAAATATGTGGCAAATGATTCCAAGGTTAGGTCTTGTAATTTTCAAAAAAGAGACAATCAAGTGCAAATTTAGTTAGGTGGTATAAACTTGAAGATTTCTAGAGAGGTTTGAACTCTGCCACCCTTTCCCTCTAAATTATTGAAGTATATTTCCTTCCTAACTATACTTATTTTTAAAAAATTTGAACCTAAACCAAAAGATATCAAAGGACATTAAACAACCTTATGGGCTCAACTCCTCAAGTTCATTCCTTTCAAAATAGGTTGTGTAGACACATAAATCTGTCCACTTAATTAAATGAATGCTTAGTATTTATTTGATTATTTAACCATCGATCAACAATTAATTAAATTAATATTTAATTAACTCGCCGTATCCCTCTTCTTCTTTTAATTAAATAAACTATTCAATTTATTTGATTTAATTCACTTAACTAAATTCAGAAAATTAAATAAATAAATAAAATATATTTGTTTAATTAATCCCTCCCTGCACTTTTAAATAAATAAATATTTATTTAAATCCCCTTTATTCTTCACCCACTTGCATTTTCCTAAAAAGGCAAGTTGCACACATTTAAATAAATGAATATTTATTTAAATCCCCATCCTCACCCACTTGAAACCTTTAATGACTTCCTTTTAGAGTCTTTTTTAAGCCTTTAATAGTTTCCCTCAAAGTCTTCAAGCTTTTAATGGCTTCCTTCTAGAGTCCTCTTAAGTTTATTTATTTAAGTAAATCCCCCTTTCACATTCAATTAAATTCACATTTAATTAAATCCCTCTCACATTTAAATAAATGAATATTTATTTAAATATCTATCCAAATGCAAGTTGCACACATTTAAATAAATTTATATTTATTTAAAAATCCTAAAAATCCCTCCCACTTGCATTCTCCTCCAAAATCCACTTGCACACTAACCCTTCTTCTAGAATATTCTAATTCATTCTAATAAGCCTAATTCCCTCCTAATCATTTGCATATTCCTTAAGAAGGAATAACTTCTCAAAAATATACAAAGTCTTCATAAAGCATTAAAGGCTTTATTTCTTCAATAGGATAACCTCCAAAGTCTTCAAAAACCATTTAAAGGCTTTATGTCTTCAAATGGTTAACCTCTAAAGTCTTCATAACCATTAATGGTTAATTCACCTTCTACCCTCAGTTAGAGACTTTCTCTCTAACTTATCCATCCTTTTAACGCATGGGTCTCTTCAAGCATTCATTGCTTTGACCATGGTTATCCCTTTAACTCTTGCATGAGAGTTTATCCTTTGGATAAAAGGTTTATCCACTAACTCAATCCTAACCCAGCCCCCTAGGGTAACCATCATGTCTTCCCAGACATTTAATGCCTCTTCTATCTCCTCTCAAGCCTTCTCATGGTGACACTTGTCAACATGAGACAGGGTTGAAAGTATCACATGGTTTGAAGATCATTCAATCCATCCCTGGTTAAGATTACTCAATCTTGACCATCCAATTGCCCATTTCTTCTATAAATAGAGCCTCATTCCTCAAGCAAAGGAGGAAGCATTAGAGCATTGTTACTATACTTGCATTAGCATAGACTTTTTGCTTTATCATGGAAATATTATTTATAGTATTTGCATAGCAATAGAAAGATCATTTTCCAACCATTTTTGAATCTCCATTTGGTATCCATGGTTAGCGCTAAAAACTAAGAGCTACACTCATTTAGATCTTGGAGAGGAGAAAGACAAGGGAGATCTATCTGAAGAGCATCATTGGAAGAATCTAAGGGATTGTCTTATCTCTTCTTTTTGTTTCATGCTTCATTTACATGCTTTTTAATCTTTCTTGGTATGCATTTTGAGGTTTTTGTCCATTTGGATTATGTTTGTTTTGGTTGGAACTAACATCTAACTCTTTGGACTTGTGTTTCCATCTTGGACCCTTTCATGTGCATCAGGTTGTAGTGTAAACTTGGAACTTATTGTAAAACTTGTGTCATATGTAATTTAATTCTAGGTTAGTTCTTGTTATTAGGTCTTGTAAATTTTAAAAAAGACACACTTGAACCCAAAGTTAGTTAGGTGGCATAAACTTGAAGAGTTCTAGAGAAGTTTGAACTCTATCATCCTTTCCCCTAAATTATTGAAGTAGATTTCCTTCATAACTATGTTCCTTTTGAAAACTATTGAACCTAAACCAAAAGAGATCAAAGAGCTTTTATAGAATCTTCTATCAAGACAATTTGAATAGCTTGACTCCTCAAGTTAACTAGGGAATTTACTTCCTTTCAAAAATAGGTTATAGACTAAAGTTGAACACTATGTTGTAAACTTTGTGTCAAATTTAATATAATTATAAGGTTAGGTCTTGTTATTAGCTCTTTTAATTTTCAAAAAAGAGACAATCAAGTGCAAAGTTAGTTAGGTAGCACAAAAACTTAAAGAGTTTTAGAGAGATTTTGGTGCAGGAGCACCTTGGTCATATTGATGCCTTATGAAGGCTTTTGTCATGATTTCTTGTTTTGGTGTTGTGTCAATTTATAATAAGGTCCTAAGGACCATTTGTTGTCATTTCAATCCATTTGTAATCATTTCAAATCAAGTTGTAAGGCCTTTGATGCCATTTGAGTCATATAGGCCTAAAAGGTCAACATTGGTCAAACCACTCCAAGTGTGTCCAACATGAGTGGAAATGATGTAATTAAGGTTATATTGTATATTTTGACATGCCTTAGTGGTATATGTGAAGTTTTGAGTCATTAAGGTGAGTAGGACAAAAGTTGTCAAAAGATGTAAAAGTTGCTTGTCAACTTTTACATCTTTTTAGTGCAAATTTAATGTTGTTTTTCTTTCCAGCAGTCACCCTTCCAAAAATCAGTTGGGGGCCATTGGAATGGGGCATGAAAATTTTAAATAGGCTCTTTTTGAGTTGAGGGAGGTTGTTGATGTTGTATACACCTATATTGAAGAAGAAATCAATAAAATTTAAAGCATTTTCTCTACAATTTCCTACAATAGGGTTGCAAAAGCGATCGGTACTTTCTTGTACAGTCGAATGGAGATTTGAAACCAAGTTTATCTTAAATACCCGTGAATTACCTTTCCATTGATATCTATTTGTGATATTTCATTGAATATTAAGCATTTGGTGAGCATTTTTCCAAAAACTGTCTTGAAACCCTAATTTCAAGGGTTTTATCAAAGAAATATAGAAAACTCACCATTCCATTGTACCCAAATCACCAAACTCTGTGGAATGGTAGAGATAGGTATATCTCAAATGGGTTTTCTTCCATTTTCACAGGGACAAAGCTTTGAGGCCGGTTTGATGTGTTGAATGCCTAACATCTCTATGTGTTAGGACGTGGAACACAAGTAGGCCGAAGGGTATGATGCCAAAACAGTGCAAGGTTGTGCAAAAACCTTTGAAATATATCTTTTGTGGCATTCCCCTACTTCTGGAGGGTAAGTGCACCAAGATGGTGAACAAAAAAGTGGCCACATGCAAAAAAATGAAATTTCTCATAACCCGTGCATGTTCTATGAAATTCAAAAACATGCTAGGATTGGTAACACCAAGCCTAGCCAAAAATAATTAAATAAAAAATAAAAAGTTCCTCAAAACTTGTATGGGTTTTGAGGAACAATTTCTTGTAACCCATACTGGTTATGCAAAACTAGAAGTTTTGGCCTTAGTTCTACATGACCTGTATGGGTGATGTAGAACTAGGAACCAAAGAGGAAGTGGGGAGAGAGAGAGAGAGAGAGAGAGAGAGAGAGAGAGAGAGAGAGAGAGAGAGAGAGAAGGGGG
Source organism: Cryptomeria japonica (assembly GCF_030272615.1). NCBI lineage: Eukaryota > Viridiplantae > Streptophyta > Pinopsida > Cupressales > Cupressaceae > Cryptomeria > Cryptomeria japonica. Next base: position 222,858,456 of record NC_081415.1, on the reverse strand, counting down.
TGTAAATAGGATAAAGAGAGGGAGAGGAAGAGAGAGATAGAGAGAGAGGAGGGGGAGAGAGAGATAGAGACAGACAGAGAGAGAGAGAGAGAGAATTAGAGACAGAGAGAGAAGGGGATAGGAAGAAAGGGAGAGAGATAGGAAAAGAAAGAGAAGGGAGAGAGGGTGAGAATAGGAGAGAGAGAGAGAGAGAGTAGGGGGTAGGAAGAGAGGGATAGAATAGGATAAGGAGAGGGGGAGGGAGAGAGAAGGGGATAGGAAGAGAGTGAGAGTGATAGGGAAATAAAGAGAAGGAAGAGAGGGTGATAATATAATTGAGAGAGAGAGAGAGAGAGAGAGGGTGAGAGGGTGAGAGAGGGTGATAAGAAGAGAGGGAGAGAACAAGATAAGGAGAGGGGTGGGAAGGACAGGAGAGAGTAGGAGAGAGGGGGTAAGATAGAGAATAGAGGATAAGAAGAGAGGGAGAGAATAGGATAAGGAGAGGGGCAGGGGGAGAGAGAGGAGATTGGGAGCGAGGGAGAGGGAGAGGAAGAGAGAGAGAGAGGGCAGAGATGGGGAGAATAGGATAAAGAGAGGGAGAGAGAGAATAGGATAAGATAACGAGAGGGGGAGGGAGAGGGGGAGAGGGAGAGGTAGGGGGAGAGAAAGAGAGAGAAGGGGAAGAGGGTGATAATAGGATAACGAGAGAACGAGAGAGAGAGAGAGAGAGAGAGAGAGAGAGAGAGAGAGAGGGAGAAGAGGGTGAGAGACATGAGGTAGACAGAAGGAGAAGGAGAAGAGGGTGAGAGACTCGACGGAGAGAGAAGTGTGATGGGGAGAGAGATGAGATAGAACTCAAGGAGGATAATTAGGGCTCGGAATAGACAGAGACCATGATGGGGGAAAGAAGACGAGAGAGAAGAAAAGAAGATAGACATACATGTATACAAACATATATACATATATCTATATAAATATATGTATATATAACTATAAATATACATATATAAATACATAAACATATATTATATATGTATGTCTATACATATGTGCAGTAAATGCTAAGTTTACAAGCATACATTTTGATGTCTTTATAACCCGTATGGGTTTTGTGAAACTCAAAATGATGGTTTTTCATGACCCGTACGGGTTTTGTGAAACTCAAGATGATGTTTTTCATAACCCGTACTGGTTTTGTGAAACTCAAAATTATGGTTTTTCATAACCCATACGGGTTTTTTGAAACTCAAAATATTGATTTTAGTTCTACATAACCCGTACGGGTTATGCAGAACTATGAATGGTACTTTTTGTTTTTCAAAACCTGAGCGGGTTATCTTGCACATCAGAACCCATGCGAGTTTTGGCTTGGTAAGAGGGTTGGAAAATGACCATAAGGCTAAGGCTAAGTTTACACGTTTTTTCATCTTCCAACATGATTTCTTGACTTCATCATCATGAGGTTTACAAATGATCAAGTGGGTATCTCTAAAATTACCACCATAATCTCACACGTCTTCTTAGCTTTCTGACCATATAATTTTTTCTATTTTTAGACAACATTAACATAGTAAACTTTAATTTTCTTTACTAGTGCCTTGATAGTCCTCACAGACATACATCTACCATTTTTTTAATAAGTTTTGATATACTTGACGAGATTCAAAATAAATTACATATTATTGTTCTGCACTAAATTCTATACAATTTTTTTTAAAAAGTTTTCATTTTCAATTATTTTGATGCAAGTTATGCCCAACTCATGAACAGGTACCAAATTTTCAGGATGCGGTCACTTCAAAAAATCATAAAAAGAAATAATCAACGAAAAATTACAAAAAACTACACAACTTCTAGATCTCAATCTTACCTATCATACTACCAAAGGGTTTTTCAAAATATTAAATCTAACTATATATTTTTTGCAGCGCACGAAAACAACTATGTTATGTTTTTCTTAAAAAATCAAGAACAATTTTTCGTGTGAGAGATGTTTGGCCCTCTTAATCTTATCCAATTTTTTTAAAAATTAGTAGTTTAGAAACTAGATTCGGAGTACTACAATTCTTATTCTTTTATCAACTCCTAGTTTTGAGTGCATGACCTTCATTTATATCTCTTTGAAGTCTAGGTTTACCTGTTTTAAGAAAAAAAATTTAAAAAATTAAAAATAAATAAATAAGTGGCCACTTATACCTCCCTTTTTGTTCACCATCTTGGTGCACTTACCTTGGAAGTGGATTTGTATAAGGGTGATTTTCTTTTGAGACATTTGATGTGTAAAAGAAACCTAATTGTGATCCCTAAAGCATGCAATAGTCCAAATTTGACCCCAATGTTCTAAAGTAACCTATAGGGGTTTTGGCATATGTTGTGTAACTCTGAAAGGGGTATCTCAAAATTCTTTTGGTTTGTGCCCATGGTTAGGGGTTGTAGAGTTAGAGACCAAAAACTATCTTGAATGTCCTGATAGGCCTAGTAGCACTCAGTGAAGAAAGTGGCCTTGTTGGGGATTCCTAGTCAATGCTAAGTAATATAAAGGTTTGTTTAGTGTTTATTAAGGCTCAAAATGTCCAAATATTAGTGAGTCCAAGTTTGTGGTTGGTTGGAACCTATTTTGACTTTTGTAACCTAGAGTGTGTTCTCAAGTTGCTTGGTGAGATGGGCATGAAGGCTCATTACAAGTTTGAATCACTTATTCATATTGAAATGTGTTTTGTCTGACCTTCCATCCACCCTGAGACCTCTGCATCAGGTTTGAACTTTATCATCCTTTCCCTCTAAATCATTGAAGTAGATTTTCTTCATAACTATGCTCCTTTTTTAAAACTATTGAACCTAAACCAAAAGAGAGAAAAGATACTTTAGATAATCTTCTACTAAGACCATCTTATGGGCTCAACACCTCAATTTTATCCAGTGAATTTACTTTCTTTCAAAATAGGTTATGAATTAAAGTTGGAATGTGGTATTAAATTTGTGTCAAATGTAATTTAATTATACAGTTAGGTCATGTTATATAGGGATTTGATAATGTTCCCATTTTTTCTTTTTCTTTGAAATCATCATCCCATTCAATATAATATGATATCGATGTTGAACCCAAGATAGGACCGAAAGGGATGGTGAATTAGTCCAAATATAAATTAATGCAGTTAATAAACAATTAATTAACAACACACATCCAACACATGAAGACCAAGATTTTCTATGTGGAAAACCCAAATAGGGAAAAACCACGGTAAGCACTTGCCCACAAAAATATATACACTATATATATCAAATTACAAAGAAAAGAGCTCACTTCTCTGAACTTGCAAACCAAGGCTAACTGCTCTTGGGGAAAGATACAAAAGAGGACTTGCAAAACCTGAAACTAACTGCAACAAAGAAAGATACAAAAATGATCTAAAAAGAAGGTTCTCCTCATCATGAAGCCATCCTTGAAGTCTGCATCAAGTGACCAACATTAGCACACATCTCAAACCTCAACTATCAACTCTGTCTCAACTGTACTATAGTCTCAACACAACTTCCATATCATTCGAACACAACTCTTCTTCACTGCTCACACTTCCCCTAATCTTCTTACACATTCGCTCTACTTCCGCTCATTGGTTTTGTTCACCTCTCTACTCTCACACAATTCACTCATACACATTTCTTATATACAAGATAGATCATCAAAACCTGAACCAAAATCACTAATACATTTAGGCTCAAATTTCGATGAAGGTGTTCAACGGAAAAGGCATATTGTGATCAAATTTGATTTTTTTTTACAAGAATGCCCAAGTTCGTCTGAATTCTGACGAACTTGGGCATTTTTGTAAAAAAAATCAAATTTTGACAAACTCGGGCATTTTTGTAAAAATAATCAAATTTGATCACATTATACCTTGTCCGTCAGAAACCTTCGTCAAAACCTTTTGAAGCTATTCATATGCATAGAAGCCTATGATTGGGGTAGCACATGCCAATGAAATCCATCGACGGGACTTACACTAGTGGTGAAGGGAACATTTGGTCTTGCCGATAGCCGATGAGGCTATCGGTAAGACATACACCGATGCAGACCTGATGTATCATAGGGAGTTACACCGATGAGAAAGTCATCAGGGAAGGTCATTCACATCGCCAAAACAACTTTCTAGTTATCTCGATGCTCGATGAATCATCAGAGAGACATACCCTGAAAAACACTATACCAAGGAATGGAGTAAGTTACACCCATGTCACCAAAGAGAGAAATTACATCGGAGAGACCTAAGCCAATGAGTCGTTATTATATCAGATTTTAAAAGTGAGCAAAGTGTTCCTATTTAATTCTCACAATAGGCTCGCACAAAGCAAATAAATAGGATGCTATTCATTTTGAATTGAACACTGAATGCAATTGATTGAAGTTTCTTAGCTTCGAGTCCTTTCGATAGGTAGAGTTAATCAGCGGAGATTGGAGCTTTCAAACTAGGAAGGTAAGGGTTTTCAGTTGGAGAGATGGAATCATCTAGCTTGACAGGAAGAAAGAGGTCAACGAAGAGTACAAAATCAAAGGCTAAAATGCCCAAGATGGGGGAGGATGTCCTTACTAGAAAATTTAATCAGGACATGATAGACCAAATGCAAGCACCTAGGCCAAAAACCAAGAGGCCAAATCAACATTTGTAAGGAAGGGACCAAATGGAGGATAAGTACAAGAATTTTGGGAACTCTGGACAAAGGTGAGGGGCTATGAGCTATTCCTATTTCATTATTTAAGAAGGAATAAGGAAATACCCTTATGCAACCCATGGTCAACTAACTTAGGAAAGCTAATTGTTCCTAATGTTTTTATAAATTTGAAAGTTTTGGAGATCTTGGTTAGAAATTATGACTTGGTGGGAAGATGTATTTGGGTCCCAAGCGATGATGCATTCATAAGGTTTTCTGAAGGTGCTATTAATGAAGTGTTCAATCTGGAGACTGGTTTTGACATGCCACTATCTTTTGGAGAATTGGAAGAAGAATACAGGCGAATGTATACTTCATATTTGGGAGGGAAGTTGGACATTCATAGGAAAGAGCCAAGAATGCTTACACAATAGGATGGGTCGCCTTTCAATATTGACCTTTTTAGACACTATTGGCAATATACTTACATGTCTTGCAGGCAATTGGGAGGTGTGGAGGTTCCTGATTTAATGAACATTGGACCTATGGTCTTGGCCTCTGATATTCAGATGTATGAACCCCAACCTTTCGATTATGCTTCCTACTTGGTAAATAAACTACATGACGGTTTTCTCAATCTCCAACCAAATTCAAGCCCTCATTTCAAATTCTATTCATTGTTGATGCACATTTGTTGTTTTACGAATGATTTTGGGGAATGTGGCCCAAAGAACTAATTTTGCATACTAGAAACAAAGAAGGTGAAGAGAAACCAGTCCAGTTGTGGACTTCCATTTGGGACTCTCATTTCATGAGGTCCAATTATATTAAATTTGAGGAATGGATAGTTAAGCCTATTTGCAGAAGATATGGTGTCCCATGTGATTATTCTATTTCAGATGAAATCAAATCTTTTTTGAGACCAAAAGAATTTGATAGCAAAACGATAGTAGACCATAATTGGGGTGATTGGTTTGTAAACAAAGACTTCACATGCTTTCAAATTTATGGGTTCGAAGGAACCCCATATATGCTACCAAAGTGTGTTCCTGAAAGAATTGCTTGTTTGGAAATTGTGAGAGATTTGCTTAAGCAATCTTTTCTACCTGGTACTCTTAGTTTTGGGGATTTTATAATTTTTTCTACAAAACCCTATGAAATTATTGATAGAAAGTTGATAGAAGAATATAATTTGTTTGAGCACTTTTCAAGAAAAAACTATGACCCAAAGGGGTATATTCGTTCCTGCAAAAAGAAGCAAAATCTAGGCGATTATCCTCATATTGGTTTGGAGGTAGAGGATGTATTTAGAAACATGGAGGAAGTGGAAGCCCAGGCTATCATCGATGATTTAAACATGAAATTGGAAGAAAGAAGGCAAAAGCTAAGGGAGATGGACTCCGAGGAAGAAGAAGAAACTACAAAAAATGAACCTGAGGATGTTGAGTTTGTTTCTAGGTCACAAGCAAAGGAAGTAGAAGAGACACGAAATGAGGATGACCAAATTGTGGCCACATTGAAAATTAACCAAGATGTAAGGTTGGAGGAGCATACCGCTTTTGTGTCTGATGATGTATTTGTTAAATCAAAAGAATTTAAAACATTTCTTTATAATTTTAAAGGTAAAAGGTTGAGAGAGTCAATCCCTAATGTGACCCCTGAAAATGAGGTTGAATTGAAAAGGAGGTTAAGAGCAGACATTGATGCAAAATTGTCAACAATGACTCCTCAAAAGGGAAACCAATTATTAGCAGAGGCTGGAATAATAATTATCCAGGATGGGATATGAGTGCCTCATTTATATTTGATAGTTTACTTCATTCTGAAAATAAAGATTTCAAATTGGATATTTAGGGAATGAATGATGTTTTCATTGGTTCTAGATTTGACCAAGATGAAGAAGCTTTGATGTTGTGGTATTTGTACCTAGCAAACAAAAGGGCAAAAATCATTGACGTTGATAAGGAATTTGGTCACATGATGAAGTTAAAAGTTGGTGAGATTGATCCTATCGTCTCTGCAGACATTGGAGTGGATATTTCAGTTTAATAGAGAATGGGTGGCAAGAGTGGTCTGAGAGAGGGATCAATACAAAGCTATGTACAAAGAAGTCCTCAGAAGAGGTGGTCAGACTATTCCCATGTTGCCTTCCCTAGATAGCTCAAGATGGAAGAAGAAATGTGAAGAATTACAATAGGAGAATCAAAGGATTCTCAAACAAGTGCAAAATGCTAGATATGATACTGCTTCCTTTTTATTAAATAAAAGATTTAAAAAATTAAAGGGTTATCTAGAGGAGTTTTGGACTATTTTCCAAAAGAACATGGACAATAATATGTCTCACAATAGGATCAAGAATAGGTTGGGTGTGAATTTACATGAGAAAACTTCGGAAGGAACAAATGCAAAATAGATTGATAAAATCAATAGGCTCCTGGAAAAACATGGCAAATTTGACGCCCAATTGCAATCAAAATTTGATGAGTGCAAGGACACTATTAAACATGGAATTCCTGCATTAGTCGATCAGAGAGGGGAAATTAAGGATAAAGATAAATGGATTTTTGAATGTCAAAGTCTTCTTAATGTTTCCCTTAATGTTCCCCAGATGGATGGGATTGATTTAAAGGAGACCACAACACAAATGGAGCGGCTTATCACTTTGGAAATCATTGTTCGAGATGTCATCTTTGATGCAGATGTTGTCAAATCAGAGAATTATTTGGAGCATATTCAGAAGTGTGGTCAAGTTCTAGGTAGTTAGCCCTTGTGTTTAATGATTCAAATTGTGGTTCTTTAAGAGCTTTATGTAATATATTTTCTGTGTGAGTTGTCAGTTAGGTTAGTTAGTTAGTTTGTTTGTAATTAGGTTTTAGTTAGTTTGATGCTTAAGGAAAGGATGTTCCCTTTCACTTTCAAACAAAATTCTCATTTATATATATGGAGAATTTCTTGAGAGAAGGGACAGAAGAAAAGTTATTATCATCTTTGAAGACATTTTTAATGCAACACTTTGAGTTTTATTTTTTGAAAATACTACAGTGGTGAAGTATATTTTCAGTTGATTCTCTCATGTTCTCTATTTTATATGAAGATTGGATATTTTATTTATCTTTGATGACATCTATTTGTTCAATCATTTGATTAGTTCCTTGAGATCAATCTATTTTCTTTAGTTTTCTTTAATGTGTTTTCTTGTGTTTTTACGACTTGAAGTAAATTGCAGTTCGAGTATCATTGTGGAAGATTGGTTGTCAAGTTCCATTCTATCTTGTTGGTTTTTCAAAGAAAAGTTAAAAACAACAAGACTAATTGTAACCCTTTACTTTGGTTATAATTCATATAGATGCCCTTGAAGTGATAGTCTTGTTCAAGAGCAAGTTAAAATCATCTCTCAGGTTATACATAGAATCAATTAATTGAATCAATAAGAAGTCGATAAGGGGTTAAGGCATTGGTCATTATTCCTACTTGATAAAGTAGAAGTTAATTGGGCCAATATGCACACGATGAATAATCTATTAATAATTACGTACCTATATGGATCACTCATATCTCACTTATTATGTTGTAACTTGTTATTATGATGCATTCCATCTTTATGTTGTATAATTTTATGAAATGAGATATAGCTCATTTAAAAGGATAGCACACATGTGCGCTTATTTCATCATGACAATTATGTTGATCATGGTAATCTATCATATTGTGACGTATAACATATCTCTAACACTCCATGCTACTAATGGTTAAGATATCATCATTTGGAAATTGATCATCCGACCCACCAACAAGTATGAGAATTAATATCGGGAACCAGAATTGAATGACATTAGAGACACATTATGAGCACTACATACTATATTTGTGAATTTTTTATTCACTTATAATCTATTTATTCACACATTATGACCTTGATTATAAAAGGGTGTATCCAAATTGATATAATTATACTTGTATATCCAAGATTAATGAAATGAGATATATACTTCACTCATAGATTTGTTGATCCATAATCAACGTGAAAATTATGCTAGACACTTCATTAACATGAAGTTTTTGCTATACATACTTAAAATATGACATTACACATGCAGATAATTAACCACAACCACAATGCAATTAAGAACATGGAATGCACAATTATTATAATCTCAGACTAACCCATTGCTTCTATACTCATAAGATGTTAGAAAACTTACCAATAAATAATGTAGAAGTGTCGGACAAAACTCGGCTAATGTGTGGGTAGAGTTTGTGACTTCTAACGAATAGCAGCACACGGTTACTTAGCTAACACGTGGTTAGAGTTTGTGAATTATACTTAATAATCCTGCAGGTGGAATTATACTTAATAATCTTGCAGGTGGACTTTTATTTTATTTGGCTATGGGTTCTACAAGTTTCTGTTTGATTGGAATTTTTAGGGCATTGATTATTAAGTATAAGGTTTTTATCCACGGTTGTTAGTGTTCATAATTTCAAGGAACTTAATATTTTCGCGGTAACTTGGTCAGTTGTTCGTGTTCACATTTTTCAGGGCACTTAAGATTTTCATGGTAACTTGGTATGTGGTGTTGTCTGCAATCTTGCACTTTCTAATGGTTATGTGCATTCCTACATTCCTATAATAGAGTTGAAAGGTATTATGTGAGAAATGAGGACACCATTCATGCCCATGTTGATTGCTCCCACAATACCTACATTTGCAACCCATATACATATACATATATATGATTCACTCTAAAATATATCTTCAAAAAGGTACAAAAACAAAACCTTTCAATACAATGGATATTTCACTCTAAAACAGCTCAATCTTCAGTGCCTACAAATAAAAGTGTTTCGATCTTTCTTCCTAACAACCTGCTCTGATACCATGTAAAATTTTGCAAACCTACGAACAGAGTACAGATCTGCACAAGGATCTAGCTAGAAAAGAAGAAAAACAAACTTGCTATTAAAGAAGAAAATCAGAACTGCAAAGGATGAAAATCTTGTATTAACCATTCATTTACAATATGTCAAAAGCATTATTTATATAAATAGTAAACAAATGCAGATGTGAAGAACCATAAACGCTAACAGCAGTTCTCTTTAGTTAGCTTACATTCATGCTGTTTGCATGAATTACAAATTAGTTACTCTCTGAGAGAACAGAGGAGATCGATTATTCACGGAGAAAACAAATAGAGGATCATGCAAGCTGATAGTAAACTGACATGCAAACTAGCGCTAACAGACTTTACTCTTGAAATATTTTACAGGAAAGAAAAATACTCTTGAAATAATTTTCAGGAAAGAAAAATATGAAACCATCTGGTTTGGCGTGAGGATTCTTCTAATCATTAAAATCTTACTTGACGTTGAGTTGAAAACTAACAAATAAATTAAAAAGGAAAATAAATGAAAACAGCTGCAGAAAAAAAGAATGGTTGGTAATGGCATTGAAAAGATGGGTGTAGCAATTTGTTGATTGCAGGGTAGAGTATGATTTGATTTGGGATTCTTGTTTTGTTATAAATTGTAAGTTAAAGTTGTTCCTTCAAATTAATTGGGAAGTTGAATTATTGACTGAGATTAGACATATAATTTGTTTTTAGTATAATATTAATTTTTGGTTTTAATAAATCATCTTCAGTTTTTATGGTTAGTGGGAATTTCTATAATATTGTAGATTGCTTAGCTAAATAGATATGTTTAAATGAAAAGTAAATGTATTTTATAATTTTGAAATTTGATCTCTTTTACTTAGATTTTGCTGTTAGGATTCAGCTGATAAAAAAATATGTATCCACTCTAATATGATGGCAAATGTCAAAGATCTACTAAATCGCACCTATTTTTTCCATAAAGCATTTTCTTAGCAATAAAGGTAGCCTCTAATAGTTAGTCTTAGTCAAATCTCTGTCAAAAGAGTACCGCTTTACAGTGTTGCCTGATTGCTTATCAATTCTATTTGTTTATGAGATCTACTTTCTTGTACCCATTCCATATTTTGGTTCATGTGTTGTAATAATCTGTCAATTATAGTTCTTATAGTGTCCATTTGCTAAACAGTTGATTTTATGCCTACTTATGTTGTAGATTGAGAATGAATGCTTAAGCATCAATCCTCTTTAATACACAGAAAATTAGAAGTGTGTTTATTTCATTATGCCAATCTAATAGTAGAATAGTATATCTGTATTTGTGTTCTGAGTATTGTAATATAATTCTGGAGTGATGTGAATTTTTAAAATATGTATTATTGTTAATGGAGGAACAAAATTAAATTGAAGAGTTTAATTACAATTATGTCCTCCTTTCTTATTCCAGTGAAAAATAGCTACAAGAATAAATTCAGCCATAGTTTTAATACTCAGATTCACCATGGACTCGACAAACATAAAAATTGGATTTGGACTTGGATGACTCGGACTCGTCAAAGACTCGCGAAAGGATTCGGCAAAAAAAAAATTGTATTTTTACAAAAGAAACATAAAGAAATTAATGCATTTAGAGAACATAAGAGCTATAAGTGCAACATTACACATGTCATATGATCTCCAAACACTCAATACTTGAAATTTCATCATTCATACTCATAGTTTCAAAATCTAAAATGTATCATAGTAGCATAAGTTTATAAATGTTTACAAAATTACATATAATGATATGTCCAAATGTGAAAAACAATAATGAACAAACTAAAGAGAAGACTACATCTTCCTCTTTGCATTTCTCCTAATATAGCTCAATTTTTTAGGCCTTGGGCTAGAAGTAGTATTAGTAGGTGTTGAGGTATATAAATGGTGAGATGATTCTTTTGTAATGTCCCCTTCTCAGTGAGGAGAAATTTAGTTGACCAGTAGCTTATTCCGGAGACCCGTAGGCTAACTAGAAGTAGAAATTAGGGTTTCCAACTTTTGTGGAGGACTGCGTGAGTTGTTTGACGATTGACTAGTTGGAATTCTACAATTCAGGCTGTGGATTCCTTCTAGGTTTTTTGAGAGTTTCGCTAAGGTGTGACATGCATTTAGTTCAAGGAAGTTTTCAAAACTTACTATTTTTAGTAAATTGTTGGCAGTCGTCAGTGTTTCTGGGTTTTCCGAGCTCATCCACAAAGTTCGAAAAGCAATTTTTTTGGAGTTATTTTCAAAACTTACTATTTTTAGTAAGTGTTATTTTAGGTAGTGATATTTTTAGTAGTTCAATGGAGAGTTCCAACCCAGTTCATTTTCAATGCTTTTCACTACTTCAATTTCCGACTCAGTTTGACATTAATCAGTTTTTGAATTAAAGGTGATTTATTATATATTAATATCTTAGCTTAAGGTTTTAATATTTGATTTATTTGGTGGGACGACTTAGGAAGGGGAAAAATATATATTTTAATCCAAGTCTCATTTTATTTCCCTAAGTCAGGTGGCGCCAATAATGAAAAGTATTTCATGTTTTATAATGTTATTATGTTGCAACTTGTTGACCATGGAAAAGTTCAATTAGGGGACTTGAAGAGGGGACGCCAAGCCTTGAGGGTGTCATGTAATGAAATGCAAATGAAATGAGGAATTCAGGCACCATGTGAATTGGCATTTGAATCTCCAGAGTCTATAAATAAGAGTGTTGGGTTCATGTTTTGATTATGATTGATGAATGATAATGTTATGCTACCCGATGGTGCTAGATTGAGCTTCGAAGTTGAGAGATTCCTAGCAACCATCAATTTCATGCTTGAAAGATAGCACCTAGTTAGTTTATTATGATTATCTTTCATCCAGAGAGAGATTGTGAGCTTTTCAGTATTGTGTGTGTTCGGTGTGTTTCCAGTTTGTTGGTTTTTGGAGTGGCTGTAGGTGATTTTCAATCATAACTTTCTATTCGAGTATCTGATTTTTCTAGGTAGTAGCTCATTGGAAGCCTCTTTGTTGGGTGATTATTCATCTGGAGGCTTATGTCAAGTGGTTTTGTGTGTATTTTTTCCTTGCTGGCTATACATTTTCAATCAACCCTTGGGCAGCGTGCAACACTTTCAGTGAAGTTTCGATGGGGTTGTTGAGTTGGGGGTTCAATTGCCTATCCCCTAGCTTTCTTTTACCATCGGCTTGTAGCTATTTGGTAGAGTTTTGAGTGAGTTGTGATCATTTATTTGCTACCGGTATGTTTTGGTGTTGGTGATAACTTCATTTTAGTTTGGTTAAGTGTGTATTTAGTTGGAAATATTAGTGTTATCTATTGAAATCCCTAGGAGAATTTTTCTTTAATTAGAGTTTGAAATCCTCTTGTTCTGACAGTAGTTGTAGGTTAAATTATTGTAAGATTGTTTCAGGTAGTACTGAACAATCCACTTCTCTGCAATTTACTTGTATCACCCACTACATAAGTGGAAGAGGCTAGCCATGCTGCCTATCATTTGTTTGTAATATTGTCCTCCCGTTGAATAAGTGGTTGAGTTGATTGTAATCTTCATTTCCTAGTCCTCCCGCTGGATAAGCGGTTGAGTGATTGTACTTCAGCTTCTTAGCTTGTCCTAGGTCATTTTACCGCCAAGTGATTTTTAGTGTTTTTCAATATCCCGCTTAATAAGCGAAAGGGGCCGGCTTGCCACCTAAGCATTGTAATAATTTCTAGTGATTTGAAGCTAATGATCCTGTCAACACCGTATGCTCTCACCTTCCCAAATTGGGTGCTTGGTGATCAGAAAGTGGAAGGGTTGCATTTTCAGTATTTGTTGTATTTTCATTTGCTAACCTTAACGGGTTCTTGTTGTGTTGTAAATTGGAAATTTAAAAAAAAAAAAATTGTGGGGATATTTCATCTTCTTCTAAATCAAAGTCCTTACCTGGATCTCTTTTTTTGATTTAATATTGTTTCCTCTCCTCCTTCAATTCCTACAAACCTGTTTTGACCAAACAACAAACCCAAATGAATGAAAAAAGTTAAAAAAAAAAACTTTATTAGCTTGTTGGGCGTGTTTTCTAGGTCACGCAAGTCCAATAAAAAAAATCATGAGCCCAAGAAAAAGACTCACGTGAATCCATGGGAAGGACTCGCCAAGACTCACGAGTCTTGGGTCGCGAGCCCTTGGCGAGTCAACTCGGCCCACCAAGGGACTGACGAGTCCATGGCAAGTCTACGAGATTTAAAACTATGAATCCAACAATATCTCAACATCTTTAAATTAGATAGATTTTAACCCTTAGCAATATCAGATTGGATTTATAAAAGATTAAAAGTAAGTGCTAATATTAAGTTTATCTCAATGTTCAATTTTTTTGCCATAGTCAATATAGATAGAATATAGATCTTTTAGAAAATAAGAACTTGCATTCACAAATAGGAAAAATAATTGACTGTCTAATTTTTAAACCTTTGTTGAAAACAATTACATGTTAATAGAACATATATTATTTCCAGATTTCCAAAAGACAAATGTAATAGAATATAATTTTCAATAATATCTCTAAAATTAGAAAATGATGTGATTCTTAAAAAATTGTCTAGACCAAAATCACCATATAATTCTCACTGATTAATTGTTAATTTTCTTTTGTTTTTGCTAGCTTTCATTAGTTTGATTTGTATGTAAATGTGCTTTCAAGTTGAATGTCATATTAGACCGAGTTGAAGAAAATGCATTCAATTTTAACAAACCTAAAAGTGTCAATATGCCAATTTGGTAACGGTATGGAGGCAAAAATTGTAATGTTGTAGAGTTTGATGAACAATTGTACAAATTTGAAATGTATGTGAGTTTTGCATAATTGCATGTGATTGTCGCTGTAATATAATAGGTTAACCATGCAAATACTCATACTTGCCCATGTATAGGTACACATGAAAATGTGTGGGTGTAGATGCATTCATAAACCACCGCAAGCTCTGTATGTATATCAGAGATTCACTAGGAAAATCTAATCTGTATTTTTCAGTTCCGTTTTCCGTGATCATTTGTCGACACTAAAATCTTACAAAATCATGAAACAAAAGTGTTTTCAGTAGTTACATATAGTGCAGAAGAAAATCTGAGCTCTAAGAAGAAAATTTATTCACAACACTCATCAATAAACTATCACATAACAAACATTCACATAAAAGTTTTCAGTTTTTCGGAGAGGTTTGGATTCAAATAGTCTTGGCTATTGTTTTGGCCGTCTCCCTGCTGTAGTTTTGCTTAAAAAATTATTATTTAATACAATAAAACACCAAACATAATAACCAACAATTGTATGCCTACTCTCAGGTTTCTAAATTAACTGACATCATAATCACTCGTAGATGTAGGATATGGTAAAGGTCAATTATAGAAATTGTATGTGAGTCGATATATCGTAGATGTAGGATATGGTAAAGGTCAATTATAGAAATTGTATGTGAGTCGATATATAAGGGTGCAACTATATTGCATTAAATGTAGTCACTATGAGATGTAGGTCCCAAGTAGGGACAAGGTCTCCATATTTTGTTCTTGAGTTCAGTATTCATCGGCCATCTCCTAAAGGCTGGTGGATCATTGATGGAGTCATCTCTTCATTTTCAGGTGAGAACAATTCAGCAGGCAGCATTTTTTCTATGCTTTTCCGCTGTGGTGTTATTGCAATTGATGCGCTTTCAGAATCTTGAGCAGCCAAATGGTTGTTGTACTGCCAATCTGTGATGTAACCAGGGCGAGAAGCAACAGGAATTTCCTCTACATCACCAGTCAGCATTGCGACCACTCGAGACATTGACGGGCGCATTGCAGGCAAAGCTTGTGTACAGAGAAGAGCTACTGCAATTACTCCAAGGACTTCTTCTTCTACGTATGTTGTTCTCAGTTGAGGATCCATCAATTCCAGCAGTCTCTTTTGCTCATGCAGTTGCCAAGCCTGTGATTTGACCAGTAGGTGGTGGCCATTACATTAGGTTATGCAGCATGCTAGACTTAAATCAAAATTACTGCGTAATTGAGGAAACTTTACTACACTAGTACATACCCATTCCAGAAGATAGACACGCTCTTGTGGCAAGGTTGTCTCTTTATTACTCCTACCGCTCACCACTTCTAAAGCAACAACCCCAAAGCTGAAAACATCAGCTTTTTCTGTGAGGTGACCTCGCATTGCATACTCCGGAGCCAGATATCCTCTTCAGACACAAACACTTCCAATTAGATCATGCAAAAGTATGCAGGTAAGTTCTAACTCTTTTTCAAAAGCTTCAAAATGTACAGTAGTTTTATTAATCAGGCCCACAAAACAAAATTGCATTCATACATGTAAAAGGAAAAGAAGATATTTATGAACAGATGAATAAGAAAAGCTTGTTCATATAGGATCTTACAACATCAGAACAATATATTGTTTTTCAACGTGTAAGGAAACTTCATCTCTGACACGTTTCAGAAAATTGAAATCAAATACTTAAAAGTGATCTTACATCGTGCCAGCAACTCTGGTACTGATATGAGTTTTGGTATCGTCAAATAGCTTAGCCATCCCAAAATCTGCAATCTTAGGGTTCAAAGAATTATCCAGCAGAATGTTACTGGCTTTGATGTCTCGATGCACTATTCGCACACTGGATTCTTCATGAAGATAAGCAAGCCCACGTGCAGTTCCAATGCAGATGTTGTGCCGAGTAGGCCAGTCAAGTTGGATGTCAGATTTTGTATTGCCTGCGAGTTTCCATTGATATGATGTGAATAGATACAAAACAATTCTTACAAATAAAGGTAAGTAGGGTGGCCATATATTGTTACCAAATAAAGCTTGTGCAAGACTGTTATTTTCCAGACATTCATAGACCAAAATACGATGATCTCCTTCCACACAGCATCCATGCAATTTAACAAGGTTGCACTGCAGATATTGCAGCTACTTCATTTATAAACTCGCGCTTTCCTTGCTTAGATTCAGATGACAGTTGCTTCACTGCTATTAATTTACCATCTGGAAGAATACCCTGTTATAATGCCATAGTCAAGCACAAGAAAAATCAGATAAACTTAAGGAGAAATTTAAGGATAGAGAATGGTTTGTAATTGGCATGAACTATGAGAAAAATTTAGTAGAAAAGATAAATTATGGAAATGTTACGTCTGCTCTCTAGAATTTATTTATATACACAAATCTAAAACAAGTAAATACAAAGACTGGAACGCATATTAACATACCTTATGAACTGTACCAAATCCTCCCTGGCCTAGCTTGTTTTCTTCATGAAAATCACTTGTTGCACTCTTCATGTCGGCATAGCTGAAAATGTTAGGTTTTGTGTGGATTCCTTTGAGTGCTGATAAAGAAGCAAGGTGTGATGGGTATCAATACCATTACCAAATTCCGCCCAATTAAAGTCAACCCAATTGGAAGAAAGGCATAACTGTAATTAATGAAATTTCATCTTCTAATCTTGCCATTACCTTCTTGTTCCTGACTGCGTGCTTCTAAGGACTTTCTGACTTTCCTCCGCCAGAAAATGAAAAAACCAAGACATGTCAAAACAGCAACTATTCCACCAAAAACAATTCCGATTACTGCTCCACTCTTGTTTTTCTTTGAAGGGGAGTTAGAAACTGGCTCATTCGAAACGGTAGGTTTGAACTCTACGCAAATAATAGAAAATTAGCACTAAAGATGTCTAGGTTTTCCACTGCAATGTTGTAAATTATGTAAATAAATTTGCAGATAACTGCTAAAGAATGCATTGTAGGAGTACGATGCTTGGTTTATGTACTGTTTATATTTTCTTAGTTCTATAAATTGAATAAAGTAAAGCTAAAAGTCCCAACATTTTCTTTACCAGGTGTAACACTAATAGCAGATATTAAAGGTCCATAGGTTCCTTGTTTTGTAATACAGCATGTTCCCTTCCCAGTCCAGAAAAAATGAATTTCAAGGAAATTTTCAGTCACGTTTGTGCTGAAATTGCGATCAACTGCTATAAATGAACCTCCTGCTTCCTTTTTGATGTTGAAATTCGTTAATACTTTATTCCCCTACAGCATCAGAGGACAAAAAGCTGACGTTGTGAGGTGCAATGCACTATGCAGAACTAGTATTTACCCAATGAGAAAATTAAAAATCCAAATGAGATTGCATGCAATGTGATTGCCAGACTAATGTTTTTGACGTTATTCACACTGATCATTTGCTAAAAGCGAAGGACCATGAAAGGGAAGAATGCGGAAAACAATCTTTAATCCCCTATCCACGAATCGAAAGAGGAAATAAATGAACACTCTTTTTAAGAGAAAAGAAATCAAACCATTAGAAAAGTGGGTTACACTTACCTGAACATAAACATCAAAAATGCGTTTTCCAACACTCTTCCAGCTTCCTGTGCTTAGAATATCTATTTCAGCAAATTGTAGTTTTACTGTGTATGGTCCATTTTCAAGCCCTAAACCATAGTACCTTAGTGAACTGGGAGATAAGCGTGCTGTTTGGTAGAGTTCGGTATCCAATGTACTTGTAAATTGAGATTGACTGGATTGTGTAAAATTATTTGCGGAATTGTCCAGAAAATTTCCAGTATTGCTGACTCCCCACTTTTGCGTATCACTCACATAAAATGAGGCAGCATCAAGTGTTTCGTTCTCACGTTCATAATCAATTCCTAGCTGGGAAGTCTTTTGTGAGCCACCACAGTTTATTGCGAATTGAGAATCTGAAAATTTAGAAGTCAAAATGTAAAATCAACAATATGTTCCAGCACTCTTTGGACAAGGAAGCAAAATGCTATTATTTCTTTCTTATAAGGAACAAACTTTATTACAATACCAAACTAAACTAAATTCTTACAGCTTCATTTACAGGAAGCAACAGCACCATTGTCATCTTTTGAATTGTTCTTGATCATTCAAAAACGGTTGATTTTTATTTTGTTTCCCGGAAAGAACTTGCCAATTTCATCGTCAAATGTTTCTTTTTCTTCCTCCTATCCAGTCCTCTGGATAAGGAAGCAGTTGAAGAAAAGATGAAGATTTAAAGTGCATTTTCATTTTCTTTTGCCATCAAAAAATAAGTAATTGATCCTTGTGGTCACAAGCCTGAAGAGTTTGGCAGTACTATGCCCTATTTACTTGTAGTCTGTAGAAATCTGAAACATGAAGCCTCCATAGTATTACACTAACATACCCTGTTTCAGTCCTTGTAAGAATGAAATCCTAGCATGAGACCTAAAGTGCTCTCCAAAGAGAATTCTCTGGATAATTTT
Source organism: Cryptomeria japonica (assembly GCF_030272615.1). Classification (NCBI taxonomy): domain Eukaryota; kingdom Viridiplantae; phylum Streptophyta; class Pinopsida; order Cupressales; family Cupressaceae; genus Cryptomeria; species Cryptomeria japonica. The sequence goes on along the minus strand of NC_081415.1, from coordinate 222,839,649 downwards.
GTTGTTCACTGATTCCAATCAGCAACGTTTTAGCCAAATGAAGAGGATGAGGAAAATGACAAAAATTAGAATAGCTTTAAATAAAAGTGTTCAGAACCCTTTTTGATGAGCTGTAGAATCATCAGGCTGAAATGAAAATGGATTTGTATATTATAAGGGGTTTTTACTCAGATATGGCAAGTGAATTTGAAGACCTTTATGGTTTTATGACAAACATTGAGGAAGAAGTCCCTTGGACTGCCTCTCCATGTGTAAATTCTAATAACTCAGAAGGACGCATTTGGGAATCTCAGCAACTTGTCCCAGTTTTCAGTTGAAGCAAAAGATGGAGTTTGGCAGGCATTATGCAGACTCAGACCTGTAATTGCATATGAAATTCTGAAAATAGCTTGTTTGTCCCTCTTGATAATCAAAATGAAAAATTCAAAGCAGCAGAAGATTGGAATGAGAGAATTTCATTCAATTCAAAGCAAAAGGAATGCAGAGCAACACTAATACACTCATGCTCGACCAAATATATAATATATTCTTCCAATATCTTCTATCGGGAACCCCTTCCCTGTTCCTACTTTTCTTTCTCTAAAAGCTACCCTGAATAACCTACGATTACCTTTGTATCCCCTATTCTATCATGATCAGCCTTCACTTATTTTCTAAACCCAAAATAGAAATAACTGATCACTGTCCTTAGATTCCTCCACCAAAAAAGCAGTGTAGTTGAACAAACTGATAAAATTTGTAAAACTAATTACTAAAAGGATTGAGCAGCCAACAAACGTGGAGGGGGCATTCAAGGCAGATGCTTTGCATCAAAGGGTTTTAGAGATGGGAATGAAAGACCATATAGAATCAAAATAATGTTTGTTCAGCTACAGTGGCAGTTCTTGATCTCCCCATACTTCAACTATAAATGGACCTTGGGTACTGGCTGTACAGTCTTCTAGGCACCCATCACTATTCTTCTTTCCAGTAACTTCATCGTTGCCAACAGCACATGCTTCAACTGCATGCCAAACAACTTCTTCTTAGCCTACTTCGAAATCTGATCCTTGCCTCAATGCTGGGAATTGTTTCTAGGGATGACAACTAAACATAGAGAAGATATATCTTGGTAGTCACTGCTAGAATTTGATATTTCATGTTTTAGCTAGATATAATGAATAAAGCATTTGTGATAATGAGGGAAATGCTCAGGAAACAGCTGGAGAGCCTTTCAAATGGTCTGGCATCCATAATGTCCCGGAAGATTTTCAAGATGTTTCTAGGCACGTCCTAATATTTCAGGGCACTTCTAAACAGTTTCCTTTGTCTTTGGAATATTACAATGGTGAAATGTGGACCCACAATGACATCTCTGCAAATTAGACGAAAAGATTTTAATGGAGAAGCTCCGCACCATATTTTGGACCTCATGAGGTGCCAATTGTGTTAATTGGTTATTGAAGGATACTGATACACACAAATGAATTAAATATGTTCCAGATGCTGCACCCACATAATAAGATATATATATACAAAAGACTAGGAGCTTTTTCACCCAAACATCTTTGTACTTGCCTCAACAATTTTCTAACCTTGAGGAATACCCTTTCACATAAGATGAATTAAAAGCATTTTTTTAATGAGTAGAAAAGTAAAATCTTCCAAACATATTGACTTCATTGAGATATCAGACCTAATTTTTCTTGGGATATTTTGGAAGGATGTGTAGGGGGTTGTAGCAATTTCATAACCAATAGAAGTAATTTTGAGGATGGTTTATGGACAAAAATGGCAATTAGTTATATTGTTGTTGCCTTTAGTCCATCTTCACCTTTGTCTTTCCGATTTCCAATCGTTAGGTTCTGGGATTTCTTTCAAAACTTGTCCAAGTATTGAATCATTGGTAAATTAGTCATGTTTCAAAACCCATGTCGGTCCGTGAAGAGGTTCTTGCAACCCAATCAGCCCCCGACAAGGTACCTTGTTGGAACCCAATAGTACCATTGCAACCTCTTTGGTTTTAGAAATGGCAAAATTTGTGTCAAAGTTTGTCTAAGTTCTAAGATTTGTGTCAAATGCCAATGAAGTATTTTTTAACTCCTTTGAAGATAAGAAAGCTTTTTGAGGATGATATCAGCAATTCCACATGGTTTCAAAACTCATGTTAGCATCCAATGAGGTCGTCACAACCTTGTCAATACTTGACAAGATTTCCACAACCATGCTAGAATTCAAAGCACTATTTAGGATCTCTAAGAACGTAGCAGTATGAAGAATTTTGTGTTTGATCACAAAGATGTATGACTTGTCCTACTTGGAAAATGAAAAGATAAGTATTCAAAAAGATGTTTTGGCTCTCTCGAATAGTTCCAAAACTCACGTCGGCATTCAAAGAGGATGCCACAACCTTGTCGAAAGCTGACAAGCTATTCATAACCATTACCAAGACAAGTGAAAGTTTCTAATGATAGCCCATGGATTATGTAAGAAGCAATTTTAAAAGGGAAAATCGATCCTGTTGGTTTCAAAAATTGTTTTTAAAACCATTGTTGGAGAATGACAAAGTTCTAGAAACCCTTCAAACTTCTAATGAGAAAATTGAAAGAGCCTTCATTTCAAATGGAACTAAAACTTGAATCGGTGGGACTTCACAGACACGAACATTAAAAGCACCATTAATGCACTCCTGAAGCTAATGGAAATCAAATGTAGGCCAATATAAGACCATTGTAAAGCACAAACAAAGAATTTTAACAAGCAATTTTCAAAGAGTGGATGAAAAAAAGCAAGAGTGAGGTGCAGATTGCATCTAGAAGGTTGTGCAGAAAGGATTCCAAAGGCACTATACCATGAAGAGCTTTTCAAATATAAAGGTACATAGTTACTCTTTGCTCCCATAGCTTGTGGAAGAAGGAATATTCAGTTATTAAAGTTAATTTCATGAAAACTTGCCTATTGCGAAATTGCTTGCTCAAAATCAAGATTTCTCTAGATTTGCTTGACTACATGTCGAAAGATTTAATTTGCCTCCTCTATAACTTGATTTTGGCATGAGTTTGGAGAACCCATTTCCCGAAATTGGAGACACAAAATTAGGGAACATAAATCTCAACGATTACTATAGGAGAATGGGTGACGAAAATAGGTCTCCATTCACATTGAAATTGGTCGATAGTGGACTATTGCAAACTACTAGATTTCCCATGGCTATGCAATTGCAGAACTAGTTCTAAAATGTATCAACCATTACAATCCCTAGACTTGAGAGGTGAAAACAACACATAACAGAATAATTGCTAAATTGGATGGGGAATCTTTTAGCACACTCCTCAAGTTACCTCAAAGGGAAGTCTTGCAGACATTGATACTATGGCGTCTTATCAACATTTCATTGAGAAGAAAAGAACATGGTGTAACACCATTGCAAGGCATCGGTTGGCTATACCTAAAAAGGGGAAATTACAGCTACCAAACAATTTGCACATGTCACACTTTGTCGATGACATCTCAAACATCATTGTGCTTCTACAAAGAGTAATCAGCAATGAGGATGCCCACAATTTTGAAGAATGGACATATCTATTTATCATTATCATCATTCGTGGAGAACAATTCATAGACTAGGGTAGCATAATCAGCAATAAAATCCACAAGAAGATCACCCAATTCCAATTTAACAAATCCTTTTATATGTCCTCGTATCTATTCTACACCATTGTTAGTACGAGGGCTTGGTAGGGGATAGATGCTATTTGCAATTTTGATGAGGTAACTCAGATTTATGATCACTACCCACAACTCCAATTGGAGCATAGTTAGAAAAGCCCAAAAAGAATAAATGATGCATTGACAATTTATGTGGTCTAATAAATCCAAGGTGATATGAGTATGAAAATATCTTGAGAATCTATCTAGTTGCTCAAAACATATGGGAGCTACTTCATCTAATTCCAAGGGTTCACCTACATCACAATTGGAGATTTTGATGGGCTTCCATACAAATTGCTTAGTTATTTAAGTGGCAAATTCATTCTAATTGAAACATTTACGCAATTAGGTGAAATGAGAAAAAGATGCAAATAAAGGAAGAAGGCACCAGTTCCTTTTCCTATTGGGCTAGCTCACTACCAATGCAAAACATTGCCTAATGCACTAAATATAGAAAAAGTCTTGGTACAATTCACCATGCATTTCTTTACCATAAGGTTACCATTTGACAACAAAGACTATGTCATAAAATAGTTTCATCTTGGATCTAGTTTTCACCACCTCCTTGGATTAAAAGATTATTGGGCTGACTATGACAATGACTATGAGGTTAGGAGGAGGGACTGGATAAGGTTGTCTTATTGATAAATTGAAGCTTTCAAATGAATTCGGGATATTCAAAGTTTAGAATATGATGAATCTGATTTAGTGGATCCCATATACTTTGATCACATCGAAACTTATCCCATACGGCCTATCAACTGGGATGTTAGAGAGGTGAGGACTCTAGAAGAAATAACCGTCGTCACATGAAATTAGTATATCATTCCAAGACACAATGGAAACAACCTCAAAGTGTGGGACCTTTGCAAGATGAGGTTGAATCTTCGAAGAAGGCTAACTTCCTTTCTAATCTAAATGCACCAGTGTTGGTCCAACTCAACACTATATAACCTACGAACAATCCTATTCTAATGATTCTAATGATTCTAGGGAAAAGGGGAAGAAAATATGTATAAATTGGAAATGGATGGTGATGCACCTAAATTAGAATGTGGTTCTTCCTACCCAGTGTTGCACAAAATATCAACAAAGCTACTGAGAGACATACAAAACCCTTCCATTCCACATATCAAAACATCAATATTTCATAGAGAGATTTTAAATCTTCACAATTTTAGAAGGAAAGAGTTTTTCCACATCTACAAAACTGTTCAAACCAGAAACATGGTCTATAACCTGAATTGAATGTATGTGTTTTTTGTTTGAAGGTACTAAGATATGGGACATATTACAAGGATCTATGCTTACATCACAAGATGATGCATCAAGCACTAATTATGCACACAATTGGACAAAAAAATAATAGAGAAAAGGTAAGGAACAAAAAATAATAATTGATAAAGAGGCATAGGCCAAGTTACAATAACAGAGTTGCAAAATACGTGAATCTCTATAGAGAAAAAAAAGAAGAACCAACTCTTTACAATGAGTCTTAATAGCCTATTTAACATTTACCAAGATTAGGATAAGGCTAGAGCATGCAACAAACAAGAAACCTTAGCTCCACATACTCAAGGATGTCTAACAAAACCCTCCAACAAATCCAATTTTGAGTGACCAAAGCTACCTGAAAGGACATGTCTGCAACTCAACCGTGCCCTAGCATTGATGACTTTTGAGTTTGAGTGCAAGGCAAAAGAGAAAATTGCCCACAAAACCTAATCTGGGGAGGTTCGAGGCAACACAGACATTTGCAAGTATTGAGAGAGCATGGGTTTCATCTCCTTTTTGAATCCGTGTTAGAATGCATCAAGACGTTCTTGCAACTCATAGGACTCAAGAAATGCTGGTTGGAGAAGTTGTTGGCCCTCAATGGTGATCAATGTTCTTTGAAAACGATATCGGGCTTATTTCTACAAACAACAGGTGTAATGTCCCCCTTATTGAGGCAGAATAATTAATTAATTTTTCCGAATTAATGATATTTCTTAAGGATAGCTTAATTGATTATTTTAATTAAAAAGTATTAAGTTAATTATTTATAAAGTTATCAAATAAATAAAAATTAAGAGGTAACTTTATATTTAATTAATTTAATAAAATGACTTAAATTAATATTATATCATAAAAGTCACTTAAGTGAAATAATATTATTTCTAGAAGCTTCTTGAAAGGTTGGAGAAAAAGTATAAAAGAAGGTCTGGTTAAGCTTCTAATTCATTCAAGATTTGATACTTGATTTGGAGTTCTTGTATGGAGAAGGAACCAGTTTGGGTTTTTGCTATTATTGAGCCTTTGGGAATGGAAACTCTCATAGGTTGAGAAATTTTGTGGCTATGAAACTATCAGCTGAGATTATTGCAGCGATTGTGGTGGGAGATACTTCAGTCTTTCACATTGGGCATATTGAGATTTGCTTCACTCTTCATGGAGGTCAAATTAGGAGAACGCTTCAGATTCATGATCTTTGATATCCACATTCTAATCAGGAGTTAGGCAATTTCTTGGAGGTGTTTTTTGGTGGTGATTTGGAGGAGTTTGCATTTGTTTTTCAGTCCAATCGTGGTCTACCATGGAGGTCAATCAGACCTACTGCGCCACACATTTTCACTCATTACTCATTGCTGGTTGCTCAGAATTTTGTGGGTAATTGTTCAGTCAATTTGCCTGGCATCGACAATCATTCCAATCATTACTTGGTGAGGAGAAAGCGCTGCATTTATTTGTTATTCATTGGCAATTCAAGGGTTTTTGGCACCATACTCCAAGTGGGGCGATTTCACTATTGGAGCCTTCAAAATTCATGTGACAGCTCCTACATGGTCACTGGGATTTAGCCTTCCTTGTGGCATCAAATAACCAAGTTCTTGATCAGTATTTGCTATTGTAATGTCTAATTTTTTGAGGACTAGTATGCAGAAATTGGAAGTCAACCATTAGAGTTCTTCAATAACATCTTGTACCTGCATCAATAATAGTTATTTTTTATTTATGAAGTCTGAAATAAGATCAGAAATTAGTTGCGGCAGTAGTATACTTCAAATTCATTATTTCTGAAGTTTGCATGTCAAGTGTTTGTGAAAATGTCTCTTGGCTGTAGGTACACATTTATCTTTTCAAATTCATATATATGCCTTGGAAAGATCAAAAGAATTCATTTATGCATTGAGTCTATAGTTTAGATATTATAGAAATCTTTTGAAAATGCATTCCTTGGTGTCAGTAACATGCAAAGTTATGCAAAGCCTTTTCTGTATCAATAACACGCAAGGTTATCAGTCTGAAACTCAGAACAACAAGCCTAATGTTTGTATGTGAATTGTTTGATATAATACCTTGAGCCATAAAAAACAATCAGATTTTAGTAACAACTGGTTTAAGGGTTGAAGGACAACTGTTTGACAATATTCCTTGAGCCTATCTTCAGCATTTAAGTCCATAATCAGCAAGGGATATTACAAAAGGATTGAAAGTAACCATTTTCTGAGTTTGAATGTGGGTTGTCGATCTACATCTGGTGCAAGGGATCAACAGTTATCTTTCCTTGACTAGATTCAAATATTTTGGCTCAAAGAGTATGCTGCGTCAATATTTATTGTCTAGTGGGGCCTACCATGAAGAAGTCGACTTTACACATCATCAAATAGGACTCGCACAACAAGCAATCCTTTCTAAGAAAGACAGATACGTGTCACAATTGGACATTGTCGCAACCTTGACCTGACCTGACCCATTGCCCTCCACAGGGGTGTGCAAAGACACCATGTATATCATACTATCACATCCACTTTGAATGAGTCTAGACATGTTTGTGGGCTTGAGACATGTGTCGCTATTTCATAGAAGTGTGGCCTTGAGGTAGGCCATCCTTTGAAGTCTTGTGGATGAATGCTAAAGCACCATGTGGAAACTATTAGCAATGTCGGTGTCTAAGGGAAGTGGATATAAATGGCGGGTCCAAATATGTGTCCTCATACTACAACTTTGCAACTTGATGGTGGGCTGTCCTTTTCAGTCTTACAAGCATGTGGCGAGGTGTCACGTGGACAAGTGGGACTATTGTCAAGGGTGATCATGTGTAAATGCCAACAAGCAATCACTAGGGAAATGGGATCAATCACTCAACAGACATAAAGGACTTAACTTGTAACTTAGTGACTAGGAATGAATGACAAGAAGTCAACATCAGATTAGAACATAAGAGATGGGGCCAAAGGGATTTAGAATTTTGGCTAGCTTAAGGACATAAAACCCTCTTGTTAAGAATGATAAACCCTAGCTATGCAAGATTTCAAGTTAGGTGACATGAAATGCCAACAAGAACAATACTAATGCTTAGAAGAATTAAAAAATGGTAATGAAGAAGACTATTGAAAAATCAAGTAAAAAGGCTTTAGAGGAAAAAGAAACTATAGAAAAAAGAGAAGAATGGCAAGAAAAACCTTCCTCCTCCCATCTATTGATGTGCTTTTTATACACTATGCAACACGGAATAAAATACCAAAGGCACTTTATCCTCTCTTGATCAAAATATCCTCGGATGCTAAATTATGTGATCAACCGAGAAGATTCCAAGGTTTCTATTGTCAGGTCTTGACGTGTGGATAGCTCAATGGTTGATATGATTTGCTGGAATCACAAGGGTGACTTACATTGATACTTGAACTTTTGCTTGAATGCTACTAGAACTTGGATTCTAACTACTTGCTTGGAAAATAAAAGTCCCAAAGAGGTAGGGTTTTAGGGAATCTAATCTAATCCTAAGAATGTAGGAACTGATTGTTGATTAGGTGTGACCATACCAAGCTGTGTCTCACCATCAAGGAACGACTACACAAAACCGGTGCAATCTCCTAAGGATAAATGAATTATTTTCATAACAACAATGCACATCAACTACACGAACAATGAGCATGAAGTAATAGAAGTTAAGCTTTCACACAAGTTCAATCGACTACGCACTGCAATTTGTAATCAACAAATTACAAGTAGTATGAACATTAGGTACACCTTTTATCAACAATAATATCTTCCATTTATCTAATCAAATTTAAAGCAAATGAGAAGTAGAGACCATTCAACATGTTAAATTATCATAGAGAATTCACCATAACTTCAATGAAAACAATATGTCTCTTACAACAGGATCTTGGCAACAATCTTTGTGTTCTCTTTTACTCTACTTTAATAGATAACTATTGATTGTTTCTGCTACTAACTATTATCTATTCTCTATTTCTCTATTGTTGTTCACCCTTACAAATGACAAAACTGAGCCTTATATAGATAGCTCTTTACAACGAATGGCTCAAATTGATTCACAATCAATGGTCGAGATTGAAACCCTGATTAGGGTTTGTAACAACAAATCCCTTTGGCCAATGAGAAAATTTCATTTGATTTGACATGTGTCACACATTGAATGTGAACCAATAGAAAATGAATTTAGGCATCTCAAAATTTGTGCCTCCATGGGTGAGTTAGGTGCGTTGTATTTGGACATCTTGACTTGGAACCCTCCAATTGGTTGATTGATGACTGGGATGCCACCCTAGCTTGCATTGTAAACTTGATATTTCATCACAGGAAAGTTTGATGTAGAGAAACATCTCTTGATATTCAACATTTCCTAAGCTTGGTGTGATGACGATGAAGGCATCATGATGATTAAGCTTTTTAGCTTTGAATTCTTGAGGCTGTAGAATTATCTCCGTGGGTGATTATAACCTTGAGGTTATGACGCTCAAGTCTCTATCTTGTCATTGATCCCCCTTGCTATGACTTAACTTCTTCACGTTTTTGGAGTATTCTTCATGCTATGATATCTTGATCTCTTTTTGTTGTTGTAGAGTTCATTACCTTGTTAAATTCTTCATCTTTCTTTCCATCTCCCTTTATACGTAACTTCTTAAAAGAAGATTTTAAGCAGCATCATCAATGATTTGTAAATCTACCATTTGCTTCCTTCATGCTGCATGACTTGATCCTTGCAATCACCCCTTCGATGTCTTGATGAAGTGAAGATCTTGGTGATGTAAGTCCTGATGTGATGCACCTTTGAACTTATCTTTCAAGTTGTGAAATTCCTCTTTCCATTCCTTGCACAATCTAAGCTTTATCATTTTGTAAAGCAATCCTTGAATTCTTCTTGATGTTGTAATGTTTGATGGTGTGAACCATGGATGTTTTTCTCCTCCTAGCTTATATAAGTGTTCATATTTCATGCCTCGGACCTGAAAAACAAAAGGATTTGAAATTATATCACATAGTTTAGATATCAATAAAGACAAAACCCTGACAAATATAGAATGCTAAGTTATATAGTTTAGATATCAATAAAGACAAAACTCTGACAAACACAAAATGTTAAGTTTGATTCTATGTCTTCCCAAGGTCTGATCCTCAAATGATCTTGTCTTTGATGTTTTTATAGGTCTTATGTGTATGAAAATTTGCACAAGTTTTCCTAGATTTCCTTCAAAGAGTGAGTAAAAAATATTTCCGGGTAGAGCTCAAGCCTTCTTAAACACAATCACTCCCCCTTGAGGTAAATTTTGATCAATAATTGATCAAGCTTTGCTACAAAAAATCGCTGCCTTTAGCGTATTTCGTTCTACTTTTAGGTCTTAATCAGGATTGCTTTGCTTAACTTGTGCTTGATTGGGATGAAACACCCTCTCTTATAGGTGTGGTTGTATGGAGTTGTGTCCCTTCATTCCCTAGCCGACTTGCTTAGGGAACTAAAACTTTTCACTTTCCTTTTAAGAACTTATTTTGCCACCTTCTTGACTGAATTGACAAATCATTTTACTTCTTTAGCATTTCATCTTCACCTTGGCGCCTTCTTGTGCTAGATTGCACAAGGTGGTGGCTTTTCATGCTTGGTTTGCACAAACATTTCAGATTTTTCTCTTATTCACACAAGGTGACTAAGTTGATTGTCTTTTGTTCTTTCATTTGCACAAATTAAATTCACTTGGTGGCATTTCCCTTTCATTTGTACAAACATTATCTTGGTGTGGCGGCATTTCAACCTTCATATGCACAACTTCAAGTTGGCTGACATTTACTTAATCATTTGAACAATATGAACTTGCCTTAGGCGGCATTTCAACCTTAAATTGCACAAAATGAATTCCTTGGTCGACATTTTCCTCTTCATTTGCACAACTTAATACTTGGGTGGAATTTTTCCTTTCATTTGCACAATGTTTTCTTGCCCAATTGTACATGTAAGTGGCTAGGGCAGAAATTTGACCTTCATTTGTACAAATTAGACTTGTGCTAGGCCTTTTCCTTAGACAAATTGATCATTAAGATGATCATTTTGATGCTAATTTCCCTCAAACCATCTCTAGCCTAGGCCCAATTTCACCTCTCATTTGCACAAATTTGCTCCTGGTAAGCAAGCTAGTATCATGACCACAACTTAAGAAAAAATTTGACTTGTTCAATTTTCATTTTCGCACCCCAATTCATCAACCCTGATCACTTATCTAACATTGCCCTAGGTTAGGTTATCTCATGGTTCTTGCCTCTCTAGCATGGACGCATTTCTGGAGTCCATTCTCACAAACACCGCTTGATGAGCAAGCCAGTGCCAAGACCATGCCTTGAGCAAAATTTTGCCTTATTCAAATTTTCACCTCTGAAAATAGCCTAATGTTTCCACACTTCATCATTTGGATATTTAATATCATAGAAAACAATCTTGACATCTATTCCTCAACCTAACCTTCACCATGCCAAAACCCTAGGACCTATCCACTCCTTCAAAGGAGACCTTGGTGACTAACAGATTCCAACCTCTTCACAAGCAAAGGCTAACGGCTAAGAGACTATCACTAAGCCAAGACCACAACACCAAAGCCTTGAAGCAGCAAGCAAGAAGTGGGGGTCCCCATTTGCAATGGGGCGATGTGTGAAAACATCACAACACCATCCTACATCATCAATTAGTTCTCAGTCTACCAATAGAGAAGGAGGTGGTTATGAAAACCCTCCAAATAAAAGAAACCCAAAAGATTATATAAAGACAACTAAAAGGGTAAGACAAAGAAGAAGAAGGAAAAAGAAACATTGGAAGGCATTCAAGAAGAATCAAAAGGAGATGTTATCAATATTTCTTCCTCTCCATCCAAAGCAAGCACCATTTCATCCTCTTCAGCTCACTCATCACCAACCTCTTCACCACCACATTCACTGCAGATTCCCTTATTCATTCCAATTCTTCACCCCTATCTTTGCTTGATGTTTCATCATTTAATAAAGTTGCACCTTCATTTACTACATCTCTGCTCTTGAGGCCATTGTGGTTCTCCCCTGATAATATTGGAACCTTCACTAGTGCTCCATCCAATACATCATCCTCTTGGTTACAAAAAACCCTCTTGAAAAGGAGGAAAGTAGCTTAGTTGAACATTCCCCAGTTCGATGATGTGGCTGATTTGCTTCAAAGGTTAACCCGACCTAAGAAATCCAAAACAATTTCTGGGTTGATGAAAGATTAAACTTCAAGACGTGTATGCAGAAGTTTCCCATCCATCTACAAAGAAATATATTGGTGAGGTCACTGAAAATGATTTCAACATTGCAAGGATAAACCTAGGCCCTTTCTCACTTGCTGGGGTATACGAAATTTTCAAGTGTGTTTCTGTCAAGCTGGTTGAGAGAACACAAATGGATAAGCACTCCAAGGATGAACTCAAGCAACAAGTGAGAACCTTAACTTCTTGTCTCAAATTCATGGTTGGCACCTCATCCCAGCCATTGGATAAGATTGATGCCTCTTTCGATCCCATCTTTGGAAGTGGGAAAGAAGTAATTGAGAAGATACGTAAGTATCAACCTTATGGCAAGATAGCTAAAGATTGGGTAGATGAAATTATAACCAAGGGGTCAAAGTTTATTGAGGGAGAAAATAATTTATCAATGATATTGATTCTATAGAAAAGGAGTATGATGAGGAGATCAAATATCCAAATAGGAAAAAACAATTTGGATAAGGTTGGACAAGATCCTTAAGGAGATGATGAGTATGAGCAATGACAAGCTCATTGTAGAGAAAATTTTCTCATTTGTTTAAGAGAACAAATGTCTCCTTAGACAAAAATTATAGAACGGAAGATGGTAATCATCAAGAAAAATATCTAGGAGCAAACTAAATTGCTAAAGGTGTGTGATCAAATAAAGAAGGATATTCAAATCGATTTCTTATCCGTCAACTCTGACATTTGAATGAAGGATGATTCTTAGATCATCAACACATAGTCTATAAAGGAAAACTTGAAGGAAATGATTGAAAAGATCTTCCATAAGCAAACATTCAATGTGGAAGCAATGAAGAGATTGAGCAATATTGACATTGCTCTGAAACCTTGTGTCGATCACCTCATGACACTCCAAAGCAAGTCAAATACATTTGGAACAGTCGAGCAATTTGGAAACTCAGGACCAGCAATGTGATCATCCCAAGGCAAAATAAACTTGCTCTCACCATCAAGGCATTTCATGCTTACAAGAATTGAATTTCTACTCAAATGCCAAAAACTCCAGTAAAGGGAAAAGGAGATGCAAATGGAGATATTGTTTCTCAGCATAATTTTTAATGTGTTTTATTAGTTTTATTTCAAAACAGTTATCTAAAGCCTTCAAGTTTCCAAAATCTTAAAGAAACTTTTGATCTTTACTTGACAGTAAATTAAAAGAATTGGTTACATTATAAGCTATTTTTATGCAATTGATGGAAATGGTAGGAATCATTTGGTGATGGTTTAATTTTACTAAAGAATAGTGGGAAGATAGAAGATTTTCTATATGAAAGACTGTAAGTCGATGAGCTTTACAATTTCTAAGCATTGGATATAAAGGAATATATTTGGAGTCTGTGTGTTGGCAATTGATTCTGAGTTATTGTTCCTATGATGTGGTGTAATAGCGACTATTTTTAGTGTTTAAATATTCTGTATTAAATTATGTTTTGAATTATTTTTGAAGTAAACAGAACTTGTTTTGTTTGGAAGGTGATTTGTGGGCTTGAGAAAATGACATTATCTTAAAAACAATTCTTTTCTATAAGATATATATATGCATCTATGGTTTTAAAAGAAAAAACCTAAGTTTGTTTCTGTTTGATGAAATTGTATGTAGTGTTTCGTATCAAAGAGTTATTTGCTTTCTTCATTTTCACCTTTCCCACTTTCTAGTTAGAAACAACCTCATAAACTTAAAACTCATCATCAAAAGGAGCTATACTTCTAAAATTCAAAGGAAAGTTGTTCAAATAAGTTGATAACTTCTCCAACTGTTAGTTATATTTGCCATTACAAATTGGGCATTTCAAGGTCATTGTAATATAAAATCAGTGGCAACAAATTTGTTAACCAACAATTATGAAGGGATGATATTGTGAAGGACTCTACTAAAAGTGAATATAAAGATGACGAATCCAAGTACATGTCATTTTGGAACATCATTGACACGAGGTTCCATAGAGAATATTGCATGTTATCATGTACCACCTAAACCCATCTTTCACTTATGATGATCATTTTCAATCAATTCAAAGGTTCAAGGTCAAGGATTGTCTCTTTTAATTTATAGATTTTGCATAGATAAATTAATAATGCTGTGTGAAATCAAATAATTGAACTAATGTAATTGTAGAAGGGGGCAATTGATTGAGATAAGGAATTCAATATTGTTAGGTTCTACTTATTTTACTGAATTAATGATTCTATATTATGTATTATGATTTATTTTCAATTTTGTCTTTATTATTTGAATTTTGAATTTGATAGCTTCTCATACTTCTTATAACATATTATGTTTGGTGCATATTGGGATGATTGTGGCACTCAAATAAATCTTCATTGGGTGAACATTTGAATTCTGACCTTGGAGTGCTTCCACTTATGAGCACCTTTGAAATATGCTAAAACACATACACAGCAAGAAATACAACCTGTTACAATAAAAACATGGAATGATCTTGTTTTTGTGCACCACAACCTTCATCTCCATATAAAGAACTGAAAGTCTAAATTCATTTTTTTACTTTTTAGTGACTCCGATAGTTTTGATTTTTGTGCATTTGAATTTTATTTTCAATTTCTATCTAGATTTTAATGCAAACCTAAGGCAAATGAGCCTGAGAAAAACCCCTCCTATTCATGGGCCATCTATCTAGCACACGCTCCCATTCATTCATTCATTGGCTTGTGGAGTGCTTGAATGGAACTACTGCTTGAACTTGATCCAAGTCATTAATCCATAGATAAGAGTGCTTCTTGAAGCTCCACCACCTTTCTTCCAATTGTTAGCTCGGGGAAAAAAGACCAAGTGGTGCCATAAGCCCCCTTGATTCCGAGCCCCTCTTTCCCACTAGGCTATGTCAATGATGATCATGTGATTTGCCTCACTAGTATTGTTCCCAACTCAATTTAGATCTCTAAGAGGGAGAAAGCCTATGTTTTTGGAGGATTTTGCATCATTTGGGCGAGGAAATGATGTAAGTGAAGGGTCAAGATGCGGGAGCTTAATTTTCATATAACCAAGGCTAACAACATTATTTGAATTTGAATATACTTTGTGTAACTTGTACTTAATAGTTTTTTAGTGTTATCGTCACTCTAGCTTCTAGAGAATGCAGATATTTGATAGACTTTGGGAACTCTTTATAAAATTTGCAAATTGGTATTTTATGGAATTGAACCATTCATTGGCATGTTAATAATAAATTTTCTCATTTTACTGTCCTTACATGTTCTATATTTGTTTTAATGTCTATGAAGTTATGAACTATATTCAGTATGAAATAACAAGATCTAATTTAAAGACTCAGTTTTCACAATCCATGGTATTAGTCATAAGGCTTTGTGAAAAACTTACAAAATGTATATTAAAAACATCAACATCTCAGACCACAATGTTGAGGGTCTGAAATGTCAGTGAGATGGGGATCCAAATTGTTGTGGTTTAGAAAATCAATTCTTTTTCTGGGCATCCTTCTACTAATATCTATCTTTTGTAACAAAAGCTTTATTTTGAAAATTGCCAAAAAAATTCCAAGTACTCGTAAAACTTATTTTTATTCTAATCGTTAGTTTATGTGGTTATAAGGGAAGTAAAGGAATTTTTAATGTATATTTGAGAGCAAGTGTTGAGGCTGTTTGATAAGATATTGGAAACAGATGCATGGACAAGCTTACTGTTAGAAATAGAATAACTTTTAGTTCAAATAAGAGTTTAGCTTACTGTTGGAAGGATTCACTTTTTTTAACAATCAAGTGTTAATGTATTTTCATTTTCTCTTCATTGTGTCGTATTTGCTTTACATTCCAAGGCAAACAGTATTTTATGCTTGATACCATCCTTCCAAGTGCATTAAAAATCATCAAGTTTAAGTGCTTACTAATTTAGTTAGTACTTACAAGTTTACCAATCAAAGGAAATTCAAAGATTTTCTAGTCTGTTGTAGTGGTCTTGTTTTTTCAAGAGATGAGAAGTTTTACGTTCTAATATGTTTTCTCTTTGGCCACGTATTTGGTTTGATTGAATTGTGATATCTGCTCTGCATTTTGTCTTTTGGGCCTTTGATCATATGTCCTCCAAGGAATGGTTTAAAATCTGATATTATCGTCTTTTACTTACCACAGTACTTTAGCTCTCATTAATAGTAATTTTCTTACTGTTAGTAGTAAATCCTACTTTGAAAACTAATACCTCCAACTGGTAGTTGTAAGGTTCTATTTACCTCCTGAATTCAGTTGGCTGTACTTAAAATAAAACAAAATGAAAAACTTACAGAGTGGAGCTCCTCTATTGCAAGGAAAAGTCCGTTGGAGGCAAACCAGTCTGCTTGAGGCAAGTCTGCAGTCAATAACATTTCCATTGACTTGAATGCATGGTGCTGCTTCATGCTAGTTTAAAGGAACAGTTTATACCTAGGAATATACTAGACAGATGCAGGCTTAAGCTTTAACTGCAACTGTTTTTGGATTCATATACAACATAATATATCAGATTAAAGAAGAACAAAGTAGCAATTTTCCTTTTATGGGTAGAATGTGAACTAGTGTGATTGTAATGTTTGCTCAATATTTCCTTCATCTTTGTTCTTTAATAAAAAATGACTAAAAAGAGGATATGCTTACCCATCATTTGTCTCATTTATGTCCAAGTAATTTCCAACCAGATTTCTGCACATGTAGAAAATTAAATTTCATATGTTCTACGATGAAACTGATAGAAAGAATACTGTTGAATATAGTTCCCAACAACAGATACATTTACTCAGCAAAATAAGCTGCATATATTAAACAAAGATGATAGTAAAGAACCATATAATTAGAGGAGAAAAGGCAGAATAGTAGAGTTTTATTAAATCCATTTTTGAAGATCTTTAAAAGTCCAATGATGACTTGGCTTCAATAGAGCTATTCACTCCCTCTTGACTTACGCTTTCAAAGTTGTGCCATTGAACCAAGTTGGAAGAGTTCCATTGAATTGATTGTAAGATAGATCTCTGTGACATAGAACATCAAAATCAAATTAAGTCAAAATTATAGGTAAAATTCAAAACTTAGATTCACAAAATGAAGGAACTCAGATGGTTTGTGATTTCTGCTCACACAAGCCCAATTTTGTTATAAATAGAGAAAATTCTCAGGTACATTGATATTAACTCAATGATCTAATTTCAAAACATAAAAATTAACAATTACCGATAGGAATAGAACAAAGCAGCAGATACATCTTCTATGAAAGCATAAAATATGAAAGAAAAGGTGTTTGACTGATTAATATATTGAAAATGTGAGGAAGAGCTCCTGATGCAAGATATGATGCTTTCAATAAAGGAAACAATTGCTATCAGAGGACTTAAATAGATTCGCACCAATACTAGTGAGTAACCTTAACGTTACATAATAAAAAAAATTTATACATCATATGCTAGTTATATATTCTAAGAATAATCTATGATAGTTTTCATACAAAGACATGTTACTTATATTGGAAGTTTTATATAACTTTAAAATAATTTATGGTGATTTTCACCAAAAATCACGTTGCTTCCATTGGAGGTTTATATGTTTGATTTGAAATTTAAATATGCATAGTACAGCCTAATTAGCTTGAGCATGGAGAATTTTCCATAAATAGAAATGGTGACATTTGACAAATAAATATGTTATTAAATGAGTCAATGGTGAAGGCTTTTACAAGCTCTAGATCACACCTAAAACAATTCTATAAAAGTGTCAATGTCTTATTAACAAGGAAATCGTTCCTAGTCCTTTTATTTTGTGGGTTTTAGTGTGTGTTTTGTCTCAATTTGTGAGTATTTATGATAGTGTGGGTGCTAATGTGTGTGAGAGAAGATGTCTTCAAGAAGGAAGATTGGAATGATCTTGAGAAAGATCATAAGATTTTTACTTATGGAGTAGAGAGAAAGGGTTTTAGAAGAAAGAAGTTGGAAAAGGATGGAAAGCCGGTGAGGAGAAATAGTTGGCAATGTTGGATGTTTTGAAGAAATAGAGAAAAAATTAGTAAGTGAAGAAAAGAAGAAAAGGAGATGGAGATGACGAAGCCCGTGATTTATCTGATATTGTTGCTTTTGCAGGTAGTGAGAAAGATGAAGTAGAGTGTCATATAGGTGGCATAGGAGAAAATGAAGAGAGAGGCTGTACCAAAGGAGAAGGATGTAGTAGCATCAATGGTTTGTCATGTAGAGAACATAGAGATGAAGTTGATGCAAATAGCTATTGGTGAGAAAGGAGTGGATGTAAATGCATAATATGTGGAGTACGTTGATGAGGTGCTGAGAGAAGAGTGTTGGTTGAAAATTTTGTACACTTGGGGAAATATACAAAATTGTGGCTTCAACCACAGCACACGAGTAAAAACTCTCCTAATTAAGGGAAGGCTCCCCCTATCTAACTAAAACTAAAATAAAAATAGGATGGGACAGTACTCTTCCTTCTTTCTTCAAGAAAGAAAATATTCTTTTCTCTTCACAGAAAAGGATAGCAATTGAATATGAACAGCAGTAACCACTTTCAAGTAAAATGAGAGAAAGGAAATGAAGTTTCCTGAAAGCGCAAAGACTTCCGTCACTTCCTTCGGGATGGGACAACAATATCAAGCTCAAAGATTTGACTATTAGAAGTCCTATCTACCCTTTGCTATACTAAATTTTACAATGAATAAAAGACAACAGCTCAAAGATTGGAATAATTTATTCTTTCAACACAAAGACAAGAACTAATGCAAGCTCAAAGACTTGCTGCTATTTCTTATCAAACAGTAATTTTTCCTCAAGAATAGACGCAAGCTCAAAGACTTGCTGCTCCTTCTAGAGATTTTCCTATTTTAATTAATCTTCTCTACTTGCAGCTCAAAGACTTCAAATCAGATTAGACTAAGCTCCTTTAGAAACACTTTGCATGGAAGAAATAAAAAGATTCAAACCCAAACATGTAGCTCAAAGACTCAAAACTTGAGTAATCCTTCTTTATTATTCTTCAAAACCTTCAATTCACATACATAAGCTCAAAGACTTCTTGCTGTAAATTTGGCAGAGTTTTTGCTTGCTTTCCAAAAGATAAATATTACAATAGACCTCTCAAGTATTTATAGAAGAGGAGCCTTGAGAAAAAGGTGGCAGGATCCTAACTAACTTGAGAGATTCTCTCAACCACCAAGACTCATTCAATAAATAACTGAGACTCCATTTACTAACTAAGAGTTATTCCAACTACAGTCCTAATCGGACACAACTTGTAGTTGCCTTACATGTAATTACAAAAGTGCAAGTAATGTGTAACTTGCTTTTTACAAAAAATACTTTTACATGTAACTTGTCAAAACAAAATTACAAATGCATAATTAAAACTATTCCATGTGTCTAAAGACACGACTCTAACTGCATCATCGTTTGTCTGTGATGATCTTCATGTTGCTTCAGGATGCTAGAAGTTGAAGTATTCTGGATTGGTAAAGACATCTTGAACCGGAACGGGAACTTGCATCCTTATCTTCTTGCTTGGGGTAGTACTAGTTTTTCAAGAGGGAAAGGGCGGCCTTCCTCTTTGTTGGTTGAAAATTTTGTACACTTGGGGACATATACAAAATTGTGGTTTCAACCACAGCACACGAGTAAAAACTCTCCTAATTAAGGTAAGGCTCCCCCTATCTAACTAAAACTGAAATAAAAACAGGATGGTACAACAGTCTTCCTTCTTTCTTTAAGAAAGACAATATCCTTTTCTCTTCACAGAAAAGGATAGCGATTGAATATGAACAGTAATAACCACATTTAAGTAAAATGAGAGAAAGGAAATGAAGTTTCCTGAAAGCGAAAAGACTTCCGTCACTTCCTTCGGGACGGGACAACAATATCAAGCTCAAAGACTTGATTATTGGAAGTCCTATCTACCCTTTGCTATACTAAATTTTACAATGAATAAAAGACGACAGCACAAAGACTGGAATAATTTATTCTTTTAACACAAAGACAAGAACTAATGCAAGCTCAAAGACTTGCTGCTATTTCTTATCAAACAATAATTTTTTCTCAAGAACAGACGCAAGCTCAAAGACTTGCTGCTCCTTCTAGAGATTTCCTATTTTAATTAATCTTCTCTACTTGCAGCTCAAAGACTTCAAATCAAATTGGACTAAGCTCCTTTAGAAACACTTTGCATAGAATAAATAAAAAGAATGAAACTCAAACTTGTAGCTCAAAGACTCAAAACTTGAGTAATCTTTCTTTATTATTCTTCAAAACCTTCAATTCACATACATAAGCTCAAAGACTTTTGCTGTAAATTTGGCAGAGTTTTTGCTTGCTTTCCCAAAAGATAAAGATTACAAAGGACCCTCTCTTCTATTTATAGGAGAGGAGCCTTGAGAAAACGGTGGGAGGATCCTAACTAACTTGAGAAATTCCCTCAACCACCAAGACCTATTCAACAACTAATTATGACTTCATTAACTAACTAAGACTTATTCCAACTACAGTCCTAATCGGACACAACCTATAGTTGCCTTACCAGTAATTACAAAAATGCAAGTGATGACAACTTGCAATTACAAAAATGCAAGTGATGACAACTTGCCGAAAGGGAAACTACAATTTTAAAATTTTACAACAAGTGTTAAAAACACTTAAGTTGCAACTCTTGAAGATACGAACAATTCGAACTTTTGAATAACTTTTTGCAATTCATCAGGATCTGGTTCATGAGTGTTCATAGCCACCACCCTTGTTTTTATGATGACATCATGGCATTGGCATAGCGTGGAATTGTCTTTTTCCAATGCTGACTGGATTTCCTGCAACTCAGTTTGATACTTAATCAATATTTGAATGGAAGCGACTGAGAATTGCTCACTTCTCCATTCATTAAGTTGCAACTCTTGAAGATACGAACAATTCGAACTTCTAAATAACTTTCTGCAATTCATCAGGATCTGGTTCATGAGTGTTCATAGCCACCACCCTTGTTTTTATGATGACATCATGGCATTGGCATAGCATGGAATTGTCTTTTTCCAATGCTGACTGGATTTCCTGCAACTCAGTTTGATACTTAATCAATATTTGAATGGAAGCGACTGAGAATTGCTCACTTCTCCATTCATCATGAATCTTGAGTTGCAGTTCTGCAAGAACTTCTTCCTTGGGCAGCAGCTCATCATTCTGATTTAAAATGTCGCAAGATGCCTTTTTGCAATGGGAGGTTACATCTTGAAAGACTGCTTCATGCAACTTTAAGGTTTCATCAATTTCTTCAATGAGTGATTTGAGAACAAGAGATTTGTTCTCCAGAAGTTCCTCATATTCAATGTACGTGACTCTGGAAGGAATTACGTCATGCACCTGAAGAACGCCAACTGATGTTGAGGCATCTTTCGCCAGGAAACTAAATTTCCCTCAACCTTCTCCAAATTTAGTTTGAAAGCACCCAAGATTTGATTCAACTTATCTTCAATGATCTCCAATTTAACCATCGTTTCAAATACCTGTCTTATGACTTGTGAACATAAGTCATGCAGTTGATCAACCCAGGTGTCTAAGGCTTGAACCTTTTGGCCAGCTCTCTCGATACCTTGGATTGGTTTGCTGACCCTGGAAGAAATAGGTACTTGGCCTTCTCCACTTGAAGGTTGAGTAATACTTTGGATGGCTGCCATGAGTCTTTGATTCTCTACTTCCAGTTGATCTTTCTTGGTCAAAACCTCATCATACCGTTGTACCAATGTAGCCACTGTTTGTTGAGCGTCGTGCTTGACAACCTCATGAGTCTGCTTACCTGGTTGAACTTTGGTGATCCGATAATCAGCTGCTTGCATTTCTTCAATTGGTTTATCTGATATTGGTTCAGCAATCTCTGCCACTCTCATCCGGTTTTCATCAACGATCACCCTTGAAACTGTCTTTGCCCTCTTAACAGCTTTAGGTTTTGATTGTTTCAACTGTTGGTAGTCGAAGGGATCAGGTGAGATCACCTGCTTCTTCCTCTTTGCAGTGAAGGAACTGAGCCTTGGAGGTAAAGCCATTAACTCTGATTCTGGGATAGAGGGAGAAGCAGTTTCTGTTTGAATAACAGTGGTGACCTTGGGAGAAGTGTCCGTCTAGATAGCCACCATAGTATGTTGAGTGACGACAGGATGTGATGAAGATGTCATGAACTCATCAAAACAGGTCATAGAAGTATCAATATCAGACATAGGTACATATGAAGGATCTTCCGAAAAGATATTCAACAAATTTTCTTGAGGATGGCCTTGAGATGGTTCTGCTGTTGAAAGTGGAAGGATGTTCTACGGAGATTCTGAAACTGAAGGGGCAGATTGAGAGCTCACATCTATCACAAGAGGAAACATGGGTACCTCAGTAGGAAGTGAAGAAAGAGAATTATGTGGAGACTCTATAGAAAGTGACTGAGGAGCATTATCAGATTGAGTTTCTTCCTCTAAAGCTTCAGGATCAATCACATGAATTTCCAACTGTGGCTTCTCCTTGCCTTGAATTGTTATTTCCTGAGGAGGAAGCACCATTGCACGGCTGACTCACAATTTAATCCTTGTACTAGAAGAGGATGCACCTTCTTTGTTGTCTAGTTGAATTTCAGACTTCCGGTCAAGAGGACCTGTAGAATCATCTTCTTTCCCAACCTTAATCCTAATGAGCTTGACACCATTATTCTTAAGCCAGATATTGGTATTGGCAAGAACTGACTGAAATCTATCCAAGATAGAAGTGCCTTCCTTGTGGGACCAGTGGATAGAAGGAAGCGGAGCCTCATCAACATTCTGATTGACAAACTCAGGATCAAGAACGTTACCATCATCAATCATGCCTTGTGGCACATTCACGAGGTTTAGATCCACAATCTGTTTTGCAGTGAGTCGGCAGTAATCCATCTTGCGAATCTCCTTTTCGGTACCGAGATCAGCCTAGATATCTTCTATCCAGTGTACATGGATGAAGGTCTTCTTGATCTTCTCCTTCATGCCTCGGTAATCGAAATCAACTCTAGGTTTGAATCTTTTGAGTCTAATTTCCTGCAATTCAGTCTCCATAGCCTTGGCCTTGATTGAAGTCATTAGAGAATTTTGACCAATCTTCAATGGGTTGTTGGAAGAAATACCCATGCCAACCTTGTGCTTAGCTGACTGTTGTGTATGCACAGCCATGATCTGCCTTCCCAATTCCATGAGAATAATCTTATCTGTTGGGTACCGTGGGAGCATGTAAGGTTGCCCGCCATAGCATCCAACTCTCATGTAGGTAAAAGTTGGAAATTGGAGAAACAAACAACCATATTCTTTCACGTTTTCCCATGCTTCATCTGAGACTCTTTTGTTCTTCAGGTTCCTGTCAAATTGACACAAATAATGACCAAAGAAAGCATCCTGAACCCTTCTGAAATGAGACCTAGTTGATCATAGAGGCAACTGATCATAGTATTCCCAAACCGGTACAAGCATGCGGTCACCCTTGGTGGAAAGACCTGGGAAATGTCTAAGTGATGCAGCAATATACACGAGATATGAATTCATGTACAAATCTCCTCAACTGATGATGGAAGACCTTATTCATCGTAGACTGAAAAGTAGCTGGTGCATTGGTCAACCCAAATGGCATGACCACAAACTCAAAGTGTCCACAATGACATCTAAATGTCGTCTTCTCCACATCCTGCTCTCTAACTTTGATCTGATGATATCTTGATCTCAAATCTATCTTGCTGAAGTAGCATGCCCCATGAAGCTCATCTATCAGCTCATCAATCTGTGGGATAGGGTATCTATTCTTAATAGTCCTCTTGTTCAACACCCGATAATCAATGCCCATACGTAACGAGCCATCCTTCTTCTTCACCAACACTACTGAAGAAGCAAAAGGAGACTTGCTCGGTCTAATATGCCCCATCTCAAGCAGCTCCTTGATGGTTTTCTCAATCTCATCCTTGAGTCTCTTAGGATGCCTGTATGGTGTGATCATCATGGGTTTAGCACCCTCCTCTAACTCAATGATGTGCTCTATTCCCCTGTCAGGTGGTGCACCAGTTGGAATATCACTGAACACCCTATCATACCATTCTCTCAATCTCTGAATGTCAGGGTGATACTCTGCCTTCTGATGCTCCTCCTGTGTAGG
Source organism: Cryptomeria japonica (assembly GCF_030272615.1). NCBI lineage: Eukaryota > Viridiplantae > Streptophyta > Pinopsida > Cupressales > Cupressaceae > Cryptomeria > Cryptomeria japonica. The sequence continues at coordinate 222,815,285 of NC_081415.1, read as the reverse complement.
CATGAGAGTACACATGGCTGCCCATCCAATCCCATCGTGTCTAACCAACCTCTCCATGCGCCTGAAAGAAATAGTTCTAACATCACTATTTCTGATAGCCCTCAATACATGCTGTCTCCCATCAACCTCAAACTTAATCTCCATGTCTCTGAGTCTGAGAGTGACCTCACCCAATGAATGTAGCCAAGTCATCCCCAATACAATGTCTAGGTCACCCATGTTAACTACATGGTAATCCGCTTTGAACTCATAATTGTTCAAGCATAGAGGCATGTTTCTAATCATCCTGTTACACTTAAGAGTGTAACCATCAGCAACCTATACTCGGAGACCCTCAAACTCCTCTGTCTCAATGCCACGGTGCTCAACCAATCGTGCATCAATGAAATTGTGCGTAGCACCTGTGTCAACTAGGGTAATCACCTTCTGTCCTGCTAGAACTCCACGCAATCTAAAGGACCCCTCCTGCTGAATACTGGACAAGCGTGCCTGCTGCAAATGTAACTCCGGCTCATCCTTAGGCTCTATAGCCTCTGCCTCTACCTCCGGCTCTGTGTCACTGTGCTCATCCTCATGTACTGCGCTATCTGAATCTAAGTCCTCATAGTATGCCCACATAACTCTATTGGCCTTCCCCTTAGGCTTCAACGGACAGTCATGATCCCTGTCATAAGGACCTTTGCAATAGAAGCATAGCTTCTTCCTACGTAGGTCATTAAGTGCCTCAGTATCCAAGGGTGTGGTGGATTTGCCCTTGGTATCAACCTTCCTCCCCTTCTCCTTATCAAACTTATTATCTCTGAAAGAAGTAGAACTCCTAGGGGTGAATTTGCTAGAAGGTGCTGTAAGCTCCATACTGCGAGCTTTCCTCATGGCCTCCTGTAATGTCGATGGTTCAAATGCCTTGATGCAACCCTTGAGGGGTTCAGACAATCCCTTAGTGAATAGTATGACCAACCGTCTTTCTGATACATCCTGTACCATAACTGACAACTGTTGAAACTCACTGATATACATCTCCAAGCTGCCTATCTATCTCAACTGTGCAAGATCACGAAAGAATATCTCAGGATCCTTCCTATCAAAATGCTCCACCAATCTGTCTACAAAATCCTGGTATGAAGTCACCTGGTTGTGCTGTAAAGTAACCATACCATGTGACCACCAGTCATGAGCTGCACCCTCCAAATGCAAGGTGGCATATTTGATGGCATCTATCTCCGACATGGGCCTCAATGCTAAGAAGGTATCCAACTTATATATCCATGCCTGTGCTGTCATTCGTCCACTACCATCAAAGGAAGGTAAAGTGAGCTTGCTAGCAGCTCGCTGCAACTCACTGTCATGGCCTCTAGGTCTCCTGTTCTGCTGAGTACTCCTCATGTGCTCTCTCCTCTGATTCAGGTAATGATCAAAATTAAGTAACTCACGTACATGTGGTAGTAATGCCTGCCACTCTGCAGTAGCAGCTCTAAGATCATCCTAAAACTCATCTTGTACATCGCCCTCTCCTGCCTCCTGAGCCTCCTCTCTAAGGAAAGTAGGACGAGTAGGTCTATCCGCTGTCCAAGACCTGTGCCTAGGAGCACCCTGTGAACCTGCTACACTCCTATTGTCATGATCAGGTGTAACTCTACCCTGCTCCTGAACTCTGGGCTGAACCACTCTCTCCATCATAGTGGTCAAAGCACGCAATGACTGGACTATCTCCTGCTGTCCAGTAGCCATGGTTCTGAAAAAGTCCCTAGACTCATCATCCTCATTCCTGGGAACTCTAGGTGGACTCTGTGACTGTCTCTCACCCATGGTAAGAATGTTTCTGTACTCCTGTTCACCCTCTAGTGCTGCTCTTCTGCGTGTGTAGTACCTGTGATGCCCCAATGCTGATGGATGCATAAATGTTTCTTACCCAACAGGATGGCAAGAACCTGGCTCTGATACCACTGTAATGACCCTTACTATAAAGGCCACTAATAAACCCCAAATCTGAACTAAGACAATTTGTCAAACACTTGGCATGCACTGAATTGTTTTGTTTGTGATGTAGTGTTTCAATACGATAGTTGTTTTGAGCATCAAGTACAATTGAGATAACAATACCAATATTGAAATGTAACACAATAAACAATAATGAAACTCTAAATATTCATGCAAGGACTTCAATGCTAATATATCATGAATTTCCCAAATTCTGATTGCATTGTTCAGTAGACTAATTTTCTAAAAATGTATGACTGTTACAAACTCTTACACATGAGCACTGAATTTATGACAAGAGAATGTATAAACTATCACACATGAACAATGACCTTGCAATGCACCTTCTCTACTATATCAATCCAACTACAAGATAGCAATGTTTGATTACAATGGGCTATTTTCTGAATACATATATGACTGTTACAACTGTGCACTTCTATCATAAAAATTGACAACAAAACCATGCAATGGAACCTGGAAATCGCTCCTTGAACTCCGATTATGAAATGCTGATGAAAGGAGGACTGGACTGTCCCAAGAATGCCCTGCTGTCACTACAGTACTGTCCCTGCTGCAGGCTGTACCTAAGTCGTACTGTGCAGCTGCAGTACCAAATTTTGAGCTAGGATGAATTCAAAACCCTTATTCACCAAATACAAGCCCTCAAATCAACCTTCAATTGAAATCCAACATGAAATGGCTGAGTACCATCTCCAATAACGCAACCCTTCAGAAGATATTTCACTTCCTCAGTTATGCTAATCTAAGGGAGTTATCGTTCCCAAAGATCAATGATATTTGCAGACCTTCAAGCTCCACAAATGCTCAAGTAGATGCACTAGAGAAAATAGACTTCGATGCCAAATGAGAGACCCATGGGGTCTATTTATACACTTTTTAGAATCTTCCTCTAGAAGTATCCATAACTTTCTAGAAGTATCCATAATAGAATCTTCTAGAAGCCTTTTAGTCTTTCTAGAAGTATCCATGACTTTCTAGAAGTATCCATAATAGAATTTTCTAGAAGCCTCTTAGCTTTCTAGAAGTATCCATAATAGTCTTTTAAAACCTCATTGCACTTTTTAGATAAAAAGTAACTTCATAAAATAAAAAGTGCACCTCAATAACATTTTGGCCCCAAATAAAAAGTAATAATAAAATATAATAAATATAATGTCTCCAAGAGCTTAATGAGCCATCCAATCACCAAATAAACGCCAAAATGACTCTCTCATCACAACCAACTGCCTACGAGAGTCTGGAATAGGCAAATCCACGTAAAGTGTCATATCATACTAAAGAGGGGACATGACAGACTAAAGAAGGTTAAGTCTTTGTCCAAAAAAGGGAAGAACACATTTTGAGGTAGAACTTTTCACACTTGCAAATTTCTTTGCAAATTGGGAAGATTGCAAATTGGAAAGAACATATTGGGAAGAACACATTTTTCTTGTTTTGAAACTTGATCTTTTGGATCAAAGAAGGTTAAGTCTTTGTCCAAAAAAGGGAAGAACACATATTTTCCTCTTACTTGCAATCGGGTTTCTAAAACCCGAATGCAAGTAAAGAAAGAGAATTTTCAAAGGGGGAAGAACAACTTTTACTTTACAAATTTCTTTGTAAAATGGGGAATTTCCTCTCGTAAACCCAATATGAACATGAACAAAACCAAAACTTATACAAGAAAATGCAAGGAAAGAAACAAGAAAGAAATACAAAAATAAAAATTACCTTGCAAAGATGAGGAGAGATCCAAGCTTGTAGAGTCAACCAAACATGGAAGATGAAACCCTTTAAATAGAATTTAAACAAAGGAAGAAACTTATCCATGCATGGTGATCAAAGAAAAACCGATTTGCTATAAAAATGCCATGAAAAATGACAAGGAAGTAGTTCGAAAATGATTTGACTCATCATTAAATACAAGAGGAAGCAAAAATGATTTAGAATTGAAAGCATACCTTGAATGAGAAAGGTGCGAAACTTGCAAAAAACGTGACTGGTTTTTAGGGCGTTTTTGCAAATCGATTACCCAAAACGCGCATAAAACAGTTTGAATGAAGTTTGGAATCCAACGCCTTTATGATTAAATAAAAAATGCCTTAGGAATGGGTAGATTCGAACCTCCAAACCATGGCAAATGGCATGAATCCAAGATTCAGAAAAAAAACGTTGAAGAAGACAAATGGTGAAAATCACTTTGATAGATGCGTAGAACAAGGGTTTGAATCCTTCAAAGTTGCAGCAAATCTACATTTGGAAGGAATCCCTATCTTTCCTCCAAAAAATTCGAACCCAAATCAGTTTGCAAAGGCATAGGAGAAATTTTGGGTTTTAGAAATGAAACAACAAGTTTTCAAAATGTTCATATTTTTGCCTCTAAGGCAAATTTCGGGTTTTAGAAAAGGAAATTCAAGTTAAATTACTTGTAATAGGGAAATAGAATTCCCTTTACAAGTGATTTTACTTAAAACATGTAAAGGGATTTTAAAATCCCATTTACAAGTGCTATTCAAAAATAAAAATAACTTTAAGTCATAAAAACATGTAAAGGGGTTTTAAAAACCCATTTACAAGTTTTACAAAACACTTAAAAGTAATTCTACTAGTAAAGGGGGTTTTAAAACCCTTTTTACCAGTTTCCAAAAACTTGTAATTGGACAAAAATTCCCCTACAAGACCAAAAGCTTCAAGGGGGTTTTGAAAAACAAATTACCAGTTACTGGTAATTGTTGAAAAATTCCCTTACATTGAAGCAAAAACATAGCAAACGGAATCGAAACACGACGAAATTTGAAAGGTAGCTTGGGGATGGATCAAAAATCGATCCAGTCCAAGGATGGGGCAAATTTCTGCCTCGGAAAGCATGCCATAGAGTAAATTTTTTCATTTTCTAATAAAAATTTCCATGTGATAGTCCAATTTTTGAAATCAAAAATTGTGGACAACAACTGGCTCTAACTGGGGAATTCTTTCATTTATCCTTCAAGATAGTGAAAGAGTAGAAACCAGATCTCTAAGTGCATTCCGTTCCGTTGGGCTAAAGAGTCAAATCAAAACGACAAAGAAAAGACCAAAAAGATAACAAGACACAAAAAAGACCCAGACATTATTTACAAGAGGTTACCTCGAATTTTCATTCAAAGTAATGCTTCAAATGCTGACCATTATAAGGCAGTGCAAATGGTGTACCATCATGATAAGCCAAGATAAAACTATCTTCTCCAGCAACTCGGTGAATAGTGAAGGGTCCTCGCCAAAGAGAATCAAATTTTCCATGTAAACCTTTTGGTTCCCTTTGCTTATCCCAAAGCAAAACACGATCACCAACTTGGAATCCTCTTTGCTTTGTTTTCTTATCAAAAAGGACTTTGACTTGTTGCTGATGCTGAGCAATCCGATCAACCACTTGTGTTCTTTGTTCTTCCAGCTGAGAAAGATACATGATCCTTTTGTCTAAAGCATTCTGATAAGTTTGATCTTCAATCGCTTTAGCCAACTTGAGAGTGGGAAGTTCCAAAGTGATGGGTATCTCTGCGTTGATCCCATAAAGAAGCTGAAATGGTGACATACCAATAGCCCTTTTGGGTGTAATTCTGTCATCCCATAAGGCATCAAAAAGAGCCTTATGCTAGGACCTTTGATTTTCCTCCACAAGCTTGCGAATAATAGTAATCAGATTCTTATTACTAGATTCCGCCTGACCATTACCTTGGGGATAATAAGCAGATGAATGAGTTAACAAGATACTATATTCAAAGCAAAATTGTGAAATTTCAGAGGAAGAAAAAGTGGCTGCATTGTCAGTCATGATCTTGAATGGAACACCAAACCTGGAAATAATATTCTCCTTGAGGAATCTGCATACTATTTCAGAAGTAGCGTTCTTTACCGGTATTGCTTCCACCCACTTGGTGAAATAATTAGTAGCTGTAAGGACATACGAATGACTTGCACCGAAGAGAGATTAATCACACCAATGAAATCAATGCCCCATTGCCGGAAAGGTTCTTCAACAATAACCGGCTTTAATTGTAACACTGCAAGCTTTGGTTTGCCTACAAACTGCTGACAATGTACACACTTACGCACCCACCGGAAAGCATCTTGAAAGAGCGTAGGCCAATAATACTTTGCTCTCAAAATCTTGTGAGCAGTCACTGGTGCGGAAAAATGTCCTCCACAAGCCTTGTCATGGAAAGATTCCAGCAATTTAGTTTGTTGTGCTTTGTCAACACAACGAAGGAAAGTACCATCAATTTCCCTCTTGTACAAACTAGTTTCCCATAATACAAAGTTTGCAACTTTCAACTTGATGCTTCTTTTCTCCTTAAATGACAAATGTTGTGGACATTCGCCATAAGTCAAGAAAAATGCTATATTAGAGTACCATTCATCAATAGTGCTGACAAACAATACCTTGGGAAGATCTTCATAATCATTCAATTCTTGCTCCTCTGGAATACCTTTCGCCATCAACTGACAGAGTCCTCTTCCTCGAACAAGCTTTGTAGGCTTAATCTCCAAGTCATACTATTAGATTTTAGCAATCCAATTTCCTCTTTTTGTGCCAAACTCTTGTTGTGTTAAGATAGATTTGACTGATGTATCAGGAACTAACACAACGGTATGAGAATTCAAGATGTAGAAACAAAAGTTCTTGACTGCTTTAACAACCGCATAGGCATTCTTCTCAATAGAGGAATATTTGAGTTCATGAGACTTCAAAGGACAACTCATGAAAGCAATAGGAGATTCAATCCCTTCAGAATTTTTCTGCATCAAAATAGCCGACAGAGTATGCTCAGAAGCATAACTATACATGATGAACTCCTTGGTGTAATTGGAACAAACCAAGACAGGTGCATGAGCAATTGCATCTTTGATTTCATTGAATGCTGCTCTTCCTTCAATATTCCAATGGAAAGCAGATTTTCCTTTCATCATATTCACATATTCACAATATGATGAGTCTTTTCTGCAAAGTCAGGAATGAATCTTCGCAGAAAATTTATCTTACCAAAGAAGGAATGCACAGCAGTCTTGTTGGACGGCAAAGGGAGATTCTGAATAGATTTAACCCTCTCAGGATCAACTTTTATACCCTCCTTGGAAACAATGTGACCAAGAAGTTTTCCCTCCGTCACCCCAAAAACTGACTTCTTGGGATTAAGAGAGATGCCGTGCTTGCGACATCTTTCAAGTACATCTTGTAGATGAAAAAGATGATTCTCACGATCTTTAGAAAAAATAGTAAGATCATCAAGATATACTACAATATACCTTCCTACAATACCACGGAAAGCCAAGTCCATAGCTCGTTGGAAAGTAACCCCTGCATTGATCAACCCAAAAGGCATTCTGCGATAGGCAAACGTACCCCATGGAGTAGTGAATGCAGTCTTATGTTGATCAAGTTCACTAACCTCAATCTGATTGTATCTCGAAAATCCATCTAGCATAGATAGCATCTCGGAACCTGTCACCGTTTGCAAAACTTGATCCATGATTGGCAATGGATAATTGTCCTTGAGTGATAGTTGATTAAGATTCCTAAAATCAACATAGATACGTATTTCTCCATTCTTCTTACGCACCGGCACTATGTTTGCCAACCATGTTGAATGATGGATGGGAAAAATAATCCGAGCATCAAGCATCTTTTGAACTTCAGAAAGAATTGTACCTGAAATCTTCGGATTATACTAGCGTTGCTTCTGTCTAAAAGGTTTTGCACCAAGCTTAAGAGGAATGTCATGCTGCACTTCCTTGGGTTGAAAAGATTTTAGATCATCATATGAGTATGCCAAGACATCTCGGTATCAGCGCAAGAGCTGAATAAGCTGATCTCTCTCATCTGAAGTGCAGTTATTGCCAATATTGACAAACTTTGGATCTTCATCAGATCCAATATTATATTTCTCATATCCCATAGGAGAATCAGCACTTTCTTGTTGTCATCTCTTGATATAACGATCATGTTGATCGAAAAGTTTTTCAAGAGAAACCAACCCCTTGGGAATTTTATTTCCTTTCAGCTGAATAATATTTTCATCCAACTCGGATGATGTTTCAGACATTGAATCTGATGACGAAGAAGTAGGAGAATTACTTCCTTCAAAATACAAGTTATTGAAACCATCCTCAGCTTGTAAGAAATTATTGATCTGCTTATCGTCATTGAAGATCTGCCAATGATCCCAATTGTCAGGCACACTAGGTCTGCAGATTCGATAATATATTTATCTTGACCAAAGTCAAGATGGGGAATTAATGAAGTAGCTGAAACAGCAAGAGAATCAGCTCTATCATTGTATTCACGAGGAACAACTGAGATATTGAAAGAATCAAAATCTTCAATATTCTCCCATACCAAATTGCGGTAATGCTTGAGTCTGTCATTCTTAGTTTGATAATTGTTTCTCACTTGACAAACAATTAATTCTGTATCACCTTGGGCATGAAGGTTTCTGATTCCTCTCTTCATTGCATCATCCTTCATTCTTGAAATCTTCTTGCAAAATAAGGCCCATGCCTTAATCCATTGATTTGGTAGATTGTGTGTGCAAACCGGACTGACAAGGGAAGGGATAAATTGATGCAAAAAATGGGCTCACAAGTGAATTTCGGGTTTTGGAAGCTGCATTACATGTGTGGGGAAAACAAGAGCATTAACTTACAATTGCGGGGAACAAACATGCAACTTCATATGTGTAATGGGTAACTACAAGTTTGCACTTGTAATTGGACCTTTAGAACTCATTTTCAAGTGTTTTTTGAGTGCATTTTGGACCAATTTCGGGTTCTGGATGGCTGACCATAGGTAGACTTTAAATGGGGAAAATGAATGAAGGTGTGAAATGAGTGGATGAAATGGTATGTACGGATGATGGAAATGAATATGAAAAGATTTTGGGAAGATCATCTTCAAGAAAATGGGAAGAACTTTCAACAAAAGATGGTTAAATCTTTTATCCATAATGGAAGAACAATTATTTTCATCCAACTTGTAATCGGGATTTAAAATCCCAAATACAAGTAAAGAGGGAAAATGGGGAAGAACAATGCAATTCTAAAATTGCTTTACAAAGGGGAAAATCTCTCTCACAAATCCGACTTTTTGGGGAAAGACCAACATATTTGAAAACAAGAAAAATGAAACAAGAAGAAAATAAATCTTACCTTGCTCCAATCTGAAAATGCCTCTTCAACAAGATGATTAATCTTTGAAATAAGGAAGGAGAACTCTTAAAAATAAATTAACCGTATTCCAAAACCCTAGCCACGTTTTTGAAAAAAATGCCCAAAACTGAAAAATGTGGCAGCAAATGCATGAAAAATGGCATGGAAAATGGCCAAGACTCTTTCTAACCTCAACGCCTTAGCATACCAAGCCAAAACAATTCATAACATTGCTGATTCGTGGCATTCCAAATGGCAAAAAAATGTGGTTTTTTGAAAAAATGTGGCTATTGTTATAAAGCTAAACACCAGTAATCTTAACCTCCATGTGGTGTGAAAGGTGTTTGAAAATGCATAAAAATAGGGAGGAATCCAAAACGCCTTCTATCTCCCAAAAAATCTCCACAAAAATTTGCTTAAAATCTTCAAAAAAAACGTTTTTCCTTTCAATTCGGGTTTTTTGGAACAAATAGCAAGTTTAAAATGCATGAAACAATGAAAATCGGGTTTTTTAGATCAAAGTGCAAGTTTTAAAATGTCACTTTTTCACTAACAAGTCAAAATCGGGATTTTTTGGCCAAATAGCAAGTTTAAAATGTCAAAAATGCACTTTATAAGCAAAATCGGGTTTTTTGGACCAAATAGCAAGTTTTAAAATGTCACTTTTTCACTAACAAGGCAAAATCGGGATTTTTGGAGAGAGAAGCAAATTTTATGCACTTGTAAAAGGGAAATAAAACCCCTACAACAAGTTATAACTTACTTGCACATATGTAATAGGGGTTTAAAATCCCTATTACATGTAAAAACCATTAAAGTAGGGGTTTTTGGAGAAAACTACAAGTTTACTTGTAATTTAGCCAAAAAATCCCTATTTTAACTAAACAAGACCAAAAACAATAAAAATACTAAAAACAACAAAGGATAAATTTAAAACAAATTACAATTAACATCTTTTAAATAAAAGTGCACTTGTAATAAGCCAAAAATTCCTCTACAAAGCCCAAAACAATGAATATCATTAAAACTTGCAGTTTGAAGAAAATTCTCCACCTGCAGTCGGGATTTTAAAACCCAAAATTGAAGGAAAGACATAGCAAACGAACCCAGAATTTAACGAAATTCGAAATGTAGTTCGAAGATGGACTAAGGATTAAGCCAGTCCAAGGATTAGTCAAAATTCTGCCTCGAGAAGCATGCCATAGAGTAATTTTTTTCATTTTTTCACAAATTTTTCATGTAATGGTCCTTCATTTTTGAAAACAAAAATGAGGACAACAAAGAGGAAGAGGAAGATGAAAAGGCGTGATGTGTAGAGGGATAAGTAGTAGATTTTGAATTGAAATGTTTGTAGATGAGCGAGTTGGTGAGATGGATGAAGTAGAAGTGAGTGAGGAATGGTGTGACTTTAGGTGGAGATGGACATATAGTAGTTGGTTAGATCACACAAGAGGAGAGAAGTATTTGGTGTGTTGGTTGAAAATTTTGTACACTTGGGGAAATATACAAAATTGTGGTTTCAATCACAACACACGAGTAAAAAGTCTCCTAATTAAGGGAAGGCTCCTCCTATCTAACTACAACTTTGAAAATAAAATAGGATGGGACAACGATATTTCTTCTTTTTTCAAGAAAGACAATATCCTTTTCTCTTCACAGAAAAGGATAGCGATTGAATATGAATAGCAGTAACCACTTTCAAGTGAAATGAGAGAAAGGAAATGAAGTTTACTAAAAGCGTAAAGACTTCTGTCACTTCCTTTGGGACGGGACAGCAATATCAAGCTCAAAGACTTGATTATGTGAAGTCCTATCTACCCTTTGCTATACTAAATTTTACAACGAATAAAAGACAACAGCTCAAAGACTGGAATAATCTATTCTTTCTACACAAAGACAAGAACTAATGCAAGCTCAAAGACTTGCTGCTATTTCTTATCAAGCAATAATTTTTCCTCAAGAATAGATGCAAGCACAAAGACTTGCTCCTCTTTCTAGAGATTTTCCTATTTTAATTAATCTTCTCTACTTGCAGCTCAAAGACTTCAAATCAGATTAGACTAAGCTCCTTTTAGAAACACTTTGCATAGAAGAAATAAAAAGATTCAAACTCAAACATGTAGCTCAAAAACTCAAAACTTGAGTAATCCTTCTTTATTATTCTTCAAAAACTTTCAATTCACATACATAAGCTCAAAGACTTCTTGCTGTAAATTTGGCAGAGTTTTTGCTTGCTTTCCAAAAAGATGATGATTACAATAGACCCCTCAAGTTTTTATAGAAGAGGAGCCTTGAGAAAAAGGTAGGAGGATCCTAACTAACTTGAGAGATTCTCTCAACCACCAAGACTCATTCAATAACTAACTGAGACTTCAATAACTAATTAAGACTTATTCCAATTACAATCCTAATTGGACACAACTTGTAGTTGCCTTACATGTAATTACAAAAGTGCAAGTAATGTGTAACTTGCTTTTTACAAAAAATACTTTTACATGTAACTTGTCAAAACAAAATTACAACTAAAGATTACAAAAGAGGGAAAATTCAACTAAGTGTTGAAAAACACTTAAGTTAAATTATGTGAAGACACAAATCCTTGAAATTTTCGGATGCTCGTTTGTAGTTCCTCGGATTTGGTTCATGGGTGTTCTTGGAAACAACCATGGTCTTCACAATGGTGTCATGACACCGGAGGAGCGCATAATTGTTTTTATCTAGGATAGACTGGATTTCATGCAGAAAGGCTTGGTGTTTCATCAATGTCTGAATTGAAGCGGCCGTGAATTGTTCGCTCCTCCATTCATTATGAATCCTCATTTGTAAATCAGCAAAAACTTCTTCTTGTGGAATCAGCTCTCCATCTTGACTTACTATGTTACAAGAGGCCTTTTCACAATGTGAGACAATATCTCGGTAAACCTCGCCTCGAAATCTTTTTGCATCACCGATCTCCTCAATGAGGGATTTAAGAACAAGGGTCTTGTTTTCCAGGAGTCCTTCAAATTCCAAGTACATGACCTTGGAAGAGATGATGGCGTGCTCCTGTACTCAATTGTTGTTGGGGCATGGTACGCCAGATTGTCAAACTTTCTTCAACACTTTCCAGATTCTTTTTGAAAGTATTAGAAGTCTGATCCAGTTTCTCCTCAACAGTCTCCAACTTAGACATCATCTGAAAAATGTCTTTCATTACTTGTGCACATAGATCATGAAGTTGATCAACCCAGGAATCCAGTGCTTGTACTTTTTGAGAAGCCCTTTCCACTCCACGAATTGATTCTTGGGAACCAGAAGAACCTATGGAGTTACTCCCTTCAGCAACGGGTTTTGTAATTTTATGAATGGCTGCCATAACTTGTCAGTTTTCCTCTTCTAGCTTGTTTTTCTTTGCTAGAAGCTCATCACACCTTTGCACCAGCGAAGCAACAGAAAACTAAGCATCATGTTTAATGACCTCATGCGTCTGTTTTCCCAACTCTATCCTTGTAACCTTATAATTGGCAGCTGACATTTTTTCAAGTGGCTTATTTGCAATAGGTTCCACAATTTCAGCTACCTTCATCTTGTTGCTGTATGTTGTCCTCAATTTTTGATTTAAAAAATTGGACTATCACATGGAAATTTTTGTTAAAAAATGAAACATTTTACTCTATGGCATGCTTCCCGAGGCAGAAATTCGCCCCATCCTTAGACTGGATCGATCGTTGATCCATCCCCAAGCTACATTTCGAATTTCGTCGCGTTTCGAGTCCGTTTGCTATGTTTTTGCTTCAATGTAGGGGAATTTTTCGATGATTACCAGTAACTGGTAATTTGTTTTTCAAAACTCCCTTGAAGCTTTTAGTCTTGTAGGGGAGTTTTTCTCCAATTGCGAGTTTTTGGAAAACTGGTAAAAAGGGTTTTAAAACCCCCTTTACTAGTAGAATGACTTTTAAGTGTTTTGTAAAACTTGTAAATGGGTTTTTAAAACCCCTTTACATGTTTTTATGATTTAACATTATTTTTATTTTTAAATAGAACTTGTAAATGGGATTTTAAAATCCCTTTACATGTTTTAAGTAAAATCACTTGTAAAGGGAATTCTATTTCCCTATTACAAGTAATTTAACTTGTATTTCCTTTTCTAAAACCCAAAATTTGCCTTAGAGGCAAAAATATAAACATTTTGAAAACTTGTTGTTTCATTTCTAAAACCTGAAATTTCTCCCATGCCTTTGCAAACTGATTCGGGTTCGAATTTTTTGGAGGAAAGATAGGGATTCCTTCCAAATGTAGATTTGCTGCAACTTTGAAGGATTCAAACCCTTGTTCTATGCATCTATCAAACTGATTTTTGCCATTTGTCTTCTTCAACGTTTTTTTTTCTGAATCTTGATTTCATGCCATTTGCCATGGTTTGGAGGTTCGAATCTACCCATTCCTAAGGTGTTTTTGATTCAATCATAAATGCCCTGGATTCCAAACTTCATTCAAACCGTTTTATGTGCATTTTTGGTAATCGATTTGCAAAAATGCCATAAAAACCAGTCACGTTTTTTGTAAGTTTCACACATTTCTCATTCAAGGTATGCTTTCAATCCTAAATCATTTTTGCTTTCTCTTGTATTTAATGATGAATCAAATCATTTTCGAACTACTTCCTTGGCATTTTTATAGCAAATCGGTTTTTCTTTGGTCACCATGTGTGGCTAAGTTTCTTCCTTTGTTTAAATTCTATTTAAAGGGTTTCATCTTCCATGTTTGGTTGACTCTACAAGCTTGGATCTCTCCTCATCTTTGCAAGGTAATTTTTATTTTTGTATTTCTTTTTTGTTTCTTTCCTTGCATTTTCTTGTTTAAGTTTTAGTTTTGTTCATGTTCATATTGGGTTTATGAGAGGAAATTCCCCATTTTACAAAGAAATTTGTAAAGTAAAAGTTGTTCTTCCCCTTTGAAAATTCTCCTTCTTTACTTGCATTTGGGTTTTAGAAACCCGATTGCAAGTAAGAGGAAAATTTGTGTTCTTCTCTTTTTTGGACAAAGACTTAACCTTCTTTGATCCAAAAGATCAAGTTTCAAAACAAGAAAAATGTGTTCTTCCCAATATGTTCTTACCAATTTGTAATCTTCTCAATTTGCAAAGAAATTTGCAAGTGTGAAAAGTTCTACCTCAAAATGTGTTCTTCCCTTTTTTGGACAAAGACTTAACCTTCTTTAGTCCAAAAATCAAGTTTCAATGGTGAAAACATCAAGTTCTTCCCAATTTCGGGTTTTGAAATCCGGATTGCAAGTTGAAAGTCCTTCCCATTTTGGCATGACGAAGTTCCAAGTGATCTTCCCAAAATTCATTTTTACCTATCCGCTTCCAATTCCCTCATCCGTACTTATCATCTTCGTCATTTCCCGCATGCCTAAATACCTTTTTTCCATCCATTCCTTCGATTTTCAGTTTGTAAATAAGTTTGCATTTGGATTTTGAAAACCAATTTCAAATGTGTTCTTCCCAACTTCCAAACTGAAAATTCATTCTCCTTCCATTTATTCATGCTTCGTATTTTGCAAGTATAATTGCATTCGGAATTTAAAACCCGATTGCACGTTTGTACTTCCCTCTTGTGTACTTGCAAAACATGTTTCAAAACCCAAAATAAGTCAAAAGCTTATTTTTCCACCTCTTATATCTCCTCTCACAAAGCCAAAATACGAAAGTTGAACTTTCTCATTTGGAGGAGTGAAAATGTTTAAAGATACTGACTTTGATATTGCCTTGATACTCTTGGATTTACATTGCAGCATTCCTAGTTGTTTCCAGATGACAGATGTATCATCATCTCCCACTCCAAAAAAGATGAAATACAGGTATGATAAATACCAAAATGAAGTTCCGCAGTCACAGATTTCCTCCTCCCTTGATCATATCAAGGATACTGAGATAGGGCATGTTGACATGTCTGAATTCATACAAAGGATTGAAGATCCGAAAGAGGATGATATGCAACGGTTGCTAGACAGCCATATCCATCATGCTGCATCCTTTCCAGTTGCTGCCCTAGAACCAAAATTTTGTTGGTTGAAAATTTTGTACACTTGGGGAAATATACAAAATTGTGGTTTCAACCATAGCACACAAGTAAAAAATCTCCTAATTAAGGGAAGGCTCCCCCTATCTAACTACAACTTGGAAAATAAAATGGGATGGGACAGCAATCTTTCTTCTTTTTTCAAGAAAGACAATATCCTTTTCTCTTCACAGAAAAGGATAGCGATTGAATATGAACAACAGTAACCACTTTCAAGTAAAATGAGAGAAAGGAAATGAAGTTTCCTGAAAGCTCAAAGACTCCTGTCACTTCCTTCGGGACGGGACAACAATATCAAACTCAAAGACTTGACTATTGGAAGTCCTATCTACCCTTTGCTATACTAAATTTTACAACGAATAAAAGATAACAGTTCAAAGACTGAAATAATCTATTCTTTCAACACAAAGACAAGAACTAATGCAAGCTCAAAGACTTGCTGCTATTTCTTATCAAACAGTAACTTTTCCTCAAGAATAGACGCAAGCTCAAAGACTTGTTGCTCCTTCTAGAGATTTTCCTATTTTAATTAATCTTCTCTACTTGCAGCTCAAAGACTTCAAATTAGATTGGACTAATCTCCTTTAGAAATACTTTGCATAGAAGAAATAAAAAGATTCAAACTCAAACATGTAGCTCAAAGACTCAAAACTTGAGTAATCCTTCTTTATTATTCTTCAAAACCTTCAATTCACATACATAAGTTCAAAGACTTCTTGCTGTAAATTTGGCAGAGTTTTTGCTTGCTTTCCAAAAGATAAAAATTACAATAGACTCCTCTAGTATTTATAGAAGAGGAGCCTTGAGAAAAAGGTGGGAGGATCCTAACTAACTTGAGAGATTCTCTCAACCACCAAGACTCATTCAATAACTAACTGAGACTTCATTAACTAACTAAGAGTTACTCCAACTAACTAAGACTTATTCCAACTACAGTCCTAATCGGACACAACTTGTAGTTGTCTTACATGTAATTACAAAAGTGCAAGTAATGTGTAACTTGCATTTTACAAAAAATACTTTTACATGTAACTTGTCAAAACAAAATTACAAATGCATAACTAAAACTATTCCATGTGTCTAAAGACATGACTCTAACTGCATCATCCTTTGTCTGTGATGATCTTCATGTCGCTTCAGGATGCAAGAACTTGAAGTATTCTGGATTGGTAAAGACATCTTGAACCGGAACGGGAACTTGCATCCTTGTCTTCTTGCTTGGGGTAGTACTATCTTTTCAGGAGAGAAAGGGTTGCCTTCCTCTTTTCACGTCATGACCATCTTTGTCTTGAAAGCATTCCATGCTCTCAACCATGAATCGTTGTATCTCTTCTTTGTATCGTCATCCATTCTTGAAATTTTCTTGCAAAATAAGGCCCATGCCTTAATCCATTGATTTGGTAGATCATGTGTGCAAACCGGACTGACAAGGGAAGGGATAAATTGATGGAAAAATGGGCTCACAAGTGAATTTTGGGTTTTGGAAGCTGCATTACATGTGTGGGAAAAACAAGAGCATTACTTGGAATTGCGGGGAACAAACATGCAACTTCATATGTGTAATGGGTAAACACAAGTTTGCACTTGTAATTGGACCTTTAGAACTCATTTTCAAGTGTTTTTTGAGTGCATTTTGGACCAATTTCGGGTTCTGGATGGCTGATTGCAGGTAGACTTTTAATGGGGAAAATGAATGAAGGTGTGAAATGAGTGGATGAAATGGTATGTACGGATGATGGAAATTGTTGTCCTCATTTTTGTTTTCAAAAATGAAGGACCATTACATGAAATTTTTGTGAAAAAATGAAAAAATTTACTCTATGGCACGCTTCTCGAGGCAGAATTTCGACTAATCCTTGGACTGGCTTAATCCTCAGTCCATCCTCGAACTACGTTTCGAATTTCGTCAAATTCTGGGTTCGTTTGCTATGTCTTTCCTTCAGTCGGGTTTTAAAACCCCAACTGCAGGTGGAGAATTTTCTTCAAACTGCAAGTTTTAATGATATTCATTGTTTTGGTCTTTGTAGGGGAATTTTTGACCAATTACATGTGCACTTTTATTTCAAATATGTTACTTGTAATTTATTTTAAATTTCCCCTTTGTTGTTTTTATCTTTTTATTGTTTTTTGGTCATTTTTAGTTAAAATAGGGATTTTTTGGCTCAACTGCAAGTAAACTTGCAGTTTGGTCAAAAAACCCCTACTTTAATGGTTTTCACATGTAATAGGGATTTTACATCCCCATTACATATGTGCAAGTAAACTTGCAGTTTGGTGAAAAAACCCCTACTTTAATGGTTTTTGCATGTAATAGGGATTTTAAATCCCCATTACATATGTGCAAGCAAGTATAACTTGTTGTAGGGATTTTATTTCCCATTTACAAGTATTTAAAACTTGCAGTTTGCTCCAAAAAACCCGATTTTGCCTTGTAAGTGAAAAAGTGACAATTTAAAACTTGCACTTTGGTCCAAAAAACCCGATTTTGCTCATAAAGTGCATTTTTGAAATTTTAAACTTGCTATTTGGCCAAAAAATCCCGATTTTGCCTAACATGTTGAAAAAGTGAAATTTGAAACTTGTCATATCCTCCAAAAAACCCGATTTTCATTGTTTCATACATTTTAAACTTGCTATTTGTTCCAAAAAACCCGAATTGCAAGGAAAAACATGTTTTTTGAAGATTTTTAGCAAATTTTTGTGGAGATTTTTTGGGAGATAGAAGGCGTTTTGGATTCCTTCCTATTTCCATGCATTTTTAGACACCTTTCACGCCACATGGAGGTTAAGTTTGCTGGTTTTTAGGTTTATAACAGCAAACACGTTTTTGCTAAAAAACCACGTTTTTCTTCATTAAAAATGCCACGAATCAGCAATGTTATGAATCGTTTTGGCTTGGTATGCTAAGGTATTGAGGTTAGAAAGAGTCTTGGCCATTTTCCATGCCATTTCTCATGCATTTGCTGCCACGTTTTTCAGTTTTTGCCATTTTTTCAAAAACGTGGCTAGGGTTTTGGAATACGGTTAATTTCTTTTTAAGAGATATTCTTCTTTATTTCAAAGATTGATTATCTTTTGGAGAGGCATTTTCACATTGGAGCAAGGTAAGATTTATTTTCTTCTTGTTTCTTTTTTCTTGTTTTCTTGTTTTTTTCTTTCTAGTTGTAAATTTGTAAATGGTTGGTTCTTCCCCAAAAATCAGATTTTGTGAGAGAGATTTTCCCTTTTGTAAAGCAATTTTAGAATTGCATTGTTCTTCCCCATTTTCCCTCTTTACTTGTATTCGGGATTTTAAATTCCGATTACAAGTTGGATGAAAATCATTGTTCTTCCCTTACGGATAAAAGATTTAACCATCTTTTTTTTGAAATCCGGGTTGCAAGTTGAAAGTTCTTCCCATTTTTGCATTGGCAAAGTTCCAAGTGATCTTCTTGAAATTCATTTTTACCTATCCGCTTCCAATTCCCTCATCCGTACATACCAATTCATCCACTCATTTCACACCTTCATTCATTTTCCCCATTTAAAGTCTACTTGCAGTCAGCCATCCAGAACCCGAAATTGGTCCAAAATGCACTCAAAAAACACTTGAAAATGAGTTTTAAAGGACCAATTACAAGTGCAAACTTGTAGTTACCCATTACACATATGAAGTTGCGTGTTTGTTCCCACATTTGCAAGTTAATGCTCTTGTTTTTCCCACACATGTAATGCAGCTTCCAAAACCCGAAATTCACTTGTGAGCCCATTTTCGCATCAATTTATCCCTTCCCTTGTCAGTCCGGTTTGCACACACGATCTACCAAATCAATGGATTAAGGCATGGGCCTTATTTTGCAAGAAGATTTCAAGAATGAAGGATGATACAAAGAAGAGATACAACAACAATTCATGCTTGAGAGCATAGAATGCTTTCAAGACAAAGATGGTCATGACATGAAAAGAGGAAGGCAGCCCGTTCCCTCTTGAAAAGCTAGTATTACCCCAAGCAAGAAGACAAGGATGCAAGTTCCCGTTCCGGTTCAAGATGTCTTTACCAATCTAGAATACTTCAAGTTCTAGCATCCTGAAGCGACATGAAGATCATCAAAGACAAAGGATGATGCAGTTAGAGTCGTGTCTTTAGACACATGGAATAGTTTTAGTTATGCATTTGTAATTTCGTTTTGACAAGTTACATGTAAAAATTTTTTTTGTAAAATGCAAGTTACACATTACTTGCACTTTTGTAATTACATGTAAGACAACTACAAGTTGTGTCCGATTAGGACTGTAGTTGGAATAAGTCTTAGTTAGTTGGAGTAACTCTTAGTTAGTTAATGAAGTCTCAGTTAGTTATTGAATGAGTCTTGGTGGTTGAGAGAATCTCTCAAGTTAGTTAGGATCCTCCCACCTTTTTCTCAAGGCTCCTCTTCTATAAATACTGGAGGAGTCTATTGTAATATTTATCTTTTGGAAAGCAAGCAAAAACTCTGCCAAATTTACAGCAAGAAGTCTTTGAGCTTATGAACGTGAATTGAAGGTTTTGGAAGAATAATAAAGAAGGATTACTCAAGTTTTGAGTCTTTGAGCTACATGTTTGAGTTTGAATCTTTTTATTTCTTCTATGCAAAGTGTTTCTAAAGGAGCTTAGTCCAATCTGATTTGAAGTCTTTGAGCTGCAAGTAGAGAAGATTAATTAAAATAGGAAACTCTCTTGAAGGAGCAGCAAGTCTTTGAGCTTGCGTCCATTCTTGAGAATAATTATTGTTTGATAAGAAATAGCAGCAAGTCTTTGAGCTTGCATTAGTTCTTGTCTTTGTGTTAAAAGAATAGATTATTTCAGTCTTTGAGCTGTTATCTTTTATTCGTTGTAAAATTTAGTATAGCAAAGGGTAGATAGGACTTCCAATAGTCAAGTCTTTGAGCTTGATATTGTTGTCCCGTCCCGAAGAAAGTGGCGGGAGTCTTTGAGCTTTCAGGAAACTTCATTTCCTTTCTCTCATTTTACTTGAAAGTGGTTACTGCTGTTATTCAATCGCTATCCTTTTCTGTGAAGAGAAAAGGATATTGTCTTTCTTGAAAAAAGAAGAAAGATTGCTGTCCCATCCCATTTTATTTTCCAAGTTGTAGTTAGATAGGGGGAGCCTTCCCTTAATTAGGAGAGTTTTTACTCGTGTGCTGGGGTTGAAACCACAATTTTGTATATTTCCCCAAGTGTACAAAATTTTTAACCAACAGAAATGAATATGAAAAGATTTTGGGAAGATCATCTTCAAGAAAATGGGAAGAACTTTCAATGTGTAATCCGGTTCTAAAAACTCGATTATGAAAGGATGGGTATTTCTCATCTTTGCGACTTGGAATTTCAACAAAAGATGGTTAAATCTTTTATCCGTAAGGGAAGAACAATGATTTTCATCCAACTTGTAATCAGGATTTAAAATCCCGAATACAAGTAAAGAGGGAAAATGGGGAAGAACAACGCAATTCTAAAATTGCTTTACAAAGGGGAAAATCTCTCTCACAAAACCGATTTTTTGGGAAAGAACCAACATATTTGAAAACAAGAAAAATGAAACAAGAAAACAAGAAAATGAAACAAAGAAAGAAAAGAAATCAAACTTTGCTTCAAACTGAAAATGCTTCTTCAACAAGTGGATTAATCTTTGAAATAAAGAAGAATATCTCTTAAAAATAAATTAACCGTATTCCAAAACCCTAGCCACGTTTTTGAAAAAATGCCCAAAACTGAAAAATGTGGCAGAAAATGCATGAGAAATGGCATGGAAAATGGCCAAGACTCTTTCTAACCTCAATACCTTAGCATACCAAGCCAAAACGATTCATAACATTGCTGATTCGTGGCATTTTTAATGAAGAAAAACGTGGTTTTTTAGCAAAAACGTGTTTGCTGTTATAAACTTAAAAACCAGCAAACTTAACCTCCATGTGGCGTGAAAGGTGTCTAAAAATGCATGGAAATAGGAAGGAATCCTAAATGCCTTCTATCTCCCAAAAAATCTCCACAAAAATTTGCTAAAAATCCTCAAAAAACATGTTTTTCCTTGCAATTCGGGTTTTTTGGAACAAATAGCAAGTTTAAAATGTATGAAACAATGAAAATCGGGTTTTTTGGAGGATATGACAAGTTTAAAATTTCACTTTTTCAACATGTTAGGCAAAATCGGGATTTTTTGGCCAAATAGCAAGTTGAAAATGTCAAAAATGCACTTTATGAGCAAAATCGGGTTTTTTGGACCAAAGTGCAAGTTTTAAATTGTCACTTTTTCACTTGCAAGGCAAAACTGGGATTTTTAAGACAAATAGCAAGTTTAAAAATTCACTTTTTCACTTACCAAGCCAAAATCGGGATTTTTTGGACAAATGACAAGTTTAAAATTTTTCAAAAATGCACTTGCAAGGCAAAATCGGGTTTTTTGGAGCAAACTGCAAGTTTTAAATAGTTGTAAATGGGAAATAAAATCCCTACAACAAGTTATACTTGCTTGCACATATGTAATGGGGATTTAAAATCCCTATTACATGCAAAAACCATTAAAGTAGGGCTTTTTTGACCAAACTGCAAGTTTACTTGTAATTGAGTCAAAAAATCCCTATTTTAACTAAAAAAGACCAAAAAACAATAAAAAAGATAAAAACAACAAAGGGGAAACATAAAATAAATTACAAGTAACATATTTGAAATAAAAGTGCACATGTAATTGGTCAAAAATTCCCCTACAAAGACCAAAACAATGAATATCATTAAAACTTGCAGTTTGAAGAAAATTCTCCACCTACAGTTGGGGTTTTAAAACCCGACTGAAGGAAAGACATAGCAAACGAATCCAGAATTTGATGAAATTTGAAACATAGTTCGAGGATGGACTGAGGATTAAGCCAGTCCAAGGATTAGTCGAAATTCTGCCACGGGAAGCATGCCATAGAGTAAAATTTTTCATTTTTTCACAAAAATTTCATGTAATGGTCCTTCATTTTTTAAAACAAAAATGAGGACAACAAATTTATTCTAGCATGTGCTCATCATTTTGACAAAGAGACACGAGTCATTAAAAATGATGATGGACAAGTGATCATTCGCCTGGATGTAGAAGCTATAGAGAGGGTTTTCAAAATACCTTCTGAAACCATTTATATAGAGATCTCCAAGCAAAGTGCAGCTGGATACTTTGCCTAAAGGGAGAAAGACTGTAAGCGTCATATCAACAAATGGATTCATGAACCTCACACTGCGCATACCAGATGGGCAAAGTTATATCGATCTGATTTCAAGAATGAGATCGGTGATACTATTACTCTTCTTAGCTGTATGATGGGATTGGAGCATTCCAATGTTTTTGAACCTTGGATGTACCAATTTATTATGTTAGTAAGGCAGTCTCAGCACATCTGCTGGGGTGAGATCATCAGTGATGCTTTGTGTGAGCAACTTGCAGTCGACTATACTACCTTCACCTTCTACATGAATTCATATCTCGTGTATATTCCTACGTCACTTAGACATTTCCCAGGTCTTTCCACCAAGGGTGACCGCATGCTTATACCGGTTTGGGAATACTATGATCAGTTGCCTCTAAGATCAAGTAGGTCTCATTTCAGAAGGGTTCAGGACGCTTTCTTTGGTCATTATTTGTGTCAATTTGACAAGAACCTGAAGAACAAAAGAGTCTCAGATGAAGCATGGGAAAAGGTGAAAGAATATGGTTGTTTGTTTCTCCAATTTTCAACTTTTACCTATATGAGAGTTGGATGCTATGGCGGACAGCCTTACATGCTCCCACAATACCCAACAGATAAGATTATTCTCATGGAATTGGGAAGGCAGATCATGGCTGTGCATACACATCAGTCAGTTAAGCACAAGGTTGGCATGGGTATTTCTTCCAACAACCCATTGAAGATTGGTCAATATTCTCTAATGACTTCAATCAAGGCCAAGGCTATGGAGACTGAGTTGCAGGAAATTAGACTCAAAAGATTCAAACCTAGAGCTGATTTCGATTACCGAGGCATGAAGGAGAAGATCAAGAAGACCTTCATCCATGTACACCGGATAGAAGATATCTAGGTTTATCTCCGTACGGAAAAGGAGATTCACAAGATGGATTACTGCTGACTCACTGCAGAACAGATTGTGGATCTAAACCTCGTGAACCTGCCACAAGGTATGATTGATGATGGCAACGTTCTTGATCCTGAGTTTGTCAATCAGAATGTTGATGAGGCTCCGCTTCCTTCTATCCATTGGTCCCATAAGGAAGGCACTTCTGTCTTGGATAGATTTCAGTCAGTTCTTGCCAATACCAATATCTGGCTCAAGAATAATGGTGTCAAGCTCATTAAGATCAAGGTTGGGAAAGAAGATGATTCTACAAGTCCTCTTGGGCGGAAGTCTGAAATTCAACTAGACAACAAAGAAGGTGCATCCTCTTTTAGTACGAGGATTAAATTGCGAGTCAGCCATGCAATGGTGCTTCCTCCTCAGGAAATAACAGTTCAAGGCAAGGAGAAGCCACAGTTGGAAATTCATGTGATTGATCCTGAAGCTTCAGAGGAAGAAACTCAATCTGATAATGCTCCTCAGTCACTTTCTACAGAGTCCCCACATAATTCTCTTTCTTCACTTCCTATTGAGGTACCCATGTTTCCTCCTATGATAGATGTGAGCTCTCAATCTGCCCCTTCAGTTTCAGAATCTCCGCAGAATGTCCTTCCACTTTCAGCAGCAGAACCATCTCAAGGCCATCCTCAGGAAAATTTGTTGAATATCTTTTCAGAAGATCCTTCATATGTACCTGTGTCTGATATTGATACTTCTATGACTTGTTTTGATGAGTTCATGACATCTTCATCACATCCTGTCATCACTCAGCAGACTATGGTGGCTATCCAGACGGACACTTCTCCCAAGGTCACCACAGTTATTCAAACAGAAACTGCTTCTCCCTCTATCCCAGAATCAGAGTTAATGGCTTTGCCTCCATGGCTTAGTTCCTTCATTGCAAAGAGGAAGAAGTAGGTAACCTCACCTGATCCCTTTGACTACCAACAGTTGAAACAATCAAAACCTAAAGCTATTAAGAGGGCAAAGACAGTTTCAAGGGTGACCGTTGATGAAAATCAGATGAGAGTGGCAGAGATTGCTGAACCAATATCAGATAAACCAGTTGAAGAAATGCAAGCAACTGATTATCGGATCACCAAAGTTCAACTAGGTAAGAAGACTCATGAGGTTGTCAAGCATGACGCTCAACAAACAGTGGCTACATTGGTACAACGGTATGATGAGGTGTTGACCAAGAAAGATCAAGTGGAAGTAGAGAATCAAAGACTCATGGCAGCCATCCAAAGTATTACTCAACCTTCAAGTGGAGAAGGCCAAGTACCTATTTCTTCTAGGGTCAGCGAACCAATCCAGGGTATCGAGAGAGCCGCCCAAAAGGTTCAAGCCTTAGACACCTGGGTTGATCAACTGCATGACTTATGTTCACAAGTCATAAGACAGGTATTTGAAACAATGGTTAAATTGGAGATCATTGAAGATAAGTTGAATCAAATCTTGGGTGCTTTCAAACTAAATTTGGAGAAGGTTGAGGGAAATTTAGTTTCTTGGCGAAAGATGCCTCAACATCAGTTGGGCGTTGTTCAGGTACGTAATTCCTTCCTGAGTCACGTACATTGAATATGAGGAACTTCTGGAGAACAAATCTCTTGTTCTCAAATCACTCATTGAAGAAATTGATGAAACCTTAAGGTTGCGTGAAGCAGTCTTTCAAGATTTTTACCTCCCGTTGTAAAAAGGCATCCTACGACATTTTAAATCAGAATGATGAGCTGCTGCCCGAGGAAGAAGTTCTTGCAGATCTGCAACTCAAGATTCATGATGAATGGAGAAGTGAGCAATTCTCAGTCGCTTCCATTCAAATATTGATTAAGTATCAAACTGAGTTGTAGGAAATCTGGTCAGCATTGGAAAAGGGCAATTCCACGCTATGCCAATGCCATGATGTCATCGTAAAGACTAGGGTGGTGGCTATGAACACTCATGAACCAGATCCTGATGAATTGCAGAAAGTTATTCAGAAGTTCGAATTGTTCATATCTTCAAAAGTTGCAACTTAAGTGTTTTTAATACTTGTTGTAAAATTTTAAAATTGTAATTTCAAAATTGTAGTTTCCCTTTCAGCAAGTTTACTAGTAAAAAGCATTTTTGCAATTGTAAGTTGTCATCACTTGCATTTTTGTAGTTACTTGTAAGGCAACTACAAATTGTGTCCGATTAGGACTGTAGTTGGAATAAGTCTTAGTTAGTTATTGAAGTCATAACTAGTTGTTGAATAGGTCTTGGTGGTTGAGGGAATTTCTCAAGTTAGTTAGGATCCTCCCACCTTTTTCTCAAGGCTCCTCTCCTATAAATAGAAGAGAGGGTCCTTTGTAATGGATATCTTTTGAGAAAGCAAGCAAAAACTCTGCCAATAATACAGCAAGAAGTCTTTGAGCTTATGTATGTGAATTGAAGGTTTTGAAGAATAGTAAAGAAGGATTACTCAAGTTTTGAGTCTTTGAGCTACATGTTTGAGTTTGAATCTTTTTATTTCTTCTAAGCAAAGTGTTTCTAAAGGAGCTTAGTCCAATCTGATTTGAAGTCTTTGAGCTGCAAGTAGAGAAGATTAATTAAAATAGGAAACTCTCTTGAAGGAGCAGCAAGTCTTTGAACTTGCGTCTATTCTTGAGGAAAAATTACTGTTTGATAAGAAATAGTAGCAAGTCTTTGAGCTTGCATTAGTTCTTGTCTTTGTGTTAAAAGAATAAATTATTCTAGTCTTTGAGCTGTCGTCTTTTATTCATTGTAAAATTTAGTATAGCAAAGGGTAGATAGGACTTCCAATAGTCAAGTCTTTGAGCTTGATATTGTTGTCCCGTCCCGAAGGAAGTGACGAAAGTCTTTGTGCTTTCAGGAAACTTCATTTCCTTTCTCTCATTTTACTTAAAAGTGGTTACTACTATTCATATTCAATCGCTATCCTTTTCTGTGAAGAGAAAAGGATATTGTCTTTCTTGAAGAAAGAAGGAAGACTGCTATACCATCCTGTTTTTATTTCAGTTTTAGTTAGATAGAGGGAGCCTTCCCTTAATTAGGAGAGTTTTTTACTCGTGTGCTGTGGTTGAAACCACAATTTTGTATATTTCTCCAAGTGTACAAAATTTTCAACCAACACTGTCAACAGTTACTCTGGAGATAGTCTTGGCCTTCTTAGCAACTTTGGATCTGGATTGTTTCAGTTGCTGGAAATCAAAGGCATCAGGTGAGATTTCTTGCTTCTTCCTTTTCGGGGTAAAAGAACTAAGCCATGGAGGCAAAGTCATCAACTCCCCTCCAGTAGCAACCGCAGGCAAAGGAGAAGCAGTTTCTGTTTGAATCACTGTGATCATCCTGGGAGGAATATCTGTTTGGATAGCGACCACGGTTTGCTCAGTTACCAATGGGCATGAAGATTGTCTCATGAATTCTTCAAAACCAGAAGTAGAAGTATCAATTTCTGATAACTGGATATGAGTAGGAATATCCTCAGTAACTTCCAACACACCCTCTTGTTGAGGGTCAGGAGATGGCTCGTATGCTGAAATGGGAATAGCATTCTAAGGAGACTCATCCACAAGCAAATCGGGAGGAGAAAGAGGCATCTCAATGGAAACTGGAGGAATGATCTCATGAGGTGAGTCTGAAATTGGAGATTTGGGAGCATCATCATATTCTTGCCCCTCTTCTGGATTATCTAGTTCGATCACCTGAACATGGAATCGTGATTTTTCCTTCCCATGAACTGTCGTCTCCTCAGGAGGAAGCACTACTGCACGACTGACTCGCAACTTGATCCTTGTGCCCGAAGATGAAGCACCCTCCTTGTTGTCAATCTGAATCTCAGACTTCCGTCCAAGAGGCCCCGTAGAATCATCTTCTTTACCAACCTTGATTTTTATAAGTCTAACAGCATTCCTTTTCAGCCATGCGTTGGTGTTGGCCAAGATAGGCTGAAATCCGTCAAGGATGGATATGCACTCCTTGTGTGACCATTGGATCAAAGGAAGTGGAGCTTCCTCAACCCTTCGTGAAATGTATTCAAGATCAAGTATGTGCCCATCATCAATCATCCCTTGTGGGATATCCACCAAGTTCAAATCAACAATTTGCACAATAGTGAGCTTGCAGTAATCCATCTTCAGAACTTCGGCTTTTGTGCGGAGATCTACCCAGATGTCTTCAATGCGATGTACATGCACAAAGGATTTCTTGATCTTCTCCTTCATACCCCTATAATCAAAATCAGCTCTAGGTTTAAACCTTTTGAGCTTGATTTCCTGCAATTCAGTCTCCATGGCCTTAGCCTTCACAGATGTGACAAGGGAATACCAGCCAATTTTCAATGGGTTTGTGGTAGAGATCCCCATTCCAACCTTGTGCTTAGCAGACTGAAAAGTGTGGACAACCATGATCTGTCTTCCCAACTCCATAAGAATGATCTTATCAGTTGGGTATCTGGGAAGCATGTATGGCTGACCACCATAGCATCTGATCCTCATATAGGTGAAGGTGGGAAATTGTAGAAACAAACATCCATACTCGCACACCTTGTCCCATGCCTCATCTGATACTCTATTGTTCCTGAGATTTTTGTCAAATTGACACATGAAATATCTGAAGAATGTATCTTGAACTCTTCTGAAATGCAGTCTGCTGGGTTTCAATGGCAACTGGTCATAATACTCCCAAACTGGTATAAGTGAGCAATCACCCTTGGTAGAAAGACCTGGAAAGTGTCTAAGTGATGCTGCTAAGTATACCAAATATGAATTCATGAAGAAGGTCATGGTGGTAGAAACTGCTGCAAGTTATTCGCACAAGGCATTGCTGATGACTTCTCCCCATGAAATGTGATGAGACTGCCTTATGAACATGATGAACTGGTACATCCATGGCTCAAAGACATTGGAATGCTCAAGGCCCATCATACTGAGAAGGGTTATGGTGTCTCCAATCTCCCATTTGAAATCACAGTGGTACAACTTCACCCACCTTGAGAAGGGGGCTCGTGGCTCTTGGATCCACCTATTGATGTGTCGCTTGCAATCTTTTTCCCTCTTCACATAATACTTCGCTACACTTTCTTTGGAGATTTTCATATAAATAGGTGCAAGAGGTATTCTGAAGGCCTTCTCGATCATATCTGCATCAAGACGGATTATAGGTTCGCCATCATCTTTTTTGATGACTTTTGACTCTTTGTCAAAATGATGGGTGCAGGGAAGAATGAACTCAGGTTCTAGGGCAGCCACCAGGAAAGAAGATGCATGATGGATATGGCTGTCCAACAACCGCTGCAAGTTATTATCCTATTGATCTTCTACCCTTTTGACGAATTCCGACATATCAACGTGCCCTATTTCCGTGTCTCTGATGCGATCCAAAGGAGAAGAAACCTAGGAAGGTGCAACCTCCTTCTGATATTTGTCATATTTGTATTTCATCTTCTTTAGAGTTGGAGATGCCGACAAATCTGACATTGATTGTGAACCTGGAATACTGTGATGAAGACTTAAAAGAGTTAAGGCAACATCATAGTCAGCTGCAAATATCATTCTTCCATCTCCAAATGGGAAAAACTTTGATTCTTGAACTTTACGATTTTGTGAGAGGAAGAGGGGAAATATGTAGAAATGGGAAAATCTTGACTTTGACCAATTTTGGATCTTGGGGAAATTTTCGCAAGTATACAAGTTGGAAAGAATATACATGCAATCGGGATTTTAAAACCCAAATGCAAGTACACTTGTAAATTTGCAAATGGAGAAATGGATGAAAAATGAGATTTTGACTTGCGGAAAATGACGAAAATGGAAAGTACGGATATGGGGAACATGAATGGATAGAAATGGGAAAATCCGGGAAAGTCATTTTCATGAAAATGAGAAGAACTCTTCAACATGTAATCCGGTTTTTAAAACCCGAATTTGCAAGGGAGGGGTATTTCACACTTTTCAACTTGGAATTTTAACCAAAAATGGTTAAATTCCTCAACCATAGGGGAAGAACAAGAATTTCCAGCGAACTTGTAATCGGGATTAGAAATCCCGAATAAAAGTAAAGAGGGAAATATGGGAAGAACAATGCAATTCAAAAATTGCATACCAAGGGGAAGATTTTTCTCACAAAAACCGATTTTTGGGGGAAGAACAACACATTTCCAAAAATGCAACTAAGAAAGAAAACTAAGAAAACAAGAAAAAAATAAAATGAAGGAAAGAAAGGAAAGAGAACATACCTTTCTTCAAATTGAAAATGCTTTTCCAAAAATGCAACAATCTTTGGAATGAAGAAGCATATCCAATAAATAGAGACAAACCAAGATGCCAAACTCTCTAGCCACGTTTTGCAAGAAACACCTTATATGAAAAAACGTGGCAACAAATGAATGTTAAATGGCATGGAAAAAGGTTGAATCCTCCTTAACCCTCAACGCCTTGGCATTCCTAGTCAAAACAATTCATCTCCTTGAAGATTCGTGGCATCCCAAAGGGTTAAAAACGTGGTTTTTTGGAAAAACGTGGTGCTATTATGAAGCTAAAAACCAGCAAAAACAACCTCCATGTGGTGTGAAAAGTGTCCAAGAATGCATGAAAATAGGGTAGAAACCAAAACGCCTTCCTCCTCCAACAAATCTTCCACAAAATTTGCTTTGAAAAGTTCAACAAAAATGATTTTCTTGCAAATCAGGTTTTTGGGAGAAAAAGACAAGTTCGAAATGCATAAGGGAATGAAAATCGGGTTTTTTAGAACATATGACAAGTTCTAATTTTCACTTTTTCACTTACAAAGCCAAACTTGGGTTTTTTTAGACAAATAGCAAGTTTTATTTTCACTTTTTCACTTACTTGGCCAAAATCGGGTTTTTTGGAGAGAAATGCAAGTTTTACTTACTTGTAAAAGGGAAATAAAATCCCTACAAAAAGTTATAATTACTTTCACATATGTAATGGGGATTTAAAATCCCTATTACATGTAAAAACCATTAAAGTAGGGGTTTTTAGACCAAACTGCAAGTTTACTTGTAATCTAGCCAAAAAATCCCTATTTTAACTAAACAAGACCAAAAACAATAAAAATGATAAAAACAATAAAAGGAAAATTTAAAACAAATTAC
Source organism: Cryptomeria japonica (assembly GCF_030272615.1). NCBI lineage: Eukaryota > Viridiplantae > Streptophyta > Pinopsida > Cupressales > Cupressaceae > Cryptomeria > Cryptomeria japonica. Next base: position 222,784,858 of record NC_081415.1, on the reverse strand, counting down.
AAGTAACATATTTTAATGAAAGTGCACATGTAATAAGCCAAAAATTCCCCTACAACAACCAAAACAATGAATATCATTAAAACTTGCAGTTTGAAGAAAATTCTCCACCTACAGTCGGGAATTTAAAACCTGAAATTGAAGGAAAGACATAGCAAACGAACCCAAAATTTGATGAAATTCGAAACATAGTTCGAGGATGGACTGAGGATTAAGCCAGTCCGAGGACTAGTCGAAATTCTGCCTCGAGAAGCATGCCATAGAGTAAAATTTTATGTAGTGGTCCTTCATTTTTGGAAACAAAAATGAGGACAACATGGTGGAGATGGATGATTATTGGTGGGTTTAAATTTTAAATACATGAGAGGAGAAAGAAAATGGATAATTTTTTTTGGAGTAGGAGGTTAGGCTATGGTGGAGAGAGATCTGCAAGAGAAATAAAAAAGGAAAATCTTGGTGGAGGGGAATAAGACTTGTCACAGTCAAATGCTGAAAGAAGCAAAGGAATAAATCTTCTAATGTGCTATCACAAAAGTGGAAGTGGAGCATGCTAATGAATGTGCCTTTCTAAAAGAGTGGGTCTACTACTTTATATTTTGTGAGAATCATGTTCACAAAATTTAATATCCAATGTGTTTAATGCAGAAGCATTTCAGTCCATGAGGGTGAAATTTCAAAGCTATCCCCAACTCCAAGCCAACTTATTAGCACAAATGAACTTAAGTGTTTCTATTTCAATGTCAATTTTGGTTAACAATATGTTCTAAATGGATCCATTCTAGCTAAATTAAGTTAGGGCCACAAGTTTCTCAACTAGAAGTGTTCACTATATGTGCATGTGTAACATCACTTTGAGTCCAATTTATCAAAAAAATAAAAGTATTTAAAAAAATGTCTCACAACTAATACTCACACAAATAAAATTTTAAAATAATTTTGTAAATACCCATTTGTAGATCTATAAGTGTAGTTCCTAAAAATATATATTTAAATATTTAAATTAATGTTTTCTTTTATATTCACTAAAAGTATGTTATCAACATCAAAATATGAGGTTGACTGGCTTCTCAAGGAAAAACAATAAATTTTTGTGAAAAATTAGATGCACTAGATGAGAGGTTCCATGTTGAGATAATATATTTTGTTTTCTATTTTAGATAAACAATTAAGACAAAATGTTACATTCTATCAAACATGTTGATAAGAATCTGACTCGAGGTTGAATTCAACTACTATCCTAAAATATTACACTTGGATTGAACTTGTTGTTGAGAATAGGTATCAAGTTTGTTAAGTTCAACCAATGTGAAGGTTTACAATGATGTACATGAGATTAAATATGTTCATCCTAATGAGATGGTTGATGTTGGTAAAAACTAAATGCCCATTATGATGATCCATACTTATGGTTTGAAGATTGCCAACTATGTCATGAAGAGTTTTCCACAAAAGATTACATGGAAGAAGAGAGTCCTTTTCATGATATGGTTTAGCATTGTTTGTGTCTAATTTCGCACATAAAACTATTGACTAGTTTGATTGCAACAATGTTTCATAAATAGTTAGTTGCAATAGTAATGATTATGAAATAGAGAGGTAGATTAAAGAATTATAAGTGTGTAATTTTTTTACTTTTGTTTTTATAACTCTACTATATGTAGTCAAGATTTCTCGTCTAGATAACATGGGGACTCAAAATGAAGGAACTCATGCAAATAATCTAATTGTATCATGTTAACTTTATCATTATAACAAAAGTATCTTATATATAAGAATTCCTATCCAAATATACCTTATTGCATAATGACTATCAATATTACCAATTCAATTATTATACAATATATTGATCATATACCAATCCATTACATTAAATGTATTACACTTTTTGTCATGTAAATAACTTTCACCATTGAAGTCAAAATATAAATAGAATAATGACCAAACCAATGGATGCTTGGTACTTCCATGGTAAATAAGAGCATCATAGTCAATATGTAACTAAAAAATTAGACCTATCAAAACGTAGGAACATATTACACATTTACAAGAATTCATAGCTCAAACTTGCTCATAGTATAGATAGGAACCTAAGTTCTCTTCAAGGATTTTCTATTATGTTGGTTGAAAATTTTGTACACTTGGGGAAATATACAAAATTGTGGTTTCAACCACAGCACACGAGTAAAAACTCTCCTAATTAAGGGAAGGCTCCCCCTATCTAACTAAAACTGAAATAAAAACAGGATGGTACAGCAGTCTTCCTTCTTTCTTTAAGAAAGACAATATCCTTTTCTCTTCACAGAAAAGGATAGCGATTGAATATGAATAGTAATAACCACTTTTAAGTAAAATGAGAGAAAGGAAATGAAGTTTCCTGAAAGCGCAAAGACTTCCATCACTTCCTTCGGGACGGGACAACAATATCAAGCTCAAAGACATGACTATTGGAAGTCCTATCTACCCTTTGCTATACTAAATTTTACAATAAATAAAAGACGACAGCACAAAGACTAGAATAATTTATTCTTTTAACACAAAGACAAGAACTAATGCAAGCTCAAAGACTTGCTGCTATTTCTTATCAAACAATAATTTTTTCTCAAGAACAGACACAAGCTCAAAGACTTGATGCTCCTTCTAGCGATTTCCTATTTTAATTAATCTTCTCTACTTGCAGCTCAAAGACTTCAAATCAGATTGGACTAAGCTCCTTTAGAAACACTTTGCATAGAATAAATCAAAAGAATGAAACTCAAACTTGTTGCTCAAAGACTCAAAACTTGAGTAATCTTTCTTTATTATTCTTCAAAACCTTCAATTCACATACATAAGCTCAAAGACTTCTTGCTGTAAATTTGGCAGAGTTTTTGCTTGCTTTCCCAAAAGATAAAGATTACAAAGGACCCTCTCTTCTATTTATAGGAGAGGAGCCTTGAGAAAAAGGTGGGAGTATCCTAACTAACTTGAGAAATTCCCTCAACCACCAAGACCTATTCAACAACTAATTATGACTTCATTAACTAACTAAGACTTATTCCAACTACAGTCCTAATCGGACACAACTTGTAGTTGCCTTACCAGTAATTACAAAAATGCAAGTGATGACAACTTGCAATTACAAAAATGCAAGTGATGACAACTTGTCGAAAGGGAAACTACAATTCTAAAATTACAATTTTAAAATTTTACAACAAGTATTAAAAACACTTAAGTTGCAACTCTTGAAGATACGAACAATTCGAACTTCTGAATAACTTTATGCAATTCATTAGGATCTGGTTCATGAGTGTTCATAGCCACGACCCTAGTTTTTACGATGACATCATGGCATTGGCATAGCGTGGAATTGCCTTTTTGCAATGCTGACCGGATTTCCTGCAACTCAGTTTGATACTTAATCAATATTTGAATGGAAGCGACTGAGAATTGCTCACTTCTCCATTCGTCATGAATCTTGAGTTGCAGGTCTGCAAGAACTTCTTCCTCGGGCAGCAGCTCATCAATCTGATTTAAAATGTCGAAGGATGCCTTTTTGCAATGGGAGGTTACATCTTGAAAGACTGCTTCACGCAACTTTAAGGTTTCATCAATTTCTTCAATGAGTGATTTGAGAACAAGAGATTTGTTCTCCAGAAGTTCCTTATATTCAATGTACGTGACTCTGGAAGGAATCGCATCATGCACCTGAAGAACGCCCAACTGATGTTGAGGCATCTTTCGCCAAGAAACTAAATTTCCCTCAACCTTCTCCAAATTTAGTTTGGAAACACCCAAGATTTGATTCAACTTATCTTCAATGATCTCCAATTTAACCATCGTTTCAAATACCTGTCTTATGACTTGTGAACATAAGTCATGCAGTTGATCAACCCAAGTGTCTAAGGCTTGAACCTTTTGGGTGGCTCTCTCGATACCTTGGATTGGTTCGCTAACCCTAGAAGAAATAGGTACTTGGCCTTCTCCACTTGAAGGTTGAGTAATACTTTGGATAGCTGCCATGAGTCTTTGATTCTCTACTTCCAGTTGATCTTTCTTGGTCAACACCTCATCATACCGTTGTACCAATGTAGCCACTGTCTGTTGAGCATCGTGCTTGACAACCTCATGAGTCTGCTTACCCAGTTGAACTTTGGTGATCCGATATTCAGCTGCTTGCATTTTTTCAACTGGTTTATCTGATATTGGTTCAGCAATCTCTACCACTCTCATTCGGTTTTCATCAATGATCACCCTTGAAACTGTCTTTGCCCTCTTAACAGCTTTAGGTTTTGATTTTCTCAACTATTGGTAGTCGAAGGGATCAGGTGAGATCACCTGCTTCTTCCTCTTTGCAATGAAGGAACTAAGCCATGGAGGTAAAGAGATTAACTCTAATTCTGGGATAGAGGGAGAAGCAGTTTCTGTTTGAATAATAGTGGTGACCTTGGGAGAAGTGTTCGTTTGGATAGCCACCATAGTCTGCTGAGTGACGACAGGATGTGATGAAGATGTCATGAACTCATCAAAACAGGTCATAGAAGTATCAATATCAGACACAGGTACATATGAAGGATCTTCCAAAAAGATATTCAACAAATTTTCCTGAGGATGGCCTTGAGATGGTTCTGCTGCTAAAAGTGGGAGGACGTTTTGCGGAGATTCTGAAACTGAAGGGGCAGATTGAGAGCTCACATCTATCACAGGAGGAAACATGGGTACCTCAATAGGAAGTGAAGAAAGAGAATTATGTGGAGACTGTAGAAAGTGACCGAGGAGCATTATCAGATTGAGTTTCTTCCTCTGAAGCTTCAGGATCAATCACATGAATTTCCAACTGTGGCTTCTCCTTGCCTTGAACTGTTATTTCCTGAGCAGGAAGCACCATTGCATGGCTGACTTGCAATTTAATCCTCGTACTAGAAGAGGATGCACCTTCTTTGTTGTCTAGTTGAATTTCAAACTTCCGCCCAAGAGGACCTGTAGAATCATCATCTTTCCCAACCTTAATCTTAATGAGCTTGACACCATTATTCTTTAGCCAGTTATTGGTATTGGCAAGAACTGACTGAAATCTATCCAAGATAGAAGTCCCTTCCTTGTGGGACCAGTGGATAGAAGGAAGCGGAGCCTCATCAACATTCTGATTGACAAACTCAGGATCAAGAACGTTACCATCATCAATCATACCTTGAGGCACGTTCACGAGGTTTAGATCCACAATCTGTTCTGCAGTGAGTCGGCAATAATCCATCTTGCGAATCTCCTTTTCGATACGAAGATCAGCCCAGATATCTTCTATCCGGTGTACATGGATGAAGGTCTTCTTGATCTTCTCCTTCATGCCTCGGTAATCGAAATCAGCTCTAGGTTTGAATCTTTTGAGTCTAATTTTCTGCAACTCAATCTCCATAGCCCTGGCCTTGATTGAAGTCATTAGAGAATATTGACCAATCTTCAATGGGTTGTTGGAAGAAATACCCATGCCAACCTTGTGCTTAACTGACTCGTGTGTATGCACAGCCATGATCTGCCTTCCCAACTCCATGAGAATAATCTTATCTGTTGGGTACCGTGGGAGCATGTAAGGCTGCCCGCCATAGCATCCAACTCTCATGTAGGTAAAAGTTGGAAATTGGAGAAACAAACAACCATATTCTTTCACCTTTTTGCATGCTTCATCTGAGACTCTTTTGTTCTTCAGGTTCTTGTCAAATTGACACAAATAATGACCAAAGAAAGTGTCCTGAACCCTTCTGAAATGAGACCTACTTGATCTTAGAGGCAACTGATCATAGAATTCCCAAACCGGTATAAGCATGCAGTCACCCTTGGTGGAAAGACCTAGGAAATGTCTAAGTGACGCAGCAATATACACGAGATATGAATTCATGTAGAAGGTGAAGGTAGTAGGGACGACTGCAAGTTGCTCACACAAACCATCACTGATGATTTCACCCCAACAAATGTGTTGAGACTGCCTTACTAACATAATAAATTGGTACATCCAAGGTTCAAAAACATTGGCATGCTCCAATCCCATCATATGGCTAAGAAGAGTAATAGTATCACCGATCTCATTCTTGAAATCAGACCGATATAACTTTTCCCATCTGGTAAGCGCAATGCGAGGTTCATGAATCCATTTGTTGATATGACGCTTACAGTCTTTCTCCCTTTTGGCAAAGTATCCAGCTGCACTTTGCTTGGAGATCTCTATATAAATGGTTTCGAAAGGCATTTTAAAAACCCCCTCTATAGCTTCTGCATCCAGGCGAATGATCACTTCCCCATCACCATTTCTAATGACTCGTGTCTCTTTGTCAAAATGATGAGAACATGCTAGAATAAATTCTGGTTCTAGGGCAGCAACTGGAAAGGATGCGGCATGATGGATATGGCTGTCCAGCAACCGTTGCATATCACCCTCCTTTGGATCTTCAATCCTTTGTATGAATTCGGACATGTCAACATGCCCTATCTCAGCATCCTTGATATGATCAAGGGAGGAGGAGATCTGTGACTATGGAACTTCATTCTGGTATTTATCATACCTATATTTCATCTTTTTTGGAGTGGGAGATGATGATACATCTGTCATCTAGAAACAACTGGGAATGCTGCAATGTAAATCCAAGAGTATCAAGGCAATATCAAAGTCAGTATCTTTAGACATTTTCACTCCTCCAAATGAGAAAGTTCAACTTTCGTATTTTGGCTTTGCGAGAGGAGATATAAGAGGTGGAAAAATAAGCTTTTGACTTATTTCGGGTTTTGAAACATGTTTTGCAAGTACACAAGAGGGAAGTACAAACGTGCAATCGGGTTTTAAAATCCGAATGCAATTATACTTGCAAAATACGAAGCATGAATAAATGGAAGGAGAATGAATTTTCAGTTTGGAAGTTGGGAAGAACACATTTGCAATTGGTTTTCTAAATCCAAATGCAAACTTATTTACTGTTACCTATTTTTCGCTCCTGGCTGAAAAATAGGTTGAGAGATGCTAAGCATGAACAAAAGAAAGCTAGTGTATACTCTTTCTCTATTTTGTGTTTTAAAAATGATGTTTCTAAGTACTTTATTCTGTAACAGCAAAGAAAAAAACATCTCATTTGCAAAAGAAAAGTATTTTTTATTCATTTTCAAAATGCGTCCCACACAGGAGCCGTGGGACTAGCTACGTATATTCAATGCAGAAGAGAAATATACACATATGTATGCAAGTACAAAGAAAAATAAGGCCTGTCAGAAGTGGAACCAGTCATTGCCTGAATGACTGGAACAGTTGGAGATGCTCGTCGTAGCCTTTTTCTTGCTGCTCCCCCCCGGTCCGTTGATGTTTTCCTTCTGATCTGCAAAAAAGGTTGAAACAAACAATGTGTTAGAAAATTTTGTTCTAAGCAATAGCTGGCTGCATTTCTGACATATGTACTAATGCACGCATATATATATATGATCCCTACGTACATCAAATGCATATAGCTCACAAGTACAAAGGAATCTCCAAAAGGCAAAATCAGATCAAAGGAAAGCCACCATAGATATGCATTTTTGCTAACAGGTTTGTTTCATGTGCAGGAAAAGAAAAAAGGGACAGTTTGCTGGTCATAAAATTCGCTAGCATGAGTGGAGATGAATGCGGCTCCCACAAGGGTTGAGCCCAGCTCATGTGGAGAATGGCAAGGTTTCATACAATCAGATCAACAAGACGACATTTTATGCATCAGGCCTAAAAGATTTTTATGATAAGCTGGAAAAGGCGTGACTGATCAGACATTCCAACAAATTCAGGGTGTTGAGCCTGCAACAACCTACGGGAATTTAGGATTACCTCCTGATTGGTACAGTGTTTTGGAATGGGTGTATCCAACATGGGCAAGAAAGCATGCTCTCGACAGAGGTGAAACTGTTAGTCATTTGAAAGGTGCAATTGTTACAGCAGATAGATTTCTGACTGTTAGTGAGGGGTATGCTTGGGAAATAACAAACGAGTGAAGATGGAGGGAGTCATGAAGTAGAGCTCTCAAAGAAATCAATCCCACTTGATATGCAGAACAATGAAGCTGTTTTTCATAAACACTTGCTGAACATAAGTGATAAATGTATGTATATGGAGGAAAAAATAGAACAGTTTGAAATAGAGGATGCCAATGGCACTGCACCTAAACTAGAAGACTATAATCTAATACAGATAAGTGATCCTGAAAGCCCAATATTTGCAGCTATGGGAGATGACAGCAAATTTAATCAGAAATGTAACACCATCTGTATTGAAGAAGCTAGTACTGAAAATCATATGGAGAAAGCAAGTGCAATGGCATCACATATTGATATATCTTTAATGGTGGATAGAGATACAGATTCATTGATTTTTGTAAATTCAGAAGAACCAAACAAAGAGAATAAATGTCGAAGGAGTTCACAATTATCTCAGGAGGCATGTAAATACAAGATCATCGCCAGGAGGTAATACTGATGTACAGAAGATTGAAAGATTAGTTATAGTTGATGACACTGAAGTTCGCATTGCAATCATGTCTGAACCAGAAAATACTAAGTGCCGTGGAAAGGTACCTGGTTGGCATCATGCCAAATGTTTTCTAGAAGTGTGTATCTGGACTGGTCCAATGGACAAAATGCCTGGCTGGGACGGTCTTACTGCGGAGGATGAAGAAGCTGTTCAAAATATTGCAAAACCATACATTCAAGATTCAAAAAAGGAAGTGGTTGTGAAGCATGGTGATCAATGGGGTCAAACCATGCAAGCGTCATGTGCACTTTCCTTTCTTGATCAGCTATTGCAACAGGATTTTAGTAAGAGCTCAAACCAGATATTGCAGCAAGAGTATAGTACGAATCTGCAGTGGAATAGTTCAAAGTCTCCTGATTCAGTATTACCCAAGCAGCCAGAATGGTCTTCATTCTGTGAGGTCGACCCCAAAACAGAGATTCTTGAGAAATGCAATTTCATAGACAAGAAAGTGTTGATGTCAAAAGGGCTGAAAGAAGGCTCAGGTAATGGAAGGGGAGAGAATTTAGAAGAACAGAAAATACAAACAGAGCAGTAGCAACAAGAGAGAGAGACATTAGTGACGATCTGGTGAAACAAGAAAAATCAAGGAAAAATGATAGTATACCTTTCAATGAATGTCAAATATCATTGAAATCAAACCAATTAGCAACTGAAGAATGTCTCACATAAAATAAGGTATTCAAGTCTCAGAAAGATTTTGAATCGCATCTTGCTGGCAGAAAATCATGCCAAGCAGTTGTCGCAAATAATATGTGTTCAAGCTTTATCATAAGTCAGAGATGGTAGTAAGAAATGTGAAAATGCCGGTGAGAAGAAATTGATAAGTATTGACTCTAGACTACTGGTCAAGGATAATGTGGAGAAAAGTTCTGAAAACAAACCTGTTTGGAAGGCCAAATATGATGAGGATTTGGGTGCTAAAATTAATGAGGTTGATATGAAGGAAACTGTATCATTTCTTTCCTTTTGCTGTAAGTAAATTGAACCCAGAAACTAGTCTAATACATGGAGAATTCAACAGCTGTGAGCAAAATCAATATCCCAATTTTGACAGTATCAAGCATAATCTTTTGTGCAGTGAAGTGAAATATTTATATGTTGTTATTACCCGTTCAAAACAAAGAGTTCTCATCAAAAGCTTCATACAGTGCCCGAAAATGGAAAAAGCACAGTTTTTTCGAACTGTTTTTCTAATATTTTTGATAGAAAGGGAAAAATAATCCTGTATACCAAGGAATGAAGTTTTTCAGAAAATGCAACAGATTCATAAGTCAATTTTTACCGATATAAGCAGATGGAAAGCAAGTGTATACCAAGGAATGAAGTTTTTCAGAAAAAACAACAGATCACAAGTCAATTTTTACAAATGCAAGCAGGCATGGAATGTTTTTTACAGTAGGGTTTGTAGCTTTAATGGAGATGTTGTATGCAGCCCAAGAAAAGTAGCTTACACAGAAAATGCAACGAATTACATGAATGAATTTTTGCAAAAATGCAAGCAAATGCCGAACAGGTTCAAATACTTGAAAATTTTCAAAAAACGTAGAGAAGAAAGCCAACATGTTACATTAAAAAGCTTTTCTTTCTTTCCAGAATCAAAAAAAAAATGGCGGACCTGTGCATTTTTCCTTCCTGAGTCGATAAAAATGGCGGCTCTGTGCAGAATAATGGATGCAAAAGCGATAAGACCGCGCCCAGCAAGGAGGCCGAGCTCCAAACACCCAGGAAGTATTCAGAAACGCAAAATGTCTTCCACAGCGGCTCCAAAATGAGCCCGAAACCAGCAAATACCAAGAAAGAAGAGCCGGCCGTAGCAAAAACAGGGCCCAGCGCTCAAAGATGCGCCCAGAAATGAAGGATGCATGACTTTTTTCCCTTCGAACCCTAAGTGACGCCCAGTGCAGAGCCGTTTCCAGAATCATCGAGAGCAAAAGTAAAGAGGCGAATGAAGGTTTTTAGGGTTATGTTTCCCTAAAAACGTCTTCATTTAAAAAATCATTTCTTTTCCTTCTTATGCCACGCGATATGCATGGTGGACATGTTGAGGTTCGCTTATGCCTCCAAGTGATTCTAATCACTTTAAAATCTTTGTAAAATCATTTGGCTTCCTAAGTGATTTTTATCACTTTGTCCCCTCTTGCTATTATCCTTAGCAAATTTTTTTGTAAAGTCTCAAAAATACGCCCTCAAGCCTATAGCAAATATTTTTTAAAGCTTTTCCTTTTATTAAAAAATTTATTATTTTTTGATTAAACATTTGTTTGATATTATTTTTATTTTTTATGTTTAAAAAATAATAAAATATAATAAAGAATTTTATTTATTAAAGTGTTAATAAAACACTTTTATTAAATATATTTTTTATTACACTTTATTATTATTTAATAAATAAAAATAATAAAATTGTATTATTTAAGTGATTTATTTATTTTATCGCTTTAAATAAAACAATTTTATTACTTTTATATTATTAAAGCTTTTTAAATATAAATAAAAATAAAGTCAAACAAATGTCTGACCAAAAAATAATAAATCTTTTTTTGAAAAAATCACTTTATTAGATATTTTTGTTTGGGCAAAGGGAGGGATATTTTTGCATTTATGAGGGCTTGCAGGCCTGTCAGAGACATTTCAGAAGCATTTATGTTGCATTTATGAGGTTTTATGTTTGCAGAATGGATGACTTAGCCTTTTGGCTCAGGTTTATCCCTTTTGAGATATTTTTGAGGCCCAAAAGTTAGGGTTTTTGAGTTTGCTCGACCTAAAAGGAGGAGGTGGAGTCTTCTTGATATGTTTGAAAAAAGGCATATATACTGGGAGCCTTCTTTTTTGTAGGGGTTCTGATTCATTCATCTTGGAGCAGACTGTAATTTTTGGTTCTCTCTGCAAGAATGGATGTCTTTGTAACACATTTTCAGGATTTATGAAGCTTGGTGATACCTGTTTGGCAAGGATAATAGCTTGTTTTGCTGCTCTACTTCTCATCCTTCTTTGTTACTGCATCTTCAGGGTTAGTCAGTTCTTTGGTGGTTGGCTTTTGCCCCCCTTAAAATTTACATCTCCTTTTGATGCCTTATGCAGAAATACATGTACTACTTGCAGGTCATAAGCTGTGTTTTAATGATTAATGGTCTTAGGTTGTGAAAAAAGGATTTTTTCCCTCTTAGGACTGTGATTATCCAACCTGTTTATGAAGCATTGATGCAAGGGTTATGAGTTGTTGGTCAGTGTGAAAAAGGGTTCATTATCATTGCTGTACTGTGTGTCTTTTGCTTAGATAGATTCCAAAAAGAATACCATCTGGTGCAATCACCTTAGTTTCAGGTTTTAGTTTTTGTATTATCTCCTCCTCACTCTTTTCCCTGAAGAAATTGTTAGTTTAGGTGCAGAATCTGAAAAGAACCAGCTTACTCTGGAGGTTCACTCCATTTTTTAGGCAACCCACAGGCCTAGGAGGGTTCCCATGTGTCACAGGCCTGCTGAGTTGATAGCTTAGCAAACAGGGGTGCAGGTCCAAGTGATAACATTTACAAGCTGAAAATCGAAAGAATGGATGGAAAAAAGGTATTTAGGCATGCGGGAAATGACGAAGATGATAAGTACGGATGAGGGAATTGGAAGCGGATAGGTAAAAATGAATTTCGGGAAGATCACTTGGAACTTTGTCATGCCAAAATGGGAAGGACTTTCAACTTGCAATCCGGATTTCAAAACCCGAAATTGCGAAGAACTTGATGTTTTCACCATTGAAACTTGATTTTTGGACTAAAGAAGGTTAAGTCTTTGTCCAAAAAAGGGAAGAACACATTTTGAGGTAGAACTTTTCACACTTGCAAATTTCTTTGCAAATTGAGAAGATTACAAATTGGGAAGAACACATTTTTCTTGTTTTGAAACTTGATCTTTTGGATCAAAGAAGGTTAAGTCTTTGTCCAAAAAAAGGAAGAACACAAATTTTCCTCTTACTTGCAATCGGGTTTCTAAAACCCGAATGCAAGTAAAGAAAGAGAATTTTCAATGGGGAAGAACAACTTTTACTTTACAAATTTCTTTGTAAAATGGGGAATTTCCTCTCATAAACCCAATATGAACATGAACAAAACCAAAACTTAAACAAGAAAATGCAAGGAAAGAAACAAGAAAGAAATACAAAATTAAAAATTACCTTGAAAAGATGAGGAGAGATCCAAGCTTGTAGAGTCAACCAAACATGGAAGATGAAACCCTTTAAATAGAATTTAAACAAAGGAAGAAACTTAGCCACGCATGGTGACCAAAGAAAAACCGATTTGCTATAAAAATGCCATGAAAAATGCCAAGGAAGTAGTTTGAAAATGATTTGATTCATCATTAAATACAAGAGAAAGCAAAAATGATTTAGAATTGAAAGCATACCTTGAATGAGAAAGGTGCGAAACTTGCAAAAAACGTGACTGGTTTTTAGGGCGTTTTTGCAAATCGATTCCCCAAAACGTGCACAAAACGGTTTGAATGAAGTTTGAAATCCAACGCATTTATGATTAAATAAAAAATGCCTTAGGAAAGGGTAGATTCGAACCTCCAAACCATGGCAAATGGCACAAATACATGATTCAGAAAAAAAAATGTTGAAGAAGACAAATGGCGAAAATCAGTTTGATAGATGCGTAGAACAAGGGTTTGAATCCTTCAAAGTTGCAGCAAATCCACATTTGGAAGGAATCCCTATCCTTCCTCCAAAAAATTCGAACCCAAATCAGTTTGCAAAGGCATGGGAGAAATTTCGGGTTTTAGAAATGAAACAAGAAGTTTTCAAAATGTTCATATTTTTGCCTCTAAGGAAAATTTCGGGTTTTAGAAAAGGAAATACAAGTTAAATTACTTGTAATAGGGAAATAGAAATCCCTTTACAAGTGATTTGAAAATAAAAATAACTTTAAGTCCTAAAAACATGTAAAGGGGTTTTAAAAACCCATTTACAAGTTTTACAAAACACTTAAAAGTCATTCTACTAGTAAAGGGGGTTTTAAAACCCTTTTTACCAGTTTCCAAAAACTAGTAATTGGAGAAAAATTCCCCTACAAGACCAAAAGCTTCAAGGGGGTTTTGAAAAACAAATTACCAGTTACTGGTAATTATCGAAAAATTCCCCTACATTGAAGGAAAAACATAGCAAACGGACTCGTAACGCGACGAAATTCGAAACGTAACTTGGGGATGGATCAACAATCGATCCAGTCCAAGGATGGGGCGAATTTCTGCCTCGGGAAGCATGCCATAGAGTAAATTTTTTTATTTTTTAATAAAAATTTCCATGTGATAGTCCAATTTTTGAAATCAAAAATTGAGGACAAAATATTAATAAAACATTATCAAAGCTAATCAACAACCCCACATATTTCTTAAATAAATTTGTCTATAATGTCCCCTTTCTAGCACATATCGTATGATGTTTTTTTTAGCCTATTTCTCCATGGTCTCGAAGGCTAACCAAGACATTTAAGGATTTTGAGGATATTTGGCCTAGACAGTTTCAGTTGCAGGGGATTCTGAGGTGTTTTGGTGTGTTTTTGGGAAACTTACTATTTATAATAAGTCAGTTGGGCCAAGTTAGGATCACCAATGATTCACTGATAATATCCTATCGATGATAATTGTTGATATCAACTAGAGATTTTAATAATCATTTGTGATTATTAATTTATTTATCAATAAAGTTAACTTATAAAGTTAAAAGTAAAGTATTTAACATTATTGATATGGGGACTTAAGGGAAAGTTATTTAGATATTAAAAAGTTCCCCTTCATTAAAGGTACTTGGAGACTTAAATATTTAAAGGGAAGTATTTCTATGTATCCTGCATTGGCTGGAAAAGTGTGTGGGCTTTACTGGGAATGTTATAAAAGTCTCTTAAGAGTTCATTTTTGGGCATGCTTGGTTGGAGATTTTTAGAGTTTGTTTGTTGGAAATTATTTTTTTGAGGTTTGTGAGGACGAAAACCCTTATAAGAAACATTCTTCATGTTGTTGCAAGATACAGTATGAAGAATCACTTGGAGTTTTCACACAAGAAGATCAACTTGGATTAGCAAAGATTTATATTAATAGAGGAGTTACAAATTATTGAAGAATTTGGAGTATAGATTTAGAGAAGGAACAAAGTGTTTTGTTTGTTGATTTGCTACCATTGATGAAGTGTCCCCTTTCAAGCTGGATATTCCTTTCTATGCTAGCCATCCCTTTCCAGTTTGCTCATTTGGACTCCTAGAGGTGTGAAGCTGTTTCTATTCCTGTTTTCTAAGGCATTTAGGAGTAGATTGAATCTTATCTTCAGCTTTCATTCATTTCTGATCAAGTTAGCTTGTTGTGGAGTTGGATGCCTAGGGTTTTGAGCTTGAAAAAAGCAGATTTTGTGAACAAGGATATTTTTAGTGCTGCATTTTGTGGGTATGTAAGATTTAGATAATAAATGAAATTTTATGATCTGGGTTATCATTACTTCAAAAAAACAATGAATATTTAAGTCTAAGTTTTAATGTGGAATTTTTAGCAGTGTTATTTTTGAAGTTTCTCCTTTCTAGTATATTTCATTCAATATAAATATAGCAATATTATCTTTGAAACCTACAATTTATTTGGCATAGTGGAAATTGTAAAAACAACAAACAAACTCCAAAAAAAATCAGATTGCAAATAGGGCTACATATTACGGTGGTATCAAAGAACAAATCATCCTGCTAGCTTGTGGAGTTTAGTTGAAGTGTGCATTAGATTTTATGAAATTCACAAAGTTTAACTTAGAAAAAAAAAATGAAGCCAAGAGTAGATCATAAAAGTGATCTTTCTCATAAGAATTCAATGATACATTTAATGGTGATGGGATTTGTAGGAAGAAAAGGAAGTGGGAAGTTGGCTCTATACAATTGGCTTAGAATTGGAGTCTTCGAAACTTTCAGATGATGTTCTCTCTATGTTGGAGGAATTAGACTCATATTTGTCCAAGGTAGACCAATCAGATTGGAGGATTTTAAATTGGGCTTTGAAGCCATCAATGCTTGCTTTGGTCCAACATAGGTTATTGGAACATCCTTCTGAAGAAGTGAGACTTGCAATTGCTTCTTGTCACAGTGAGATCATAAGAATAATAACTCTTGTAGCACCTTGTAATGATGATATATTAAGAAGGGTTCTACAACTAATTGTGGAGAGTCTTCATGGGTTATATGATATATCAAAGCCCCTACTTTTGGTAAGAGGGCTAAGATCTTAGAAATTATGGCAAGAGCTAGATCATTTTTCATTATGTTGGATCTCAATTGTGATAAATTGATTCTTCAAATATTTCAATGTTTTTTAATCCAAGTTAGAAAACAACATTCAAACAGTGTTTTTGATTAGGATAAATAGGTTTTGAGGGGACCAGAAACCCGATACAACATCGGGTTTTGAAGGGACCTAAAACCCTCGGATTTTTCATGGATCCAGATGCAACAAAGTTATGTTGCATAAAAATAAATCAAAGACAACCAACAACACAACCACACACATACAAGAAGAATCAAAGATTACAAAACATGCGGCACTAGAAGCTGCAAAAAAGCAGAGCAACCTCAACCAAACCAACGCCAACCAGTCCACAAAAGTGATCCAATACCAACCAGGCTAGCAAAATCAGTAGATCTAAACCAACTTTAAGATCTGAAAGACCAAAAACAAGGGTTTGTCAGGAACCCTTAGCCAAACAAAAGGGTTTTCCCAGGCCCCCTTAACCTGTAACAGAATCTCCAAGCCACCAAAAGCAAGACTTGAACCTAACCAAAAACAAAATCTGGCCAAACTGGGCCCTTGAAAACTACTAGCATCCAGCCTAACCATAACAAGGGCAAAAAACCTAGCATTATACCAGGCAATCACAACCATGAAAGTGGGTTTTAAAAGGCTCCCACAACTTGACAGGGTTTTAGCAAGGCACCCAGAATCTTCAGCAAAAGCACCCATGATAATATTAGGCTTCCAATTATAACTATCAGCATCTGACTCCACCTCAATAGGAGATTGGACTCCTCCAGCCGCCTCCATCTCCACCTCCATAGAAGACAAGACCACCTCAATATGAATAACCAGAGAAACCCCAAGATGCAAATAAGGGAACATAAAAAACCAAGCCATGGAACCAAGAAAGATAAGGATAGTGAGGCCCTCATCAAAAAGGGATCTCAGAATAACCAGACAAAAACATGGAAGATCAGATCCTGAGAGAATACAAAGAAATTTAAACGGGCTCCCTTAACCTTCAACTCGAACAAAATAGGGGTTACCATAAAGATCGTAAGGCCAAAAAATCCACCCCGTAGGGTTTTAGCAGGCTCCCCAAACCCAAATTTGTGGGTTTTAACATGGCTCCCAAAACCATGAAAGAAAAAAACCAAAGAGGTCAACGAAGGAAAGAAGCCATCCAATACATCTCCCTGCATCCACTCATGGGAGGCAAAGCAAGAGACAACTCCACCTCAATAGGTGTTGGGATCACCTCAATAGATACAAACACCCCATGAGAAAGAAAATAGAGAGAGAGGTTAGGAAAGCAAACAAACCCTTGAACAATCTCAGAGTCGAAGAAAAGACAAAACCATGAGGAGCACATTCATCCAACTCACTCACAAACAACCACAGCCCAGGCTAAACAAACACCTCAAAAAAGATGCATCCATCCAGAGAAAGGCTAGACCCACCCAGCAAAACCTTCAGCTGAAACCCACAATGAAAGCCTAGTGCCAAACCCTCTCCAAGAGAAGCCAAGGATAGAGAAAAGAGGGGAGAGAAGGAGAAACCATCCTCCCCGAGGCAAACCGGAGCCACCAAAACCAAGCAGCTGCCAACAGGGCCCAAGATCTTCCAACAAACACCGCCCACTCCTCCACTTCCAACCCAAGCATACGCCAAACCTCAAACTGCACGAAAAGTAGAGAAAAAAACACAAGTCAAAAAGATGAGACCCATGCCCACACCATCTACGTCACCGTTGTCCTCATCTTCGCCCAAGTCATCTGCCGTCGAAACCCTAATAGTCTTGCATCCTCTCGCTCGCCCGTTCGCCTGCATCCTCCGGCTCGAAAATAGATTTAACATTTAGATAGTGTTAAAGCAAGTATGCAAACTATATTGTGATAACACAATCCTTTGATAGACATTAAAAAATTGTCATCTTTTACTTCTAAAGTTTCTAATGCATTTTTGACTAAGAGAGTTGAAAAATAAATCAGGGTGATAACTTCACTTCAACTCCATTTTCTAGTTTAACATAAAGATGGGGAATGATTCTAGCTCCTTCATAGAACTATCCATTAAAGTATTTTTGGAGAAGCTGAATTA
Source organism: Cryptomeria japonica (assembly GCF_030272615.1). NCBI lineage: Eukaryota > Viridiplantae > Streptophyta > Pinopsida > Cupressales > Cupressaceae > Cryptomeria > Cryptomeria japonica. The sequence goes on along the minus strand of NC_081415.1, from coordinate 222,766,998 downwards.
ATGTGGGCTATGATTGAAATAAGATGACCAAACATTTTTCATCTAAAAGCCTCGAAAATTAGAAATGCTTCATTAGGGAATAAGGGACATTGTGGCTAGTAACTTAAAGTTGTTAAGGGCAGAATAATCAAATCTTTATACATGTATATCCCTCAAAATTTAATATTTTTTAGGTATAGAAGTTGATGGATTACTTAATCACCCTATATTGCTTGCACTAGGTGTTGGACTATTATCACTACTAATGTAGAATTTGGTAAGGGCAACATAAGCAGGGCTTAATATGTTGTTATATCCCTGAATATTTATGTTGTTCATGTAGAGGGGCTAATGGAGTACTCAAATCCCTCAAATTGCTTGTGTCATGTGTTGAATTTCTATCCTTTCACATTTGCCTCTATTTTTTTCATCTCTCTCAAACTTTGTTGTTGAATCTTTTCTTCCTCACTCCTTCCTTTCTTCCATTACCTTTTAAGCTTCTTCTCTTTCCTCATCTTTTTTATAATTTGATAGATTTTTTCAGCTCCGCCTACCATTTTTTCTTTGCTTTTCATTCTTCAAGTTATTTTTTCTATGCTTCTAATTGCTCATGCTAGAGTATAGAATCATTTGCGATAAGAATTTGAGATTGCCTACCCAATCTAAGTGAATTATCATGCAAGGTAGTGGGCCTCTTTCATGTAATGTCCCTTCTCTAGACCTAGACAATTGGTAACTATTAGCCTATCCTTCCAATTCCCGTAGGCTAATGTGTTTGGTTAAGCAAAACCCTTGGGTTCTGAGAGCCATTGCAGTTATGTTCCTTCAACAATTTTATGGTTGTTTTTGAGCTTGTGCTTCAATTTGTATCATGGTGATGCTTTTAGATGTGTTTTTAGACACCCTGCGCTCCACATTTCTTTGAGCTCATGTTTATTTATAGTATTTTCTAGTTTTTTGATTTTTTTTTTTAATATAATAGAGATCTAACATATCTCAGATATAGCATTCAAAAGGGCATAATAGACCCAGCTTGCTATAAAATCCTAATGGCCCTCCTTCTAGAGTTGATTATTTTGATGGCAAAAAGAGCTCTGCGCTTTCAGTCAACATAGAATAGAATGTCGAGTGTATCCTATTCTCTTTTGAATAAGAAAATCCCTAGTGTTGTTCGAATTGATCATAGGGGATAACCTCAAGATTCCAACTATCAGATTTTGACTAGCTAAGGATAACTCAATGTTGATGTGATTTTGCTGGTAAACACAAGGGAACTTATGTATTTTACAAGCTGGTCTGCATTTTCTATGGCTATTTGGTGATTCTTCAATTCTCAAACTGGGCGAAATAAATAACAAAAGGATTAGGGTTTAGAGATCCTAAGGACAATGATAGTAATAGTTGGTGCTATAGGTAGACAGATTTCAAATAACTAATTCCTAGTTAGCCAAAGATAAAATCATAGCTCCACAAGAATAGTGCAAGCTCCAAGGGAATAAAAGGATTTTCAAACAATGGATATTCATTCAGATACCCAATTCTAGCGCAATATGAGACAAAAAATCACAATTGAACTAAGAGCATTAGTAGGCTCAGACTAACCATGCATAGAGACCTATAGTCAGCAAACCTCCAATGGTATGAACCTGAAATCAAATAAAATAGCCTCACACTTCACCACTAAGATCGCTGAACTTTAACTAACTAGAACAAGAGAAACCATGCAAACAAATTAGGGCAAATGGAAAAACACCATAATTCAATGCTTTATTTATTTGTTCTAACTACTATTACAACAACTTTTTTCCAACAATCCTACTCTATTCTACTTCTAACTGCTAAGTGCAGCTACTTCTAAAATGCTAGCCTCCTAAAATCCTATCTCTCCAACCTCTTAGAATGAGATAGGTATTGGTCTTTTATAGGTTTAACATTTTGAATTAGTGGCCAGGATTCTATCAATCCAATGGCTTTTATTTTCCTTTTAGAAGTCCTGATAGCTTTCTGGTTAATGACCTCAACAACCATCAACCATCTTTTTCAGTTACCTACAACTGTTTTCAATTAATCCCAATAGAAGAAAAAATTTCATTGGGCTTGAGGCTCAAAAAGGGGTAAATCGGATAGCTAGAAAATAATTGACTTGTGGCCCTCTTTTGAATTGCATTAAACTAATCCCACAAGTAGTCATCTTACAGTAAAGCAATTTCTTTTATAATAAATTCATTTTCTATTATCTCTAGTTGTTCATTTTCTATTTCTGCCTACTCCTGTAGGATTTTGTGTGTTGTGACAATACCTTCCAAAATTTTAGAGACATCACCAATTGGCTCTGCAACACACAGCTCTGTGATTCCTCCTTCAATCCCTCGCTTTGGCTTTCAACTTGTACCATGTCGATGGTGGTCCTTGCTTATCCAACCCTTCTTGCTTTGTCTTTTTCTCCACTCGCTGATACCTTTAGGATGCTAGCATGGAATTCTCTCTCCGACTTTATCTTGGGAATCCTCCGAAGGGTAGTGCCACCTCCACATGACCTCCTTTGAATCTTCTACCCTGCATGAACACATAGTCAAAGATTGATCATCATTTCACACTTCACTCATTCCCTAAAGGATCTAAACATTATCGTGCTCGAAATGATCTTTGGTTTTTGAAGATGTGATGAACTTCATAAGCTTGGGATGGATGAGAGAAACACTTCGGGAATGAAGACTATCCCTTATTTTGAGCTTCAATCATCACTAGTCTTGGAATGCTACTTAGTTTGTCTAGAAAAGGCCTTTGATGCCTCACAATCTCACCTTTGTTCCTGCAAAATCCAACCTTGAGATCCCTGCTTGGATATGGACCTTAATATTTGAGGGATTGCTAAAGACGTCACCAAATGTTGGTCCAAACTATGAAAGTTTGGCCTTAATCTCGACCTAGGAGGATCATTGAAACAATGCTTACTCTCACCCCTTTACAAACACCAAAAGTTTGAATGATATGTACAAAAATTGGCCTTAACTTTGGCATTTACCTCAACATTTTCCAACCTAAAGTTCAGAAAAGATCGAAATCCTTTATGCCTTAGTGAATTTTGGTGTTTTCTTCAGGATTTTCTAAGGGGTTTGTAGGTGAAAGGTTTGAAAATGCCAAACTTTCTTCAAATTTTGACCAACTTTGATATAAAGTTCGGGTTTGGCAAGTGTTTTGGAATGTTTTTGGTCTAGAAAACTCTGAACTTTCTTCAAACATTGGTCAATTTAGGTGCAAGTTCGGTGTTGTTGTCCTCATTTTTGTTTTCAAAAATGATGGACCATTACATAAAAATTTTGTCATAAAAATAAAAATTTTACTCTGTGGCACACTTCCCGAGGCATAATTTCACCTTACCCTTTGACTAGACTAATCCTCAGTCCATCTACAAACCACATATCAAATTTCATTGCATTCTGGTTTCGTTTGCTATGTCAATTTCGGGTTTTTTCTCCTTGACTATAGGTGGGAAATTTTCCTTAAGTTGCAAGTTTTATGTTTTCCTTTGTTTTAGTCTTTGTAGGGAAATTTTTAGTTAATTACAAGTTCACTTTATGAAAAAAGAACTTGTAACGTACTTTTTTATTTCCTCCTTGATGCTTTTTGGCTTTTTCAAGTTATAATAGGAACTTTTTGGACATATTACAAGTTAATTTTAATAATTATAAATTTAAAAGAACTTGTAATTGTTTTTTAAAGTTCCTATTTAAGTGATTTTACTTGTAATAAGGATTTTATTTCCCTATTACATTTTTTTTTTTCAAGTCACTTGTAAAGGGAATTTTATTTCCCCATTACAAGTTCTTTTTAAGTTAAGTTATTAAAACTTGTTAAGGGGATTTTATTTTCCCCTTACAAGTTATTGTGACTTGTAAATCTCTCTCAAAAACCCGATTTGCCTTATGAATGAAAATAAAGGCATTTTAAACTTGCTAAAGGGTTTTAGAAACCTGATTGCATGTGTTTGGAGACATTTTTGAACTTGTTACTCCTTGCCAAGAACCCGACCACGTATTTTTTTCCTCTCCTAAATGGATTTTGCCACAAATTCTTCCCGATTTTTGTGCAGAAATTCATGGATCAAGGAGGCGATATGATAGCAAGGCGGTTTTTATGAGTTTGGGAACACGTTGTCATTGATTTGGTAGCCATTTCATGCTCCATTAAACTGCATTTTACCTCTTCAAAGACGTTTTTGCATGCCACGATTTGGGGTTTGCTTGCAACGATTTCAATCCATGATTGGGCGTTTGGCATTGTTCTTCTCCTATGTGGTATTTCCTTTAATATTTGACCCATTCTACTTGCATTTTATAACACGTTTTTTCCATTTATTCTACAAATCTGAGTTTGGAAAAAACGTGGCAAGGATTTGGTGTCTATTTCTATTTAAGAGATTGATTCTTCCTTCCAAAGATTGTTTCATCTCTTGATGAGGCATCTTGGTTAAGCAAGGTAAGATTTATTTTGCTTTTGCTTTCATTTTTCTTTCTTGCTTTGTTTATTTTCTCTTCTTGTTTGATCTTTCTTTCTAGTTGTATATGTTGGAATAGAAGGAATTCAAGAACACTGAGAGGGAGGGGGGGGGGGGGTGGGGTGAATAAGTGTTTTGCCAGTGTTATAAGATTTTACCTTATTATAACATACACATATAAACTGGTAAATGAAGAAACATATAACATGAAGTAAATAAACTAGCCACATGAATGAACACCATAACACACATAATTTTTATACGTGGAAAACGTCAAAGAGGAAAAACCATGGTGGGATTTGTGACCCACAATATCAATTCACTGGCCATATGAAAGATATTACATAGCATGGGGGCTTGCACATGTAGGAAGGCACATTGCCTAGAGCACACTGCTGAACACAAAAAGTCTCACTGACTACAAGCTTCTGTTGAGATAAAACAATAATGGTGAACTCACAAAATGCATTTATAATGCCAAAAAGAGTTCAGGTTATAGCTTTGTTCTGTACTGGTTCATAAACCCTAAACCCTTTTATCGGTATCTCCTTTACTCTAAGAATGCTTTACAAACCATCTACTGACCATTGCATGATATTACTGCATTACCCGGGGACGCGTCCTCGACTTGAAAACCCCCGTCCCTATCCCGGGGATGTTTCGGGGAATTGGGGACGGCTAGGGGATGTTTCCCCCCGTCCCCAAATTGTCCTGCATTTTGAGGGGACATCCCTGAAATGGGGGGATGCTTGTCCTAGCTCTAGGGGATGTCCGTACGTCCCGGGGATGGCTAGGACGTCCCCAATCCATCCCAAGGATAGCTAGACATCCCCCATATCTAAGGCCATCAAAAAATATTAAAAAAATAAAAAAAATTGTATTTTCAATTTTTTTTTTAAATTTTCTAATATAGGCCCCTTATTAATTCAAATTGTTATTAAAAATAAAAAATTAAAAGATAACATTAATTAAATTTTAAATTTATTAATTTAATTCATAATTTTGACAATGAAACTATATGGCAGCAATGTAGCCTTTGGGCATTTTGACACAGAGATTAGAAAATCGCTCAAAAATCGCCAAACTCGGTGAGTCAATAGAAAAATAACACCCAACGCCTTTATTAAAGAATAAGTTTTTTTGGCCTCACAGGGCGTTGCCCCTCAACCCTGCCCTGTATCGCGACAGGGAGCGCGTAAGGGGTGTTGTCCCTTGTCCCCGCAAGGGGCAATGCCCCTTGACGCCACCTTGGGGGTGCTTCCCCCAAACCCCCGTTGAAAAATATGGGGGGAAACTGCATCGATAGAAGTAGGGAAAATTTAACCTCTTTGTTTTGACATTTTGTATGTTATTTCTTTAATATCTATTATGATATGCATATTGACAATGTGAATGCATTGAAATTATGATTTATGAATGCATAATTGCATATTGTCTATTGAGTATTAACAATGTTGTATGTTCAGAATTTACATTCTAAAATGTTTTCAACTTTTCATAGTATCATACACACGCTATATCCATGTTTTATTGTTTTCATATAAATATAATGTATGTATGCATGCTTTATCCATGTTTTCATATGAACATTTAGAATTTTGAAATTTTCCTATATATTTTAAATTTTTTCTATATTTTATATAGCTGTCCCCTTTGCCGTACCCCGTCGTCCCCAAATTTGGCAAAAAAATTTGCCGTCCCGGAAACGCCTCCCGCTGTCCCCTGCCGTCCCCATCCCGAAAACTCGGGGTAACGTAGTGATATTACCTTCACATACAAATGATCTACATACATATCCTTCGCATCATTTTTTTTCTCCACATTCGTTATATATCAAATTGACCTAATAAACTAACTTATGTACCCTTTACAAACAATATGCCTTATGTCGGCTTAAAACACGTTACAAAAGATATTCAATGTCAGCTCTATACAATAATTACAAAATGATTTTACAAATAAAACCTTTCCGGATCCCAAACTGATGTCGGCTTCACTAAAGTGTTGGATGTCGATGTCGGTGCCGGTTATGACCCTAATTACTCCAATGCGGGTATTTGTTGGTATCTGCCGGTTACAGAATATTGTTGCCATCAATGACAACATATGAATCCAATGAGTGTCAATTGCCAACAATCTCCCCCTTTGGCATTGATGGCAACACTCATGTAAAAAATGGATTCCTTGCCGGTTCAACTGAAACTGAAACATGCTCCCCCTGAGCTAATTGACTATGATTGCATTTATCTCCTCCTTTGATTCGTATACTCTTTGTCTGATACCCTCCCCCTAGGATTATATACATACTTTCCTTTTCATTTCATTTTTCACATACATATCCTACTCCTTTGGCATCAATGCCAAAGACTGGTGAAGGAATTGAAAGAATTGTTAGGAATTTGTGCAAAAAAATGAATAATGACATATTACTTTACCGGAGCTTGACCAATTTCAAGATTTCCGGATAAGCTTTCTCTAGTAACTCTATATAGGTATCCCAGTTGGTTTTGAATGTGTCGGATATGGATACAAGTCCACTCAGTAAATGTGCAAGTGATTCTTTCTCAGTGACTTCTATCGGTGTGGGCTTCGCAAGCATATCCATGCATTCCCTCTTATGCACACCAAGTAAATCCAATCTTGGAATCACCAAACCTCTGAGACTTCTGGCTCTCCAAATGATCTTATCTCTTTCCTTTTCAAAAGGATAAATTTGGTTCTCCAAAGTCAAAATTTGTCCATCAATAGATGTTGTAAGTGAAGCTAGTCCATCAAAAGAGTTAGCAATATTAGCAATCTTTTCTTTTAACTCTTTTATCCTCTTATCTACATTTGCTGTAAGAATCTCTATATTACAACAAACCCTGTAAATGTTAGTACACTATTTCAAAGAATTTTCAATAAGTATAAGTTTCTCTTCAATCTTCCTCTTCTCTGTCTCAATGATTTAATCAAAAGCTGCTTTTTTAGCCAAAGTGAATCTTTCAAGTGCTTGCCAGTCGAAAATCTGCTGTAATGATTGAAAGTTTTTAGAGATGTGCTCTGTCAATAACTTAAGCTTGCTGGAAGGGCTCACTTCATTTTCAATCATACATTCCGGAATCAATTTGTGCAAAACTGTTATTGACTGATCTATTATTCCCTTGTCTTTAGATCCCTCCTTCATTAGTTTTTGAGCAGCCATCATCATTAGCTTTGTGGGACTCATCTCTGTGATGGATTTCTTCTCAACTTGAGAAGTGTCAATTGCCAAAAGTTTTGATGAGGAATCATATGCCGTTTTGGTACTGGATGTTTGTGCAGCTTTACTCTTATCAGTCTCCTTCTCCTTTTCTTTCTTTTCCTTATCCTCTCCCAGTGTATCCCTTCTCTCATCCTCTTTTGCACTAGTGGCTTCGCCACTTGGTGCAATATCTGTCACTGCCGGTGGATTATTATCCAAAATATTATTAGTATCCTATACATTATCTATATTACTGTTAAGGCTCAAATTTGCACCCTACTAAACTATAAGTTTAGCAATCTGGCCTAACATGGGATTCACTTCTGCATGTGGGTAATGCGCAATCTTGAAATGAAACCTCCGGTTCCTAGGCCGGTTCCTATTGGATAATCACCTGATACTCTCTAATATTGGACTAACTTTGCAGGGTAAAGGGTAAGAAATTACAGAAAAGGTACTTAAAACTGAAATAAAATTAACTGGAACCTGGTGATACACCAAAATGTGAGAGATAAATAATAAAAAACTGATCTCAGTCTACAATATTCTACTTTAATTGATAAACACTTCTTTCCTGTTATATGTTTGCATAAGTATTTCATAATAAGGTCTTGAGATGAACCAATGAGGAATAGTAATCTTTCACTCAAAAATCTTGAACTTTTAAACACATATTATGACCTGCAAACATACACACGTTCCTATATTAAGGTACTGACTGAGACAAGTAAGCAAGGAGCAATATAACTCACAAATTTAGCTTCATCAATCATGCTTGTACACAAAAAATTGGAAGGAAAACAAGGTTTGATTCCATAGAAAATCGCTCCAAAAGATGCTGTTTCATATATAATATCTCCAAATCTGAGTTACAGAATCTGTGCAAAAGAAATGCTAAGGACAAGAAGCTGTCTCAGAAACACTGCTCTTGCATAAATCAGAACTCCCAAATCTGAGTTACAGAATCTGTGCAAAAGAAATGCTAAGGACAAGAAGCTGTCTCAAAAACACTGCTCTTGCATAAATCAAAACTCCCAAATCTGAGTTGCAGAATCTATGCAAAAGAAATGCTAAGGACAAGAAGCTGTCTCAAAAACACTGCTCTTGCATAAATCAGAACTCCCAAATCTGAGTTACAGAATCTGTGCAAAAGAAATGCTAAGGACAAGAAGCTGTCTCAAAAACACTGCTCTTGCATAAATCAGAACTAAAAAATAACTGAAGTGTCTTCAGGCATTAAGTACAAAAACTCTCCAACTGATTGGGACGGATGCAAGAAAAGGGCCTCAAAAAGAGGAGTCTAGAAGTCACCAAAAAGGGTTACAAACATGGAAAAGTCTTCTTTAATCAATAACCAACCCAACAGATCACTAGAAACAGCCTTAAAAAGCTCAACCAAGTAATAAAAGCTCCCTAAAATGGTGAAAAAGTCCAACTTCGACCCTTCACCTGAAAGTGCTCCCACCTCCCTAGATTTACTCCATTTGGTTTCAAACAACCTCATGTTCCTATAAAAACGTTCTTGTCTCCAAAATTATCTCAACTCCTTTTGAATATTTCCCAAGTGGTTATGCATGATCCTATATGCTCTCCTTATGATATAGATATTGACAAGAGAAACAACCAGCCACAATTTTTGGTGGACAAAACTTCTGTTTGAACATGCATTCCTTACGTCTCCTGACTGTGCATTTTAATCTTATGTAGAAATGAAGTTCGAGCATGGGCTCGTGACACTCATTTCATTACCAGTTGATTCTGATTTCATTGAAGTTTGCTGTTCGAACATGTGTTAAAATATTTCAAATGCTCTGTTTCTAATATTTCAAATGCTCTGTTTCTATACCAACCTATTACATTGAATCTGTTAGACACTATATTTAAAAATCCATAGGCGTCAAGACTGAAAGATGTTTCGGCCAGCAACCTGTATCGAGCACTCCGAAAGAAGTTTCATCGAAAGAGTGCTTTCATCGAAACAGAGCGTGACATGTGAAGCACTATGCAAAAGGTCTTCGACGGAATATCACCTTCGATCAATTCAGGAAACTGCTCATTGATACTCCAAGTTTCATCGAAAAGTGGAAACAGAAGGCAAAAAGGTAAAAAGTGATTTCGAAGGGATATAACCACCGAAGAAACTCATAAAGCATTCATCGAAATGCAAGATCTCATCGATGACATGATGTCGAACAAAAGAAAAAGTGTTTCATCGATAAGGGAGGATATCGATGGAAAAGGACTGTCGATGAACATACATGAGCCTTTATCGAAGAAGGGAACTCATCGAAATATGATTTCGATGAAACTTGCAAATGACTTACCGAAAGAAAGTTTGTCGATGAAAAGATGATTTCGATGAGTCTTGAAAATGGCTTCTCGACATGTGTTACTCACTGAAAAGGTAATATTGAGGAGAATGGGCTTTCGATGGAAGATCAAAACGCTCGGCCGAAGACAAGGGTTTCATCGAAAACTTGAATTACTATCATTTTGGTCGAACTGTACTTCCCGCAAAAGAATTAAAGGCCCAAGTGAAGAATGTCACATCTGCAATTAAGTTTAAACACTTGAGCAGCCATTGTAGACGCAGAACATTAACTGTGCACAAGTTGCCCATATGATTACAGTTGAAGAGCCAGATTGATGCCGAGAGACTGAAAATTGCGAAGAACTTGCGGAAACTTGTGAACGACAGTCAGAAGAGCCTTGTCAGAAACAGAATCATTTATCTTCACTATGTAGCATTTACTGTAAGGTTTCATATTGGAATAATATGTCCCTTAACACAGTTTATCCATTAATGCTTTCTTTTTATGCATATCATGAATAGTAAAGTAAAAGGTTTCATATTTAAAACAAATATGTCCCTTTGATACTTCAGTTGGTTTCTTCATCATTCCATTTTGACATTCTGAGATTAGTTACTCTAAAGGGTATGTCGGGCTCATACCCGAAGGGAGCCTCAGTCAGGGGCACATGCCAATTAGAGTAACTAATTATCTGCACATGAAACAAACACATTAGCATAAACATTTCTTTCTCCTGAAGCAGTGATTTGTGTCTTTATCTTTCCCGCCCTTTCAAAACAGAAATATGATAGGCTATGATAAATGATACGTTGTAGGATAATCTTTCATTGCTTAGATCTGTTTGGATCTAACACCTCTTCTCTTTTGTGCAGGAAAGTAGGGGTTTTTCAGAGTCTGAAGATCGAGAAAACATTCATAAGGGCAACGGGGCAGCCAATAACCAGTCAAAGCAACCCAAGGCAATGACTGGTTATCCTCACACTCACTATTTGATTCTATCCTTTTCTGTTTTGGATATGTAGGAAAGATAGAAATGCTAAGCTCACGGCTTGTGTGAGGTTTTAAGAAACTCAGTGTATATAAATATGCTTCAGATGCATGAACTCAATTTGTAATCTATCATTGTTCAATACAAATGAAAAATACGCCTTTTTTCCTTTTTAAACACTGCAATGTACCTTTTGTAAATGCAATCATTTGATAAATATGCATCCTTTGGCTAAAATTACATGGGTAATGAAATTTTAGATAACAATTTGGCGACTTCTACTGTATGTATGCCTGCTATACAGGACCCAGTAGCCTTTGAAATCCATTGGGCAGTGAGTCTTTTAGGAACAACTCTGGACTAAGGTAAATAGCTGAGATAAAATATTATAAGATAGAATTCTTAGTGCAGATTTATAGCTCTGGATAGCTTGGCTCCCCTATCCTGAGGAATAGGTGTATATTTAGAATCTTATATTGGACTATTTTGTCTCAGTTATCTATCAGATTTGAATATTATAATAGCAACTTGTGCTCAAAACACTTATTGAAAACAGGGAAACTAAAAGTTAGCTAGACATTAAAGATACTAATAGTAGGCAAGGTAGTATGAAGTAAGAGGGCTGGGTAATGAGGTTTTTCATGATGTATGCATGTTGAGTATACTCCAGCATATAGAATGCAGGATTTGATTACACAACCCTCTTAGTTGGTATGAGCTTACTATTATTAGTATTCCTACTGCCTAGTCAAATGCAAACTGTGCAACAGCACTTAGGAACACCAAAACTGAAAGTAAATAGTGCAGCAGCACTTTATTCCACCACTAATCCATTACTTATAAAATAGGATAGACCTCAAAACAAGGTTTGAGGTAAATACCGTTTACCGGTAATGGCAAATTTTCCCCTTCCAGCGTGGCCAGCTGAAAAGCATTGTGTTCCTTGCATTCTGTTATGACAAACGGACCTCCCCAAAACGAATCAAACTTGGTGTGCTTGCCTGGTCTGCTCTTGAGCTCATCCCACTTGAGTACAATATCTCCCACATTGAATTCCCTAGCTCTAGCCTTCCTATCAAAACTCTTCTTCACCTGCAACTGTTGAAACTCCATTGTTTGTCCCGCTTTTCTCCTACTTTCCTCTAATTCCATTAACTGTGCATAACGCACTTGCATAGGATCTTCTTCTTCAAATAACACCATTTGAGCGGCCATATCTAGTGCTGGCAATTTTGTTTCTATTGATAACCTTGCTTCCTTCCCATAAACCAACCGATAAGGTGAGTTTCCAATAATTTGCTTTGGTGTGATTCTGTCCACCCACAAGGCTGCCTTCAGCTTTGAATGCCAATCACGCTGATTCTCTTGCAAAGTCCGTTTGATGATTCTGATTAAGTTCTTATTTGTGGACTCTGCCAATCCGTTGCCTTGAGGATAATAATTTGAGCTAGTATTGAGATATATATTGTGTTTGATAGCCCAATCAGTCACCCTTAAGCCTACAAAAGCGAGTGCATTGTCTGACACTATGGAGTCAGGAACTCCAAACCTGTTCACAATATCATCATAAAAATTAAGAACAGCCGTCTCATTAGCATCCTTCAGTGTTGCAGCCTCAGTCCATCTAGTAAAATAATCGGTTGCAGTGATGATCCACCGGTGGCCTGCACTTGACGGTGGGTTAATAGAGCCAATGAAATCAACACCCCACCTGTCAAAAGGTTGTTCTGCTTTTATAGGATGTAACGGTAATGCTGGCAGCCGTTCTTTCCCTACAAACATAACACACTTAACACACTTCCTTACATATGCATGACAGTCCTTGAAAACATCAGGCCAATAGTAACCAGCCCTTAGGATTTTATATGCAGTAGTCCTGGGAGAGAAATGACCTCCCGAATGGCCATCATGGAATTCATGCAAGATTTTTGTAATCTGATTTGAATCGATACATCGAAGGAGGACACCATTGTGATCTTTCCTATACAATATATCATTAATCAAGACAAAAGGAACTGATTGTAACCGATAGTACCTTCTTTTTGCCTTATCTAGGTTTGCTGGACACTCACTAGTCTTTAGAAAGTGAACCATATCCTGCAACCAGCTTGATGTACCGTTATCATCAGCCATCAAATCAATCACCAGAGCTGTTTCTACTCCTTCTTTTCTTGAAATTTCATTTGTAATAATCTGTTCACACAAGCCTCTTCCTCTAACCAATTTGGTGACCTGAATGTCTAAGTCGTATTCCATAACCCGTGTTATCCAACCAGCTCTTTTCTCACTGAGATCTTTACTGAGGAGAAACTCTTTTACACTTGGATGAGCAACCTTCAGGTGTACCCTGTTATGAGACAACAAGTGCCGAAACTTTTTAAGGCTCTTTACAACAACAAGGACATGCTTTTCAACAAAGCTATACCTCTGCTCATAATCTTCCAATCCTTTGCTAAAAAATGCAATAGGCTGTTCCAATCCTTCTGTGTTTTTCTAGACCAGCATTGCAGAAATATCCTCATAACCACCATATGCATACAAAATGAAATCTTTGCTAAAGTCTGGATTTACTAGGGCAGGTGTTGTTGCAAGTGATTCCTTGATAGTTTGAAAATTCAACTTTGCTTCTTTTGTCTAGTGGAAAACAACATTCTTCTTCAGCATGGCTGTAAGTGGTTTCAATAAATCTGCAATATTAGGCAAGAAACGCCTAACAAAATTAATCCTCCCAATGAAAGATTGTAATCCCTTCTTATGATGCGGCAGGGGTATCTCCAAGATTGCTGCTATTCTTTCCGGATCCACTGTGACACCTTGCTTAGAAACAACATAACCCAACAAGTTTCCTTCATGAACAACAAACATGCATTTCTTAGGGTTGAGTGAAACACCAAACTCCTTGCAGCGCTCAAAAATCTGCCTTAAGTGCCCAAGATGATCTACGGCCTTCTTAGAATAAACTGTGATATCATCAAGATAAACCAAAACAAACTGGTACATCAGATTACTAAATGCCATATCCATGGCTTTCTGGAATGTTGCCCCTGCATTGGATAAACCAAAGGGCATTCTTTTGTAGGCCATGGTACCCCATTTAGTGGTAAAAGCTATTTTATATTGGTCTTCATTTCTGACCAGAATTTGGTTATATCCTGAATAACCATCTAGAAGTGAGAATCTTTCCAAACCAGCCACATACTGCAATATTTGTTCCATTGAAGGAAGGGGATGCCTATCCTTCAAGGATGCTCTATTCAGGTCTCTAAAATTGACACATAATCTAAGCTCTCCATTCTTTTTCCTAACAGGTACAAGATTGGACACCCAGCTGGTGTGTTTGATGGGAAAGATAATGCCACTTTCAATCAGCCTAAAAACTTCCTTTTGCATTAATGGCTCTATCTTTGGGTTGATAGGACACTGCCTTTGTCTCACTGGCTTAGCATTTGGTTCTAACTCGATGGTATGCTGTGCTAATTCAGGATTGAAACCTTTCAAATCACCATATTCCCATGCAAAAATGTCTGCAAATTCTTGAAAAAGCTGAACATATGACTCCTTTTCAGTAGAGGAATTCACTTTACCTATCTTTAAGCTTTTCCCAGGTGCAACCTCCAACTTTTCATAATGCTCTTGCGGGACCATCAAACTGGTCTTATTCTTTTTAGCTTGATCATCCGAATTAAAAATTGACTCCAAGGTAACAAGACCCTTGGGCAATTTATTTGACTTCAGTTGAATGACTTGATCCCCATATTGTTGCTGAATTCTGTTCTGATTTGAGGCAGCGAACATATCTTCCTCCAGTAGGAATTGTAAAATTTGCTCATCCGATTCAAACACTTGGCAATTAATATTATTATCCGGAATTGAGGGCCGGATAATAATCTTGATATGCTGCTGATCACAGGTCCCTTTTATACTATTTGGTATATCATATTGGGCTCCAACTGCAGCTAACCGATCAGCATGCTGATTTCTACTTCTTGGAACAGCTATAATGTTAAATGCATCAAAAACTTCAATGGAATCCCAAACCCTAAGCTTATATGCTTTTAAAGTATCATTTTTTACTGCATTCAAACCTCTAACTTGGTTAACAATTAGCTCACTATCACCATACACCTTCAGGTTTTTTATTCCACGTTTTCTTGCCCACTCTAAACCTTGAATCAGCCCTTCATACTCTGCTGTATTATTGGTACAGGCAAAACCAAACTTGAAAGCTGCATAATATTTCTCACCCTTAGGTGAAACAAGCATAACCCCACCTCCTGAACCATTCCTGCTTCGTGACCCATCAAAGAACATCTCCCAAACATCATTCTGAGATTCAATATTAGTTTCTTGTCCTTTAACCAGATTAGGCATAATTAAACCAGCTTCTTGAAACATATAATTTCCCAAACCAGCATCCACAAGGATGCTAGTTTCATCTTCCAAAACGTTCTTTGCTGCCCATTCATCTAACAGGACATCCGGTATTTCACTGACCTAAGTTACAGGCTCATGAACAACTGCATACTCATCATGCTCAAAAATCATACAATTAGCATTAATGATGTTAGGCGTATAAGGCTCTATATGATTCTTAGACAACAATTCAGATTGGATAGTCACTTTGGTTCCATATCTAGTTCGGAACAGCATGTGTGACCAATCGGATGATAAATATCCTCCTATTTTGGCAGTAAATTCTCTTGACAAACACAGGGCAAAATATGGGGGCAGATCTATGACATAAATATCTTGAGATATAGAGAAATTAGGACAAGCATGTAAGGTTAAACTAGCATCTTTGATAAAGCCTATAGTTCTAATAGCCGAACCATCAAACTGTACTACGCCTTTCTCTAATAAATCATATTTCAGACCAAGTTGGTTAGCTATCTTTTTAGGCATAACAGAGCATGTAGCTCCGCTATCCACCATGCAATTGTGTACCAAATTATCACCAATAATAAGAGAAACGTAAAACGGGGGAGGTTTCACGCTCTTACCTTGGATTGAAGTTGCTTCTTTATTGCTGTTCCCCTTTTCATCATTCTGGACAATAGTATTAGTCAACACAGCCTCCTTACCAGCATCAGCAAATGTCACCTTAGGAGGAATTTCTTCGTTCAATGCCTTCTTCAAACTATTAACTTGTCCAGGAATAGCTAAAGAATCCCACATGCTCATGGTAACATTCATCTTTTTCATAGTGTCCACAATGCTGTAAGGTACAACTGAATGTACTTTCTGTTGTGTCTTGACAACAGACGTATCTGCATCCTTTTGAAACTGCTCCTTAGCTGCTGCAACAGGTACTTTCTTCAGAATGCTTGGTATTTGCGTGGATTTGAATGACGATTCTTCGGTTGCAGGTCCTTTACCTTTCTCTGATGTTTGGCCTATGTCAAGAGCTCTTTTCTTAGCTCGAGTATTGGCTGCAATTGGTGAATCGCCATTCATGCCATTAAATTCTTCATCTTGCCAGTTAAGAAAACCAGTTTCCATAGTATGCATATCCTGCTGTTGTTCAGGCACAGCTGGAGGTATATCCGGTTGTGAGCTTGCAGCATTTTGTACCATGAGAGCTTGATTTATCATGCCATTAGAGCATGTAGACTGATTATGAGCTTGGTTACAAGGATAACACCAGTCCACCTCTGATATTAAATTGTTTTGAGCAGGTACAATGTCTCTTACTGCATTTGCAGCATTCAAAGGTGCTGGATTGTAAGGCTGATAAGACCTTTGATTAATATTTTGCCTCGCACCTTGGTAATTATTCTGATAAGGATGTCTATTCTGTTGGTACTGCTGATTGTAGCCTTGACTTGGTTGCTGAAAAGTTGGCCTTGGAGCTTGGTAATGCTTCTTAATACTTGTCAACTCATTTCCCAGAGTCTGCAAAATATTTTCTATCTTTTGCTGGCTGCTCCTTATCTCTTGTATTTCATTTGACGTGCCTGCTACCGTTGTCTCTTGAGGAGCAGCAATAGGCATTGCTGGTATAACAGGCAAAGAGGCAAGAGGTGGTATATTAATTGGTATGTCAGGTTGAATAGCCGGAAAATAAGGCATTGGAGGCCTAGGTGCTATCTTACCAGCCTGTATAAGGCTATTTTCTGCTCTAATAGCAATGCCAAAAGCTTGGGGTAGCGAAGTACCACCCATTGATTGAATCATAACTGAGATATCACTATTCAAACTTTTTAGAAAATACAAAAATGCATGATCTGCACTTGGTCTTACCGCTGTTGGTATTCGTTTCCATGTTTTTTGAAAACGAGAGTTGAAATCTGTCATCTGCTCCTGAGGAGCACGCTTGATAGTTGTGAGCTGTTCCACCAGGGACAAGTGATCAGACTTGTCTTCAAAAAACTTGGTTAATAGATCCCCAAGCTCATCCCACGAGTTAACTGACCCCACAGCCAAAGTTCTGAACCATTCTAAAGCTTTTCCTTTCAAGGATGCTGCTAACAATTTCACAGCAACATCTTCTTCTGTAACGTGGTGCACATTACATAAACTTGCCACATCACGGATGTGGTCTATTGCCAGTGTTTGGCCTTCTCCAGTGAAATCTGGTAAGCCTTTTAGTGCTGCCAAAGGCATGTCATGATGCTGGACGAAATTCAATGGGCTTCCTTGATTGAAAGGAACGAAAGCAAAGGCTCTTGGTAAGGCCATAGCACCAAGCTGAACTGATGTACTTGCTGCAGCTGAGCTTCCTCCTGTAAAAAATGAAAAATTAAAAGGAAGAGGAGCAGCAACTCTACAAGTAGGTGAGGCTGAATGTCTATCTCTTCGATTCCTGTTTACAGCTTTACCTCTTCTTTGATAAACTCTTGTAGGAGGTAATGACTTGCCTCTTTTAATATATATGGTTCTTTTGGCTGATCTTCCTTGTCTTTTTGGTGAAGAAAGCTGCAAATATTCAAAGTTTTTCGAACTTCTAGTTTCGATTCTTCTCATAAGGCAAAATAATTATGCTCACTTGATCTTTTCACCAGGGAGTCGCCAGATACACAAATTTATAACCTCTTACAGGTCTTTATTATGCTGACAGTGCATCAAAATCAGCATAAAATATGAAAATGAACCTCCTTTAAGGTCCCACTGGGCGTGCCAAAAACTGTTAAGGCTCAAATTTGCACCCTACTAAACTATAAGTTTAGCAATCTGGCCTAACATGGGATTCACTTCTGCATGTGGGTAATGCGCAATCTTGAAATGAAACCTCCGGTTCCTAGGCCGGTTCCTATTGGATAATCACCTGATACTCTCTAATATTGGACTAACTTTGCAGGGTAAAGGGTAAGAAATTACAGAAAAGGTACTTAAAACTGAAATAAAATTAACTAGAACCTAGTGATACACCAAAATGTGAGAGATAAATAATAAAAAACTGATCTCAGTCTACAATATTCTACTTTAATTGATAAACACTTCTTTCCTGTTATACGTTTGCATAAGTATTTCATAATAAGGTCTTGAGATGAACCAATGAGGAATAGTAATCTTTCACTCAAAAATCTTGAACTTTTAAACACATATTATGACCTGCAAACATACACATGTTCCTATATTAAGGTACTGACTGAGACAAGTAAGCAAGGAGCAATATAACTCACAAATTTAGCTTCATCAATCATGCTTGTACACAAAAAATTGGAAGGAAAACAAGGTTTGATTCCATAGAAAATCACTCCAAAAGATGCTGTTTCATATATAATATCTCCAAATCTGAGTTACAGAATCTGTGCAAAAGAAATGCTAAGGACAAGAAGCTGTCTCAGAAACACTGCTCTTGCATAAATTAGAACTCCCAAATCTGAGTTACAGAATCTGTGCAAAAGAAATGCTAAGGACAAGAAGCTGTCTCAAAAACACTGCTCTTGCATAAATCAGAACTCCCAAATCTGAGTTGCAGAATCTGTGCAAAAGAAATGCTAAGGACAAGAAGTTGTCTCAAAAACACTGCTCTTGCATAAATCAGAACTCCCAAATCTGAGTTACAGAATCTGTGCAAAAGAAATGCTAAGGACAAGAAGCTGTCTCAAAAACACTGCTCTTGCATAAATCAGAACTAAAAAATAACTGAAGTGTCTTCAGGCATTAAGTACAAAAACTCTCCAACTGATTGGGACGGATGCAAGAAAAGGGCCTCAAAAAGAGGAGTCTAGAAGTCACCAAAAAGGGTTACAAACATGGAAAAGTCTTCTTTAATCAATAACCAACCCAACAGATCACTAGAAACAGCCTTAAAAAGCTCAACCAAGTAATAAAAGCTCCCTAAAATGGTGAAAAAGTCCAACTTCGACCCTTCACCTGAAAGTGCTTCCACCTCCCTAGATTTACTCCATTTGGTTTCAAACAACCTCATGTTCCTATAAAAACGTTCTTGTCTCCAAAATTATCTCAACTCCTTTTGAATATTTCCCAAGTGGTTATGCATGATCCTATATGCTCTCCTTATGATATAGATATTGACAAGAGAAACAACCAGCCACAATTTTTGGTGGACAAAACTTCTGTTTGAACATGCATTCCTTACGTCTCCTGACTGTGCATTTTAATCTTATGTAGAAATGAAGTTCGAGCATGGGCTCGTGACACTCATTTCATTACCAGTTGATTCTGATTTCATTGAAGTTTGCTGTTCGAACATGTGTTAAAATATTTCAAATGCTCTGTTTCTAATATTTCAAATGCTCTGTTTCTATACCAACCTGTTACATTGAATCTGTTAGACACTATATTTAAAAATACCAGGCGTAAAGACTGAAAGATGTTTCGGCCAGCAACCTGTATCGAGCACTCCGAAAGAAGTTTCATCGAAAGAGTGCTTTCATCGAAACAGAGCGTGACGTGTGAAGCACTATGCAAAAGGTCTTCGACGGAATATCACCTTCGATCAATTTAGGAAACTGCTCATTGATACTCCAAGTTTCATCGAAAAGTGGAAACAGAAGGCAAAAAGGTAAAAAGTGATTTCGAAGGGATATAACCACCGAAGAAACTCATAAAGCATTCATCGAAATGCAAGATCTCATCGATGACATGATGTCGAACAAAAGAAAAAGTGTTTCATCGATAAGGGAGGATATCGATGGAAAAGGACTGTCGATGAACATACATGAGCCTTTACCGAAGAAGGGAACTCATCGAAATATGATTTCGATGAAACTTGCAAATGACTTACCGAAAGAAAGTTTGTCGATGAAAAGATGATTTCGATGAGTCTTGAAAATGGCTTCTCGACATGTGTTACTCACCGAAAAGGTAATATCAAGGAGAATGGGCTTTCGATGGAAGATCAAAACGCTCGGCCGAAGACAAGGGTTTCATCGAAAACTTGAATTACTATAATTTTGGTCGAACTGTACTTCCCGCAAAAGAATTAAAGGCCCAAGTGAAGAATGTCACATCTGCAATTAAGTTTAAACACTTGAGCAGCCATTGTAGACGCAGAACATTAACTGTGCACAAGTTGCCCATACGATTACAGTTGAAGAGCCAGATTGATGCCGAGAGACTGAAAATTGCGAAGAACTTGCGAAAACTTGTGAACGACAATCAGAAGAGCCTTGTCAGAAACAGAATCATTTATCTTCACTATGTAGCATTTACTGTAAGGTTTCATATTGGAATAATATGTCCCTTAACACAGTTTATCCATTAATGCTTTCTTTTTATGCATATCATGAATAGTAAAGTAAAAGGTTTCATATTTAAAACAAATATGTCCCTTTGATACTTCAGTTGGTTTCTTCATCATTCCATTTTGACATTCTGAGATTAGTTACTCTAAAGGGTATGTCGGGCTCATACCCGAAGGGAGCCTCGGTCAGGGGCACATGCCAATTAGAGTAACTAATTATCTGCACATGAAACAAACACATTAGCATAAACATTTCTTTCTCCTGAAGCAGTGATTTGTGTCTTTATCTTTCCCGCCCTTTCAAAACAGAAATATGATAGGCTATGATAAATGATACGTTGTAGGATAATCTTTCATTGCTTAGATCTGTTTGGATCTAACACCTCTTCTCTTTTGTGCAGGAAAGTAGGGGTTTTTCAGAGTCTGAAGATCGAGAAAACATTCATAAGGGCAACGGGGCAGCCAATAACCAGTCAAAGCAACCCAAGGCAATGACTGGTTATCCTCACACTCACTATTTGATTCTATCCTTTTCTGTTTTGGATATGTAGGAAAGATAGAAATGCTAAGCTCATGGCTTGTGTGAGGTTTTAAGAAACTCAATGTATATAAATATGCTTCAGATGCATGAACTCAATTTGTAATCTATCATTGTTCAATACAAATGAAAAATACGCCTTTTTTCCTTTTTAAACACTGCAATGTACCTTTTGTAAATGCAATCATTTGATAAATATGCATCCTTTGGCTAAAATTACATGGGTAATGAAATTTTAGATAACAATTACCTTGCTCAAACTGTACAGATGTTGTCTTTGTTGGTTTAGCCTGTACACTCTCATTAGTTTTAGGTTTATCTAACAGTGGAGTCTGTACACTCTTATTTGATTGAGAATTATCTACTAGTTCATTCAAAATTTGATTTGAGCTTCCCATAATTTCTTTTCCTTTGGATCTGTCCGGAATGGTGTGAGTTGTTGCCCTAGAAAATTCTTCTTGGGAAGTAAGGAAATCAGGATTCTTTTGGAAAAATTTAGCCCAACCTTCTCTGGTCTCATTTATTATTTCATTGAATCTACCCATCATTAAGCTTATTTGTCAGAGTTTTCTACTAAAGATTGTTCCATTTTCAACTTCTATATATCTTTTCATTTCCTCATTAGTTATAGAACCACAAATGCTTTAAAGTTCAACTTCTTTAATCTCTCTATCCCTCTTGACTGCATCTAATCTCCTTGCATCCAACTTATTATACAAAGATAAAGGAATTTCCTTCAAAATTTCTACCAAAGCCTTCTTATATATGTCTAAATATAACAAAATTGCTTCTTCCATTTCATTTTGTTCATTGTCATCTGAATGCTAATAAAAATTTGACACATTTTTCAAAATTCCATCTTTAGTTACCTCATCAACTAATTCTGCACAAGTCATTGGGGGGATGATGGTAACATTACCAGATTCAATTGATTCATCTATCTCACTCTTTTTCTTCTTCTTGTCGGGGGTTGCAGGGGTGGATGGAGCTGGCTTCCTCTTCTAGATAGGTTTCCTTGCCGGAGGTGTGAATGTTGCTGTCACCTTTCTTACTAGCTTCCTCCTTGGTTCTATCTTCTTCTCTTCTACTGGAGGCTTGTCAACTTTCTTCCTCTATACCCTTCTAAACGCAAGAGGTTGATTATCCTCTATATTAGAGTCAGAAGTGATAGGAGATATGAAGGTTTCTGGCTTCTTTACCTCTGGAGCACTTGTCACTTCAGTTGCTGCAGCTGCCATTGTCGGTTGATCTACCGGTTTAGATCCAGAACTTAGTTTTGTATCTATCCTGTGAATTACATTCTTAACGAAAACAAACATTTTGTCTATTTTCTTTTCCCTCCTTTTCTTATTGAAGCCAATTTTAACTTCAAGTGCCTTCTCCTTTGTAGTACCAAAGTGTTCAGCCTTATCATCTAAAGGAGCATCAAGCAACATTTTTGC
Source organism: Cryptomeria japonica (assembly GCF_030272615.1). Classification (NCBI taxonomy): domain Eukaryota; kingdom Viridiplantae; phylum Streptophyta; class Pinopsida; order Cupressales; family Cupressaceae; genus Cryptomeria; species Cryptomeria japonica. The sequence continues at coordinate 222,744,366 of NC_081415.1, read as the reverse complement.
ATACAGTTCCAGAATGTTGTCATCAACTTCATAACCTAATTCACTGACTCATATTGTTCTAGATTCCACCGCTTCCATGAGAGTCTCATCTATTTTCACCATGAAGCAGATTTCAGTGGAGTATTTCTTCACAATGTGTTTGGAGATTCTCTCCTTTAGTCTCATGTTCTTTTGGAAAGATTTAAAGAAACCCCATAACTTCTCATCCATGTTGCTGCCAAGACCGGTGATTGCATCTCTAATCTGCCTGCCTACTAGAATGTCCCTTTCTTAACACCTTTGATTTTTCCTGGATTTATCATCAATTCACTTCTTAACCATTCACACAAATCGTATTTTCTATCATTCTTTATCATTTGATATGCAGCATGGATATAGGAACTGGCAACAAAGTTTAATCGATTTGATTGTGTTACCTTGTAACCGATGATCATGCTAGCAAATTTTACATCTGAGTCCTTAATGGTGCTTATCCTCATCGACCTTCCATCATGGGTTGCACCAATGAGCTTTTCCACCTCAGTGTTGGAGATCTTCTTGCCAGGTTCTTGCCCGACTTTGGGTAATTCAGTGACCACCTGAATTGCTTCTTTGGTGATCATATGAGGTCAGTCTAGCCAGATGAATTCATTATGGACCTTGCTCAAAACATATCTAATCATTTCATCCTTGAATTCTGGTATATACAGGATTCCGGATAACCCTAGGTATTCAATGATTTGGTATTTTGGCTTGATTGTTCTAGAGCTGCCCAGTCTTCATTGCTACTTGAGGAACTTCTTTGAAAACAGGTCTAATCCTATCCTTAACCTCAACTATCGTGGCATTCACAATGAAAGTAGGAGCAAAGGATGATCTGAATGCCATTTCAAAGAAATACCTAGATAACAATTGCCATTTGAAAGATCTTGATGACTTCTATAAATCTCTTTAGAATGCCTTTGCTCGCTTTTGATCGCCTATGATTCGCCTTTGCTTCGCTCTGGTTTTCTTGAGTGCTAGGTGAGTGAAAATGAGGCAATTTTCCCTTTTTATCAGCAAGTAAACCCTAATTATCCATTGTCATAAATGCTTACCAGTGTGCCCTACCGGATGTTGGTTTCACAGTTTTATGCCGGATAACCTCCATTAATGATCAATACAACTCTCCAGATCTCTTTCCAGATCTCTTTCGAGGAATATGCAAGATTTGTAATAAATTTGCCAACCCCTAAGGCGTCTACCTTAGTTATCGGTTGAATTTCCTGTTGGTGCAGGAATACTCTGTTCTACTGGTGGAGTTACTGGTGCAGTTACCAGTGTAGTTGCATCTCCACTTGGTTCCTCAAACTTTCTAACCCATCTCTTGGTGTGATCTTGTTGTAATTCATCTACCTTCTCCTTTGCTTTCTCATTTGCTCTGTCATTGCTAACCTATTTAGTCTTGCTTTTGCAGTACTTAGCAATATGGCCTATTTTGTTGCATGCATAACATGTAACATTGTTCTTTTGAATTTCTTTGCCCTATCTGGTGTCATTCCTTGATCTGCATTGGTTAGCCAAATGTCCAAACTTTCCACATGCATGACACTTAACATTCATTCTGCAATCTTTTGACTTATGACCATATTTCTTGCAATTTGTGCAATGACCGGGAACTGAATTGAGTTTTGATTTGCCCTATTTCTACATTGTTTAGTGATATGGCCAAATTTATTAAAAACAAAGCATCTACCATTGAATTTGTAAGCATTAGATTGCCTTACCGATTTCCTCTGGTGTCGGTCGTCTGATGGGTTCTGCATATCGGTTGTCTGACCTTCATTTGCAGTACTAGAGCTTTCACCTTGTTCAAATCCAAGTCCTCTAGAATATTCATTCTGCCTTTGTCTTTTCAATAAATCATCCAGCTGTGCAGCACTAATCCTGAATTTTTTTTTATACTCACTTGCAGTAGTCAGATCATTTCTCAGAACCATTATTTGTCTTTCAAGCTCTTGTTCATTATTTTGGGATTGTACCAAATTAGTTTTCAACATATCATTCTCACGAGCCAATCTGCCACATTCTTCAAAAAATTTCTTCAGAGATACAACAAGATTTTCTTCCTTCTTTTTTCTGTCCTCAATATCGTTTGACATCCTCATAGTTAGGTCTTGCATTTCATTCTTCATGAGCATGTTTTGTTGACTTAGTTTCTAACATTGTTCCTTAAGTGTATTTTTCTCTTTATCATCCTGGTTTTGCAAAAGTTCCTTCCTCCTAGCTTGAGCAGATGATAAGCTTTCTTGCAGAACAAGAATGAATTCATTAATAGAATTCAATTCATCTTTCAGCTTTAAGTTCTTCAACCTTTTAGCATCATAATCCTCAAGTGCCTTCTCAAGTTGCTTCTCCATAGCCATATTCAATGAATCCGATTTCAGGATCTTCCTCAAGTTGTTAAACTTCCTCCAAGGCACCAGGCTCTGATACCAATTCTTGGAATAGAAGGAATCCAAGAACACTGAGAGGGGGGGTGAATCAGTGTCCTGCCGATGTTATAAGATTTTACCTTATTATAACATACACATTTAAATCGGTAAATGAAGAAACATATAACATGAAGTAAATAAACCATCCACATGAATGAACACCATAACACACAAAAGTTTTATACGTGGAAAACCTCAAAGAGGAAAAACCACGGTGGGATTTGTGACCCACAATATCAAGTCATTGGCCATATGAAAGATATTACATAGCATGGGGGCCTGCACATGTAGGAAGGCACACTTCCTAGAGCACAATGCTCAACACAAAAAGTCTCACTGACTACAAGCTTCTACTGAGATGAAACAATAATGGTGAACTCACAAAATGCATCTATAATGCCAAAAAGAGTTCCGGTTATAGCTATGTTTTGTACCTGTTCATAAACCCTAAACCCTTTTACCGATATCTCCTTTACTCTAAGAATGCTTTACAAACTGTCTATTGACCATTGCATGACACTACCTTCGCATACAAATGATCTACATACATATCCTTCGCATCTTTTTTTTCTCCACATTCGTTATATAGCAAACTAACCTAATAAAATCACTTATATACCCTTTACAAACAATATGCCTTATGTCGGCTTACAACATGTTACAAAAGATATTCAATGTCGGCTCTATACAATAATTACAAAATGATTTTACAAAGAAAACCTTTCCCGGATCCCAAACTGATGTCGGCTCCACTGAAGTATTGGATGTTGGTGTCGGTTATGACCCTAATTACTCCAATGATGGTATCTATCGATATATTTCGGTATCTGCCTTCTACAAAATCTTGTTGCCATCAATGACAACATATGAATCCAATGAGTGTGAATTACCAACAGTATATATGTTTATTTTGATAGTTCTTGCCTAAAACAGTTTTGTGAGAGAAATTTTCTCCTTTGCAAAGCAATTTGTAAATTGCATTGATCTTCCCCATTTTCCCTCTTTACTTGCATTCGGAATTTTAAATCCCGATTGCAAGTAAGATGAAAACAATTAATCTACCCCTTTGGCTGGAAAATTTTAACCATCTTTTGGTGAAATTCCAAATTTCTAAGTTGAAAAATACCCATTCTTTCAAAATCGGGTTTTTAAAACCGGATTACATGTTGAAAAGTTCTTCCCATTTTCTTGAAAGCCATCTTCCCAAAATCCTTCCATTTTTGTTGATACTCATTGCCTTTATCCATACATATCATTCCCATCATTTCCCGCATTTCAAAATCTCATTTTCCACCCATTTCTCCATTTTCCTTTTTACAAGTATACTTGCATTCGGTTTTCAAAAATACAATTGCATGTTTGTCCTTCCCCACTTGTATACTTGTAAAACGTTCCCCAAGATCCAAAATTGGTCAAAGTCAAGTTTCAAATATCCCTTTTTATTTCCCATCTTCCTCTCACAAAATTGTGAAGTGCAAGGGTTAGAGTTTTTTCCAAAGATGATAGTTGCAGTTGATCTTGATGTTGCTTTGATACTTTTAAGTCTTCATCGTAGCATACCATATTGTTCTTCAATGTCAGGTTTACCATCATCTTCCATTCCAAAGAAGATGAAATATAAATATGATGAATACCAGAATGAGGTTTCTCCTACACATGTTTCCTCTCCTATGGATCATATCAAGGATACAAAAATTGGGCATGTTGACATGTTAGAATTCATCAAAAGGGTGGAAGATCTGCAGGATAGTAATATGTAGCTTTGTTGGACAACCACATTCATCATGCATCTTCTTTTCCAGTGGCTTCCCTAGAACCTAAATTTGTTCTTGCTTGCGCTCACCATTTCGACAAGGAGACGAGAACCATTAGAAATGATGATGTGGAGGAAATAATCCACCTTGATGCGGATACTATTGAGAAAGTCTTCATAATACCATCAGCATCTATGTATATGGATATTTCCAAGGATAGTGCAGCTGAGTACTATGTCAAGAGGGAAAAGGACTGCAAACGTCACATTAACAGATAGATCCATGAGCCATGAGCCGCTTTTACAAGGTGGGCTAAGTTATATCGTTGTGACTTCAAGTGAGAAATTGGAGACATCATTACTCTCCTCAGCAGAATGTTAGGTCTTGAGCATTCTAATGTTTTTGAGCCTTGGATGTATTAGTTTATCATGTTCATAAGGCAGTCCCATCACATATCATGGGGAGAAATTATTAGTGATGCTTTGTGTGAACAACTTGCAGCAGTCCCTACCACTATGACATTTTACATAAATTCATACTTAGTGTATTTGGCAACATCACTTAGACATTTCTCTGGTCTTTCTACCAAGGGTGATCGCTTGCTTATACCAGTGTGGGAGTACTAGGATCGGCTGCCCTTGAGACCCGGCAGATTACATTTCAGAAGGGTTCAAGATGCATTCTTTGGTTATTTCATGTGTCAATTTGACAAGACTTTAAAGAATAGAAGAATATTTGATGAGGCATGGGAAAGGGTGAATGAGTATGGTTGTTTGTTCCTTCAATTCCCAACTTTCACTTATATGAGAGTTGGACGTTATAATGGGCAGCCATACATGCTCCCTAGATACTCAACTAATAAGATTATTCTTATGGAGTTGGGAAGAAAAATCATGGCGGTTCATGCACATCAATCTATCAAGCATAAGGTTGGAATGGGGATTTCTACAACTAACCCATTGAAGATTGGCCAATACTATCTCATCACATCCACCAAAGCCAAAGCTATGGAGATCAAGATGCAGGAGATAAAACTCAAAAGGTTTAAGTCAAGGGAAGATTTTGATTACCAAGGTATGAAGGAGAGAATCAAAAAGTCCTTCATACATGTGCATCGCATAGAGGATATCTGGGTGGATCTCCGTACAGAAAAGAAGGTTCTTAAGATGGACTATTGTCGGCTTACCCTTGAGATGATTATTGATTTGAACCTGGTGGAAATTCCACAAGGGATGATTGATGATGGGATTGTGCTTGATCCAAAGTATATCTCACGGAGGGTTGATGAAGCCCCACTTCCTTTAATCCAGTGGTCACATAAAGAATGCACTTCCATTCTTGAAAAATTTCAGCCTATCCTAGCTAACACCAACACTTGGCTCAAAGGTAATGGTGTTAGACTCATCACGATCAAGGTTGGAAAAGAAGATGATTGTACGGGGCCTCTTGGATGTAAGTCTGAGATTCAGATTGACAACAAGGAAGGTGCATCAGCTTCAGGCACAAGGATCAAATTGCAGGTTAGTCGGGCAATGGTGCTTCTTGCTAAGGAGGCAACAGTTCATGGGAAAGAAAAGTCCTAGATTCACATTCATGTGATTGATCCTGATGATCCGGAGGAAGGACAACAATCAGATGATGCTCCTAAGTCACTGGCTTCGGAGTCACCTCATGAGATTCCTCCCTTAGTTTTCATGGAGTTGCCTCTATCTCCTCCTAACACAGTAGTGGATGAGTCTCCTCAGAATGCCATTTCCATTTCAGCAGTTGAGCCACCTCTTGATCATCAACAAAAGAGTTTGTTGGAAATCTTTGAGGATACTCCTACATGTATTCATTTGTCAGAGATTGATACCTATACTTCCAACTTTGAGGAGTTTATGAAACAATCTTCATTCCCTTTGGTTACTGAACAAGCCATGGTTGCCATTCAAACAGATATTTCCCCCAGGTTGACCACAGTTGTTCAAACAGAAACTGCTTTTCCTTTGCTTTCAGCTGCTACTGAAGGAGAACTAGTCATTTTACCTACATGGCTTAGTTCTTTCACTCCCAAGAGGAAGAAGCAGGAAATTTCTCCTGATGTCTTTGATTATCAGCAGCTTAAGCAATCTAGGCCCAAGGTTGCTAAAAGAGCCAAGACGATCTCAAGGGTAACAATTGAGAGCAACAAGATGAAAGTGGCAGAAATTGTTGAGCTCCTTGTAGATAAGCCACACGTGGAAATGCAAACTGCTGATTACAGGGTCACAAGGATAGAATTGGGTAAAAAAACGCATGAAGTGGTCAATCATGATGCCCAGCAATTCATAGCTCCAGTAGTGCAGTGGTATGATGAACATCTAGCGAAGAAAGACAAGCTAGAAGAGGAGAATAGGCAACTTGTTGTAGTTGTTCATAAAATCACAAAACTTGCTGGTGAAGGGAGTAATCCTTCAAGTTCTTCTAGTTCACAAGAATCAATTCAAGAAGTTGAAAGAGCTTCTCAGAAGGTACAAGCGTTGGACTCTTGGGTGGATCAGCTTCATGATCTGTGTATGCAAGTGCTAAAAGACATATTCCAAGTGATGGTTAAGTTGGAGACCATTGAAGAAAAATTGAATCATACCTCTGAGACTTTCAAATAAAACTTGGAAGGGGTTGAAGGTAGCCTGACGGTTTGGTGCAAGATGCCTCAACAACAGTTGAATGTTCTTCAGGAGCATGACATTATTCCTTCCAGGGTCATCTATCTAGAATTTGAAGAGCTTCTAGAGAACAAAGCCCTCGTTCTCAAATCCCTCATTGAAGAGATTGATGACACAATGAGATTGCGAGTTGAAGTATTCCAAGGTGTGGTTTCTCACTGTGAGAAGGCCTCTTGCAATATCATGTCAGAATGGGGAGTTGATACCAAAAGAAGAAGTTCTCATAGATCCACAAACGAAGATTCATAATGAGTCGAGCAATGACCAATTTTCAGCTGCCTCAATTCAAGTTTTAATGAAACATCAAATCTTCTTGCAGGAAATCCAGTTTACTTTGGAGAAGAAAAATTCTATGCTTCTTCAATGTCATGATACCATTGTGAAAACCATGATTGTTTCCAAGAACACCCATGAGCCAAATCCCGCTGAGCTACGAACAATCATCCAGAAGTTTGAAGGATTCATGTCTTTGCATGCTGCAACCTAAGTGTTTTTCAACACTTAGTTGCATTTTTCAGAATTGTAATCTCTTAGTTGTAGTTTTTCTTTTGACAATTTTATTTGTAAAAACATTTTGTAAATTGCAAGTCAAGTCATTACTTGCACTTTTGTAATTACAAGTAGACGAGTAACAAGTCATTTTAGAATAGGACTTGTAACTTTGAGTAAATCATAGTTAGTTATTGAATAACTCTTGGTGGTTGAGAGAATTTCTCCAGTTAGTTAGGATCCTCCCAGCTTTTTTTCAAGACTCCTCTCCTATAAATACTTGAGAGGGTCTATTGTAATCGATATCTTTTGGAAAGCAAGCAAAAACTCTGCCAAATTTGCAGCAAAGAAGACTTTGCACTTTTATGTGTAAATTGAAGAATTGAAAGGAATAGAAGAAAATTACTCAAGTATTGAGACTTTGTGCTATATTCTTGAGTTTATGTTCAATATTACCTTTCTTGCATGTGTTTCTTAAAGGGCTTAATCAAATTTGATTTGCAGACTTTGTGCTGCAAGCAAAGAAATGGGACTCGAACTCGACTTGGACTCGGCAAGGCCGAATCGGACTCGGACTCGGGACTGAAAGTCAGACTCGGCTGGACTCGAGAAAGTGAAAAACTCAAGAAATTTAGAGATTTTTAAAGATTTAAAACTTGTTTCAGGTACCCTTTATTGAATACACCTTAAAGACACAATAACATCATCAAACTTGGCTCATTTGATTACATACACAAGTATGCATCAATCACATAAGCATAAACACAAATTGTAGCTGAAGGAAATAACAAACATAGATATATAAATATTGTCAAATGTATACAATATTACAAAACTCATGGAATAAAAAATCCATGTCATCATATGATCATCATCAAATATTTCATACAAATACCAAAGGTAAATACAACTACAAGCCTATGGCTCAGAGGAGCCAGCACGGCTGCACCCTCCAGCCCTGGCCCCCTGCGAAGGCATGTAAGGTAGGTCTTGGATGATTCGACAGCCATAGCCGCTCCCCGTGATACCATGCCATGCTCACCAACATCAGGAACATCCATGTCACTATCTGCCTCTGAATCTCCTATCTATGCTCGTGCTCTTCGCCCCTCCTCTACCATGGCTATAGTCTTAGGCTCTATATCTACCTGGTCGATCCAATCAGTGTCAGACTCAGAGGTTAAATTTTCCCTACTTCTATCGATGCAGTTTGCCCCCATAGTTTTGTGTAGAAAGAAATAAGTTATTTCAGACTTTGTGTTGTCATAATTTGTTCTTGACATCATTAGAATAGAAAAGGGTAGATAGTACTTCACATGGTCAAGACTTTGAGCTTGGTGTTGTTGTCCCATCCCAAAGGGAGTGACGGAAGTCTTTGAACTTTCAAGAAACTTCATTTATTTTCTCTCATTTCATTTCAAAAAGTTGTTATTGTTGTTTTATGTTAAATTGCTATCACTTTTCTGTGAAGAGAAAAGGATATTGGCTTTCTTGAAAAAAGAAGAAAGACTGTTTGTTACATCCTATTTTAGTTTTAGTATTAGATAGATAGGGGGAGCCTTCCCTTAATTAGGAGATTTTTACTCACACACTGTGGTTGAAACCACAATTTTGTATATTTTCCCAAGTGTACAAAATTTTCAACCAAGAGATATTTTCAAGTGCTTTGGAATTTGCAAGGTTTAGGGAATAAAGTTGGCTCTTTTGCAAACACCATAGCTTGGTATTCATTTCAGCTCTACTCCTTGTTCTTATTTTACCTCTTAGCCTCCTAAACACATGGATCTTGTGCTACAATTCCTTTTCCCATGCTCATGAGAGGTGTTTAATGCCCTTGTCTGAAACTAGGTTGTATAAAATGACTGAAATCCATCTCTTTTCACTGCAAACCAATGAATTTGGAGGAAACCATGACCTCTAGCCCAAACTTCAGCCTTAATTTCATACTTTTCAGTCCAAAGACTCTGCAAACACCGAAACCTTGTCATGAATAGTATGAACTTTGGTACTTTTTTTGGCATTTTCCAAGGGATCTTCAAGTAGAAAGTTCTGAAAATGATGAAATTTTAGAGGCAAAAAACTTCGAACTTGTCCCAAGTTAGCTATAAACTTTGGTCAATTTCGGTGTTTGTTTAGGCATTTTTTAGGGAGCTTGAAAAAGAAGAAATCAGACCTTTCCTTTGCAAAAAACAAACTTTGAAGAGCTTTATAATGAATCTTGGTCATTGAATAGGTATCTTTGAGAAACCCTTTGGGGAGCAGACCTAAGACAACCTTGGATGGTGGGAAAGCCAAAAAGGGATAAGGCCTATTCCCATCCTTGATAGAAAATATCAAATCTAGGAGGTGTGAAGCTAGACACTAGGATTGACATTAGGATTTTCAATCTTTGCCCCCATAGTTCACTTAGTCTCTCACATGCTCAGACCTCATCTTCATTTTGGCACACCAAGCTCTTTGTCTCTCTCTCTCACACACAATTAGCAAGGCAATCAAGGAACCCCTATCCGAGACGGGGACTGTGTGCACAACACAACCATTAGACCAACCTGCTTTGTTCCCATTGAAGATATAATATTACACATATGCCTATGGTACTTTTCTTAAAATTCCATTATTGACCTTCTTGAGACATGTATATCAGTCAACAATGAGAAGATCTAAGATATTTATTTGGGTTTGGGCTTAGGCATAGGTTTAAAGTTTGGGTATGCAATACAATGAATTTCTTCCCCAAGTTCATGAACAGGTTTGTGTACACACACTCACACTCATGACTAAATGAATGAAAAAAGGCAGCTCGAAGTCAATTAGATTTTTGGTCTATTATATTTGTGAAATGAGTGCAACTTGAGGAGCTAAGGGATACACACACACACACACACATATATATATAGAGAGAGAGATAAGTTACAATGAATGAAAAATAGTATCTTGAAGGTAAATAATATTTTGATCTATTCTATTTTTGAAATGCATGTGATTTGAGTGACTGTGAAATTAGGGTTAATTAAATATTTTTTGTTTTAATTTTAAGAAAGGTTTAAAATCACATATTTTATTTTAGGTTTGTCAAGGTCTAGCCTAGGTTCACCTAGGGTTATTCTCGAGCATCGTGGATATGTTGTAGATCCTTCTATACTTAGGTTGTTCAAAAAGAACCTTAGGCAAACCCAAACTAGACTTTTTTATTTATTTTATAACAAAAAGAAATTAACTAACCACTAAGCAAAACACAAGGCCTACCCTAGGTTGTCTTTGCCTAGAACTAGAACCCAATGGCATGCATATATATTATATGCTCTAATTTACATTTATACTAGGTATCCATGTGCATATCTATGTATTTTTGTGTTTGTGTGTGGGAGAGAGGGAGAGAGAGAATGTGTGTGTGTGCGTTAGAGAGAGAGAGAGATCTTACATATATATAAGGGATGAACTAATTTGCAAAGGAAGCCTCCCAGATAGACTATTATTTGCAAGAAACCTGCAATTGGTGTAATACAAGTTGTGTTCAAATAGAACCACATTATCAACTACCTTAATGAGATCAGTAACATAATTTTGGAATAACAATTCTTGAGAATATATATTTGTGATTCAAACAAATATACTGTTTTTAGGCAAGTCACTTACAAGAATACCAAAGAGCTCAAGTTTTGAAGTGAAGTAGGAAACTCCCCTGTAAAATTATTAAAACTCAAGTCCCTAACACAACAAATAGTTCAAAATAAGTATATAGACAAATAAAATCACTTAAGACACATCAAGCATGTGCCATAAACTAAACTATTTTTTTCTTTAAATTTGTAGCCCTTGAAGTCTTGCATAAGAACACTATTGTTTATTAAAAATTGTAAACTCAATCCCTATAATTCTTGTTATGATGGCCATGTGAAATTTTAGTCAATTAGTTGTAGGATATCCTAACTGGAAGTTGGCATGCATCATGAAACGCTAAAATTGCCAAAAGAATATATCACAACCATAAATGGTAAGCAACTAACATATAGATCAAGAGAAGAGAAATCTTTTAATAACTAAGGAGATACCTACAAACGAACTTCTTAGTAAAAAGAACAACTGGAATCAATTCTCTAATTACAAGTTAGATACAATAATCTTATATAATTGACCATAAGAATTTCAAGTTATTTGAAATTTCAAACCATCCAGAACACACAATTTGATGCATTAAGTTATTTTTGCATATGTTTTATATGATTGTAAATGAATAACGTGGAAATAAAAATAAGCATAAGAGAGGATTTTTGGTAGGCATAGTGCAATAATATCATAAAAGTTACTTCAGATATATTTTTTTTATCATTTAGTGGGATTTCTTTTCAGACCTTTACACTTGAATTAAGAGCTTGTTCATAGATCCACATCCAATACAACTCATTTGTGGAAATAATACTTTAACTGACACTCTACTAACAAGGATATACGACAATAACACTTCAACCATCTCGTCTTGTAGGGAACAAATTCAATGTTGTCTTCCTGCAAACCACTAGTGTGCTTCTCTTGCTTGAATGCCTCACATCCTACCTACTTCAAGGAAACTTCTAGAGTGTGTATTTCACCATTAGTTTCCTCTTGCAAGGAACCTTCTCTTTATCCCTACATTCCTCAAACACACTCCACTAACATCATTTGTGAGAGTACCTCTCTATCAATCAATTGAAGCAAGACTACTGCTATGTTGTGATGTTTTCACACATCGCCCCATTGCAAATGTGGACGCCTCTTTTCACTAGCTAGGTTAGGTGTTTTGTTAGTCTAGTGTTCACTTGGAAACATTTTTGTGGCCTTTAGCCTTAGAATGAGAGGGTTTCATCTTGACAAGTCCAAGAGTGAGTACAAGATTGAGAGAAAGGTCTTGAAAGATGAGGTTGCAAGATTTCTTTCTTTAGTTATTACACAGGTGGAATTGTAAGGTCTCCTTGAAATTTTGCCCAAATACTACATTTAACCTTTGTATCCCCGAGTTGCATTGCATAGTTGCTTAAAATCCCGAATGTCCAAACTGGTGAAGTGATGAAAATTGTGCGTGAGCACTACGCAAACTCACCATCTCTACATGAGCACAATAAAATCCCCATTTCTTACATGAGAACCTCCAAACTCAAATTTCTTACATGGCAGTGATGGAAACCCGAATTCTTTTATATGATGGCTAGAGGTCCGACTTTGTGCAAATTGAGCTTGCAAATGCTATTTTGATGAATCAGTGGCTTGAGACCCCAAAACCTTGTACAAATGCCTTATAGTTTTCAAATGATTGGATCAAAATATTTAAGTTTTCAAAGTGAGTTGAAGGAATGATCACAATCAACAATCCAACAATCAATGCATGATCAATCATGAAACCTGATTTCTTGCACAAACTCTTGAAAAATCTGCAATCCTACATAGTGTTTAGGGTTAGCAGTATTTCTGAGAAGAGGTTAGTGGTCCTATTCACTGAAGGACTTGAAGAACCCTTGAAAGGATGGGTTAAATCCTTTGATCCACCCACCTTGGTTGAAGCAATCAGGAAATGTCGGAGCATGGAGTTGGCTGCCTCTAAGTCTAAATTTCAGTCCAGGCCTTTCCCCTATCGAAAGGACAAGAAGTAATTTTCCAATCAGTCCAAGAAGTTTCCTCCTCAGATGGATGATGAGCTCTGCCAAGAGGTCCGAAGGAAGAACTTATGTTACTCATGCAAAGAACAATGGGACCCGGGTCATAGGTGTTATGGAAAGGGCAATGTACGTTGGCTGGAAGCCTATTGTGCTGATGGATCAGATTCTGAAATTTCTGAACAACGGACTGACATGGAGGAGAGTGAGTATGAAAAGGTTCCAGAAGGGCCTGAAAGTGATCAAGATAATGGGGGTATAGTAGTCCAACTCTCAATCTTTCAAAAGAATGAATCATTCAAAGTTCAAGGAGTTTTGGGACAACATCGATTGGTTGCTCTAATTGACACCGAAGCAACTCACAACTTCATCGATGCTAGAATTTTTGCAAAGAGAGGCCTTGTCACTGGTGAAGTTGAAGACTTCAAGGTCATGGTGGCTGATGGGTCAACCATTTGTTGTAAACGAATGGTTTCCAATATGTCTACGAGGCTAGGTAACTACGAAGTCAAGGATAACTTCTATGTTCTTAACATTGGAGGAACAAATGATGTGGTCCTTGGCATATAGTGGCTGCGATCTCTTGGAGAGATCACTTTTATCTTGCAAACCATGGAGTTGAAATTCATATTTAAAGGAAAGAAGGTAGTATTGAGAGGGATGCCAAATGGAGGCCCTCGTATTGTGTCACTAAAAAGGATGGAAAAGCTGATTTTCCATGGACAAGTTGAGTGGGCAGCAAAGTGCATGATTATGCCATCCGATCCTGTTGAAGTAAAGAGGCAATATCCTTTAGATATTCAGGAGTTAATCACAACAATGAACAAAGTCTTTGAGGACTTACCACTTGGGAGACCTCCAAATAGAGGATTTGAACACATCATTGACTTGGAGGAAGGAGCAAAACCGGTTATTACCACTCCATATCGATATCCTAAGAAGCATATAGATGAGATAGAGAAGGCCATCAAGGAACTCTTGGATATGGCGTTCATCTGTCCAAGTAAGAGCCCATTTGCTTTAGTGGTGGTTTTGGTCAGGAAGAAAGATGGGACCATGCGCATGTGTGTGGATTACTGAGAACTAAATCAGAAAACTATCAAGAATCGGTACCCCATTCCCCAGATTGATGAGATCATTGATGAGCTACATGGAGTGGTTTTCTTCTCAAAAATTGATCTCAGATCGGGTTACTATTAGATTTGCATGAGGGAGTCAGATATTGAGAAGACTGCATCCAGGTGCCACTTTGGGCATTTTGAATTTCTAGTCATGCCCTTTGGCTTGACTAATGCTACTACAACATTCCATTCTTGCATGAATAAGATCTTCCAAAATAGCTAATGAAGTTTGTGCTGATATTTTTTGATGACATCCTCATCTTCAGTAAGTCTTGGGAAGAGCACTTGCAACACTTAGATGAAGTGCTCAATATACTGGAGTCAAAACCCTTATTTGCTAAGGAGTCCAAATGTGAATTTGGAATGAGAGAACTACTTTACCTTGGTCACATCATTAGTGCAGAGGGGGTCAAGGTTGACCCTGAAAAGATCAAGGCTATTGTTGATTGGCCTCCACTTGAGAACTTGACACATTTGAAGGGGTTCTTGGGTCTATGCGGGTTCTACAGGAGGTTTGTGAAGGGTTACTCACAGCTTGCTGCTCCCCTCACCAATATCACTAAAAAGGGGGCTTTCAGTTGGTCAGAAAAGGCACAAGGAGTGTTTGGTAAGTTTAAGGAGATTATGAGTATGTGCCCTATTTTGGATATACCCGACTTCTCCAAACCTTTTGAGTTACAATGTGATGCATCAGGAGAAGGGGTTGGTGTTGTCTTGATGCAACAAAAACACCCAATAGTGTTTGAGAGTAGGAAGTTAAGAGAAGCTGAAAGGACTTATTCCATCTATGACAAAGAGATGCTTGCAATTATGCAAGCATTAGCCAAGTTTAGACAATACTTGGTGGGGAGCAAATTTGTTGTCAAGACGGATCACAATAGCCTCAAGCACTTCATGCATCAAAAAGATTTGAATGAGAGACAACAGAAGTGGGTAAGTAAGCTATAGGCTTACGACTTTGACATCGATTATGTTAAAGGGAAAAATAACATTGTGGCTGATGCTCTTTCCCGAAGACCTCATTTGAACTCATTGTGTGAGCTTATGGATGATTTGAGGGACTTGTTGCTTGCTGATTATGCTAAAAATCAGTTTGCAACCAGCATCATAGAGTGTACTTTTCATGATGAAAAGTACAAATTGGTGGATGGGCTGATTTTGTACAAGGGATGGATTCTTCTAGTGCTCAAATCCAAGTTGAAAGGGAAGATTTAACAGGCTTTTCATGACATTCCTCTTACTGGTAACCAAGGCTTTTTCAAGACATATAGGCAGATCCAAGAAAGATTCTCTTGGAAAGGGTTGAAGAATGATGTCTTGAGATACATCAAGGAGTGTCACACCTGCTAGATGAACAAGGATGAGCATACTACACCAATTGGTTTGTTGCAACCCCTACCTATTTTCAATCAGAAATGGGAAAGTATTTGTAATGTCCCCTGTAATGCCCCGCCAGGAAACCCCGAAGGGATAAGCTAAAATAACAAGAATAGAGTGCAAATTTTTTTTTTTTTTAAGTTACAACACATAAGATGCAACAAGATATCAAAGATTCAGATTACGTAGCGGAAGACATTAACAACAATCTCCTAAAGAGTTTCCCAACGAGATTACTTAAATTTCACAATTCATTTAACTCACACAATTAATCCATTAAGCTGAATATCTTAATAACAAGATAAATCACAATCAGGATAATTTCTTTCAAAAGAGGGAAATATAAATCACAAGCAAGGATTCATCATTAAGATCCATTCAAAATCTTCATACAAGCTTTTCATTTAAAATTACAAACCATACATCTACATTTTCTAATACACTAGGGTTTCATCATAACATAAGAGATCTTTCCAAGCATATTTAAATTCCTTAACAACAACTGAGAATAATTCATTACTCTAAGATACATCCTTTCATATCCCAATTTATTGCATTTAAAAGATGATTACATACTAGCATCTACGATAATCTCATTTAAAACACTTATGCATTCAATCAACATGGCATTCAAGGAAGAGCTGAATATAAGCATTTATAGTTAATTCCAATTATCCACTTAACCATTCTAACATAAGTTAATCATACATGATAAAGCTGAATAAAGGAAACATAAGAGAATACATCACATAACACCATAATGATCTCGGAGTTCACCCCTAAAGGGCTACATCTCCGGGTCTGCGCAACTGCAAGACCCCTCTGATAATTAATAAAGTTAAGAGTACAAGAGGTTACACCATACAATCCAGCCATCAAGGCGAAATATAACAATATACAAATGACCACATCGGTCCATTAATACATAAACGATCCTTACAAGAACAGGATCCAGCTGAACATAATCAAAGCTAATACAAAGGTCCAGAAGAGCATCCATAAAACTGAGCCATCACCATCCAAGGTCTAACATGAAACCGACACTCACAAGGGCAGCGACAAAGGACGACTCACAAAGGTACTCAAAACAGGACAAGCGACAACACGCTAGCGAACGTAGGGACAAGTGTCATCACACAACCTGGTATGGATACCATGGCAAGTCTTCATAGGTCTCGGCCCATACACTGGTAACCTTGGCAACCTAATCCGAACTTCCGGCCCATCCAAGCCTCATGTGGACCCACACATCCTCTCGTGAAGACAAGGAAGATGGTTTGCCATTTTAGGCCTTCTCACAGCATGTCGAATCTATGATAGCACTCGTCCCATGTGTGAGGCACATTATCTTATTTAGAGATTATATTCTAATCTACTTAGGTTATCACTTATCAGACTCACTTCCGACGGGTTATCCAGCAGCCACTTTGGGCGCGGCCCCCAATCGAAAGCCACTTTCCCATACGACACTAGACTGACTCAGACGAACTCAAACCAAGGAATACACATGGTTAGACGAACGGAGTTCAAGAAGAGAGAAACAATCATCTGGTCGAACACGACTCAAGGATGAACACTTACTGACGGTACTCTAACTAGAGACCTGACAAATTAAGGTCAACCACAATCATCATTCGACTCACACACAAGGAGGAGATGATCAAAACGACACTACCACAATACAACAGTCAACTCGGAAATCGAGGACTAAAACAGGAACACCAAATCATCCATACGACAGGGTCCTACTAAACAAAGCAATCTTGCCATTTCATAATTAAAGGCGAATACAGAATTTAAACTCGCAAAGCAATAATCAGAAAAGACAATATTTTCTCAAATTGATTTAATCATTACAAGTCGATCAAGTTCTCTACACGATCTAAAAACAGATTACAGTTATCTACCTCATCAAGGGATAAGTTGTTCTTGGTTTTCTAACTCCTAAGGTTCAAAGCATCGAACAGGCAAATTAAGCCATAATGAGTTTTTAAACCAAATTTATATTAATAAAATCAGACAACTATTAATCAATTAAAATAAGCTATTTAATCTCCAATCAAAACGTCATAAACATACTGGTTCTAAACCGTCCTGTACAGTTTCATATTTCTCAATCCCAGATGCACTATACGGATCACGGAACATATAAAAAAATAAAAAGGGAAACCAAATGAAGGTAATCATTTCCCAAATCCAAATCTTACTTTCCTACGCACGTATAGCAGAATCCAAATGAACTGTTAATTAAAGGGGTATATTCATTATTCCACGATCAATACAATATACACAATTAACGACTAACAGTGCACAATAACCCAGTTAATTATTAGTTAATATATAATTATTAATCTCTATTAATAAAATATATCTCGCTAATAATTAATGCGTTTGCACAAATTTCGAATTAATATCGATTAGTATAAATACACAAATTAATTTCCATTAATCATATATATAACAAGCATTAATCAATAATTGGAAATTTAATTTTAAGAAAACTTTTAATTTAACAAATTTATTTATTTTATTTTTTTTTCATATTAAAAAAAAAATAATAAAAAAACATTAAACACTTATAATATTTAAAACTTCAAGAAAAAACCACGTGGGGGCCACATGGGCTCCTCCCACGCGAGCTTCCCTTTCCCTGCGGAAGGGCTGGGGAGACCATGACATGGTCTCCACCCAGCCTTGGCTGCGTGGAGGTCACGCCATGGCCTCCGCAGGCCTCTCCCCAGGCTTAGGGAAGCCTTGGCTGTCCCCAAACCTGGGTCGAGGGCCTTGGCTCAGCCGTAAACCCTCCCCAAATCCGCCAAAACTCAAACACGCCACGCGGAATAAGTTTCGCTTAAATTAATATATATATATTTTTTTTAAAAAGCTGTTAAAATAGTTTCATACACAGCAAGGGAGAAACATAGTCTCACAGAGACTGGAATGAATAAATTATTATTTTTTCTTTTGGTTTGAATTCCTTCATAAACAATTATAAACATACCCAGATTAGGAAAGGGGGAGATTTCTCCAAAACCAATCAGCATAATGCTTAAACAAGATTATTCTTCCCAATTTTAACATCTAATCTGCCAAACCCCCAAATATATTTCAATTTTATTTATTTAAAATCATTCTTAGCAAACCAAAATTGATTTGAAAACACAGAATGAAATCTAGGAGGGGTAATTCAAGATCTTATTCCAATCTACTCTTTTAATCAAACAAACTGATTTTTCAATAACAAATCCAATTCTTTCAACCAGAAATTCTTTTGGCAAGCAAGAAAATAATTCAGAATCCTACCTTCATTCGCAATCCTGGTAGAGATTACTGAAGGAGAGTCCACCTGCCAGATTCAGCAGAAGTTTCTTCCTCCCAAAACCTTCAATTTGTCCAAAATTATCTCCCCAACCAAAATTTCCCTAAAATGTCCATTCTCCCCAATTTTTCCCCAAATTGGGTTATATGGAAGAGTTGACCCAAAAATTCCATTTTTGGAATAAAAACTTTTATTTAAAAATAATCCACAAAATTTAATTCTTTTCAACTATCACCACAAAATAACTTGCTTTTTAATTCAAAAACGATTTCCTCATTTAAACAAATTTAATCTTTCAATTCAAATAAGCCAACAGAACACAATTAACTCTATGGCGATAAAATCTAAAACTTTCTTTTCAACAGCATATATAAATGCATTAATATTCAAAATCAGACATTAAATCGAATCTACTCCCAATTTAAAACGAGCAATTCATTAACAACGAAAATCACATAACGAATTCTCAATCAATTTAATCCATACACACCAAGCACGCAAAACGAGAAGGTCAACCAAACAGACGACTCGCAACCCAAACAAAAAGGGATTACCGACGACGACTGACGATGCTCACTTGAGCACGACTAAGGTCAACTAGGGTCTTACGACCACCTAATCCGACTCTAAGGATTAAAAGGTATGCTCAAACCTGCAAAACCAGGTGACGACAAACCTCGCACTCATGCAACTTCGTACCTGCAATCTCTTGCAACCAACGATCATACATGCATACATATATAAAATTAATGAAATCATTAGTCCGATACTAATACCACGAAATAGGTACCCTAACAACTTGCATACAACTAGTGAGAAACCACATCAATAGCTATGCGTTAATTCAAACATCTGACTATAACATAATATTACGATAAACTAATCAAGATTAAACCACGGTTAGAGATCGATTACGGTAGGGGTACTACATTCTCCTCCCCTAGGTTCCGACTTACTCCTGGAAGTCGTAAGGCTAGATGGAGAACATGTCGTACGCATTAGCCCTGAAACTCATTCAACAAAGGTCAAATTGCACATAGAATCTTTCCATAAATAAATGAAATATTATTGCTAAATCTTTTACAAACGCCATAATCCATTGGCAAGATACATTTAAAACCATACATTCCTTACAATATTCCAGGAATTATCCACAATCATAGCAGAGAAATAAGAATTTTCTTCCTTTCAGTACACCAAATCAAAGCATTACAAAGAGGTAACCAACAATTACCATAATCACCGATCAAAAATGACAGAAAAACATGCCATAAGATCAATTTCCCTTTACCAATCCATCTTTATCATAAAATTTTATCAAATAGAACTAACTCAAAACATCAATTTCTACAACCATATTAACTTTCATGAAATAAGAGCAACATAAATAACTCAATTGATTACACTTGCCAGGCATAAGAACACCTTTCCAATGACTATGTCCCATAACATAGTGACAAGCTAACACAACTTACTCCATGATACACATAATAACCATCCACATAACTGGAATGCATAACAGAAAAGGCCACATGTGAGCATGTCTAATGCTCGGTCAAGGATAACATACACGATCAGCATCTCTATGCCTGATCTCAGAACAACAATATGATCATAAAAATCCAATATCTCACTCAAGGGCTTGATGGTGCTAGGCACACCATAGCGGTGCTACCTTCCATACAAGACCTTTGTGAATATCCCTTGTTGTGCAAGGTGGTTAGCCTCCAAGAAATAGTCACCACACATAGGTAGGTAGTGGATACTAGCTGCATCACAGCCTCACATACCTCCATCCTCAAGGTTCCTTGCGTCTACTTCCTCGCATACGCTCATCCAAGCCCGTCTCCTACGTTCTTGGAGAGGAATTCACATTGCAACACAAGACCAGCATCCGAAAACAATAATGATAAACCAGTTTAGCCACCAAAGTACAGATGAATAAAGATAATAAATCCTCAATTCCAACAGTAAGGCAAGAAAATAATCCAGAATCTCAACACCAAATCAAAGTGCAAAAGATCACAAGATCGTGGCCAAACCTTCAAAATCAAAGTAAAATAAATTGCTGATCCCCAAAGAAATATAAAGAATATCACAATTGCACATTACATCACTACGTGACTAGTAGCTAGCCACCAACGAGGAAGGAAGGAACAATCGTCTAGCTATCCTAATAGCTCTTCATGTAGTGTGGCCAAGTCACACATCCACATGGCATGGCAATGTGCACCTCGACATCACCCCGCATCACGTCGTCACGTGGCATGGCTCTACCCAATACCTAGCGGTAGGCCGCATGGAAATGTCTACTACATCCCGCATCGTGTCTCAGCACGACATGGCAATACTCCAAGCGGACAAGGCACACAATGGACGTATCCCGCATGGCAGTGTACCCCGCGGATAAGGCACGCGCTGGTCACACTCCGCATAGCGATGTTCCTAGAAGGATACTCGCCGTAAGCCAGAGGTATACATGACTATGGTCCATCCACATGCCCACCAACACATACTAACTGGTAGCACATGTGAATAAACCTACCTTTCATGAAGACAAGGCAAAGGATCCTCCAATAGAATCCAACAAAATTCTCAAGAACTGCCATCTATATGCTCAAAATGAAGGATAGGAATAGGCTGACACACATAGACCTATAAATAGATCCATCAAAAGGGAAAGTATTGAGTACACCTTTGATACAGTTTAGTAGTACAACTATATCATTCCTCGAAGTAGAGAAGCTAAAGTCGCTTCGCGCCGACATTACTCATACGCCAATCCATACTATTCAAGGAACGGTTACTTCGAATACTACCCCTTAACATACTGAGTTACCCACAACCCGAGGTTTGGTACTCAGTAGGGAAACAAATAAGCAACATCACATAAACAGTATGGTTTCCCATACTCATAAGCAACATATCCTCCATGGTTGATTACTTCACCAATCCATGGGCACAAATAATACGCACTGGTTTCTCACAATACACACAAAACACCAGCACTGGTTTAGTCACATTTACGGGGAATACTTTTCAATACGCTAACATCTATACAAGGAAGATTCAATTATGCTTTCTACATAAATAACCGAATCAAGTTTACTCTAGATACAAGTATTGAATTCATTAACAATTCACAATTATATAAGGAATTAACATCATTCCTATAGCTTTCTCGAACCTCACTAAGCATTCATAATTAAATTACTAGCTAAGCAAATTCATCTCTAAAGCTTAAGACTTTCCTCTATCACTATGAAGCCAAAAGCCACATACAATTTCACATGTTTTATAGGCATTCTATTTAGATCAATGCACTCTTAATACCATTTCTAAAAATCTTATGATTAGGCAAAGAGAAGGGAAAGAGAGTTTGATAACCAAACTATTTCCTACAAAGACACGCAAGATCAAACAAGATCACGCTATAATATTAAATTTCTCACTATAAGCCTATCATTTCAATTACATGGTTTTCATTTCGCTACCGTTAGATGGAAGACAATCAGCCTAACAAAATCATTTCCAATAATTATGGTTGCAACAGGAGGTTCTAGTTTTTCCAAACAAGCAGAGATCAATAAAGGCAATCTTTTCGATAATGCAAGACCTCTTAAGAACACTCTCTTATAATAATACAATATAGACACGTGTCATAATTTGCAACCTATTAGAAAAGATCACATTACGATCAAAGATAAGCAAGAGCTATTAACCAAATAAAACATATTAATGCATGCACATCAAACAAGCTTTTCCATTCGCACTTTCTAACCACATTAAGGTAATTTCATATGCCCAAAAGCGAGTTCAATGGAGCATTTGCTAAACTAAATCTTCAGTTAAACTGGTTTTAATGAAACACATAAGACAATCTTTCGGAAAACACATAAACACTTTCTCGAAGCTACAATAATCATGCTCCTTTAACACTTCTACAAACCAAGCAGTTTCACATAATTCAACTATTTACATAGCAATGCACCTTACTAAGGTAGAATTTAATCATGCTACTCCTACAAAATACACATGGAGAATTCTTTAAACGTACACATCCAGTTTTCTCCCATTCACCCAAAATAAATCTTTTAAACCCATAGCCCTTTTAATCATCTAAAAACATAAGCAACATAAGGCTCATACAAGGGTTCAAGAAGTCACACCCTTTCCTCTTGCAACAAGAAACTCAAATCAAAGATCATTACACATATCCTACTCATTTTAATTTCCAGAAAGAAGAGAGGAATGGTGATACTCATTTAATTTTTCACAAAATAAGCATTCAATAATTGCCATACAAGTCCTTCAAGTGGACAACACTAAGCTAGATCATAATCTTTAAACAAACATAATTCGCACTTTCAGATTCAAGACAAGCATGGACCAATCCAAATGGATTAGTCTAAAGAGTACAACACTCAATAAGGGAAGGTACATACGACTCTCTTTCCAAATAAGAGTAATCGTAGACCAAGACCTCAATAAGCAACAATGCACAATAAGCACTCAAACACCAACATCAAGAAGGCAAAACAAGGTGTGAACACACACGTTCCACACAAGACAAGGTCTGCTCAATCACTCACATGCAAAAGGAGGACAAGCATACACATAAGGTCGATACACCTCACACCAATAGAGGGCACACGCGACACCAGAGATCCCAATGTTTGCAACATGGGCTCTGATACCAAATGTAATGCCCCGCCAGGAAACCCCGAAGGGATAAGCTAAAATAACAAGAATAGAGTGCAAATTTTTTTTTTTTAAAAGTTACAACACATAAGATGCAACAAGATATCAAAGATTCAGATTACATAGCGGAAGACATTAACAACAATCTCCTAAAGAGTTTCCCAACGAGATTACTTAAATTTCACAATTCATTTAACTCACACAATTAATCCATTAAGCTGAATATCTTAATAACGAGATAAATCACAATCAAGATAATTTCTTTCAAAAGAGGGAAATATAAATCACAAGCAAGGATTCATCATTAAGATCCATTCAAAATCTTCATACAAGCTTTTCATTTAAAATTACAAACCATACATCTACATTTTCTAATACACTAGGGTTTCATCATAACATAAGAGATCTTTCCAAGCATATTTAAATTCCTTAACAACAACTGAGAATAATTCATTACTCTAAGATACATCCTTTCATATCCCAATTTATTGCATTTAAAAGATGATTACATACTAGCATCTACGATAATCTCATTTAAAACACTTATGCATTCAATCAACATGACATTCAAGGAAGAGCTGAATATAAGCATTTATAGTTAATTCCAATTATCCACTTAACCATTCTAACATAAGTTAATCATACATGATAAAGCTGAATAAAGGAAACATAAGAGAATACATCACATAACACCATAATGATCTCGGAGTTCACCCCTAAAGGGCTACATCTCCGGGTCTGCGCAACTGCAAGACCCCTCTGATAATTAATAAAGTTAAGAGTACAAGAGGTTACACCATACAATCCAGCCATCAAGGCGAAATATAACAATATACAAACGACCACATCGGTCCATTAATACATAAACGATCCTTACAAGAACAGGATCCAGCTGAACATAATCAAAGCTAATACAAAGGTCCAGAAGAGCATCCATAAAACTGAGCCATCACCATCCAAGGTCTAACATGAAACCGACACTCACAAGGGCAGCGACAAAGGACGACTCACAAAGGTACTCAAAACAGGACAAGCGACAACACGCTAGCGAACGTAGGGACAAGTGTCATCACACAACCTGGTATGGATACCATGGCAAGTCTTCATAGGTCCCGGCCCATACACTGGTAACCTTGGCAACCTAATCCGAACTTCCGGCCCATCCAAGCCTCATGTGGACCCACACATCCTCTCGTGAAGACAAGGAAGATGGTTTGCCATTTCAGGCCTTCTCACAGCATGTCGAATCTATGATAGCACTCGTCCCATGTGTGAGGCACATTATCTTATTTAGAGATTATATTCTAATCTACTTAGGTTATCACTTATTAGACTCACTACCGACGGGTTATCCAGCAGCCACTTTGGGCGCGGCCCCCAATCGAAAGCCACTTTCCCATACGACACTAGACTGACTCAGACGAACTCAAACCAAGGAATACACATGGTCAGACGAACGGAGTTCAAGAAGAGAGAAACAATCATCTGGTCGAACACGACTCAAGGATGAACACTTACTGACGGTACTCTAACTAGAGACCTGACAAATTAAGGTCAACCACAATCATCATTCGACTCACACACAAGGAGGAGATGATCAAAACGACACTACCACAATACAACAGTCAACTCGGAAATCGAGGACTAAAACAGGAACACCAAATCATCCATACGACAGGGTCCTACTAAACAAAGCAATCTTGCCATTTCATAATTAAAGGCGAATACAGAATTTAAACTCGCAAAGCAATAATCAGAAAAGACAATATTTTCTCAAATTGATTTAATCATTACAAGTCGATCAAGTTCTCTACACGATCTAAAAACAGATTACAGTTATCTACCTCATCAAGGGATAAGTTGTTCTTGGTTTTCTAACTCCTAAGGTTCAAAGCATCGAACAGGCAAATTAAGCCATAATGAGTTTTTAAACCAAATTTATATTAATAAAATCAGACAACTATTAATCAATTAAAATAAGCTATTTAATCTCCAATCAAAACGTCATAAACATACTGGTTCTAAACCGTCCTGTACAGTTTCATATTTCTCAATCCCAGATGCACTATACGGATCACGGAACATATAAAAAAATAAAAAGGGAAACCAAATGAAGGTAATCATTTCCCAAATCCAAATCTTACTTTCCTACGCACGTATAGCAGAATCCAAATGAACTGTTAATTAAAGGGGTATATTCATTATTCCACGATCAATACAATATACACAATTAACGACTAACAGTGCACAATAACCGAGTTAATTATTAGTTAATATATAATTATTAATCTCTATTAATAAAATATATCTCGCTAATAATTAATGCGTTTGCACAAATTTCGAATTAATATCGATTAGTATAAATACACAAATTAATTTCCATTAATCATATATATAACAAGCATTAATCAATAATTGGAAATTTAATTTTAAGAAAACTTTTAATTTAACAAATCTATTTATTTTATTTTTTTTTCATATTAAAAAAAAAATAATAAAAAAACATTAAACACTTATAATATTTAAAACTTCAAGAAAAAACCACGTGGGGGCCACGTGGGCTCCTCCCACGCGAGCTTCCCTTTCCCTGCGGAAGGGTTGGGGAGACCATGACGTGGTCTCCACCCAGCCTTGGCTGCGTGGAGGTCACGCCATGGCCTCCGCAGGCCTCTCCCCAGGCTTAGGGAAGCCTTGGCTCTCCCCAAACCTGGGTCGAGGTGGCTGCGTGGAGGTCACGCCATGGCCTCCGCAGGCCTCTCCCCAGGCTTAGGGAAGCCTTGGCTCTCCCCAAACCTGGGTCGAGGGCCTTGGCTCAGTCGTAAACCCTCCCCAAATCCGCCAAAACTCAAACACGCCACGCGGAATAAGTTTCGCTTAAATTAATATATATATATTTTTTTTAAAAAGCTGTTAAAATAGTTTCATACACAGCAAGGGAGAAACACAGTCTCACAGAGACTGGAATGAATAAATTATTTTTTTTTTTTTTGGTTTGAATTCCTTCATAAACAATTATAAACATACCCAGATTAGGAAAGGGGGAGATTTCTCCAAAACCAATCAGCATAATGCTTAAACAAGATTATTCTTCCCAATTTTAACATCTAATCTGCCAAACCCCCAAATATATTTCAATTTTATTTATTTAAAATCATTCTTAGCAAACCAAAATTGATTTGAAAACACAGAATGAAATCTAGGAGGGGTAATTCAAGATCTTATTCCAATCTACTCTTTTAATCAAACAAACTGATTTTTCAATAACAAATCCAATTCTTTCAACCAGAAATTCTTTTGGCAAGCAAGAAAATAATTCAGAATCCTACCTTCATTCGCAATCCTAGTAGAGATTACTGAAGGAGAGTCCACCTGCCAGATTCAGCAGAAGTTTCTTCCTCCCAAAACCTCCAATTTGTCCAAAATTATCTCCCCAACCAAAATTTCCCCAAAATGTCCATTCTCCCCAATTTTTCCCCAAATTGGGTTATATGGAAGAGTTGACCCAAAAATTCCATTTTTGGAATAAAAACTTTTATTTAAAAATAATCCACAAAATTTAATTCTTTTCAACTATCACCACAAAATAACTTGCTTTTTAATTCAAAAACGATTTCCTCATTTAAACAAATTTAATCTTTCAATTCAAATAAGCCAACAGAACACAATTAACTCTATGGCGATAAAATCTAAAACTTTCTTTTCAACAGCATATATAAATGCATTAATATTCAAAATCAGACATTAAATCGAATCTACTCCCAATTTAAAACGAGCAATTCATTAACAACGAAAATCACATAACGAATTCTCAATCAATTTAATCCATACACACCAAGCACGCAAAACGAGAAGGTCAACCAAACAGACGACTCGCAACCCAAACAAAAAGGGATTACCGACGACGATTGACGATGCTCACTTGAGCATGACTAAGGTCAACTAGGGTCTTACGACCACCTAATCCAACTCTAAGGATTAAAAGGTATGCTCAAACCTGCAAAACCAGGTGACGACGAACCTCGCACTCATGGAACTTCGTACCTGCAATCTCCTGCAACCAACGATCATACATGCATACATATATAAAATTAATGAAATCATTAGTCCGATACTAATACCACAAAATAGGTACCCTAACAACTTGCATACAACTAGTGAGAAACCACATCAATAGCTATGCGTTAATTCAAACGTCTGACTATAACATAATATTACGATAAACTAATCAAGATTAAACCACGGTTAGAGATCGATTACGGTAGGGGTACTACATCCCCATTTAAGACTTACCATAATTTAATACTGAGACATCAATTTCAAATTAAAGTGAGAATGATAATATATTAATAAACATAAAATTATTAAAAAAACACATTTCATTAAAATATTGAATTTAAAAGAGTAGTACTTATCTTGGCACTCTCCCAAGCAAAATTCTTCAGCATGTTGTTGACTCCTCTTAAACATTTGTTAACCCTTTGGCTCAAATCACAAACAAAAATTCCCAAATTCCTTGTAAAATCTTAAGTGGTGTTGAAATTGAAAACACAAACAATATCTCCAAATATTACAAGTGGGCCCCATTCCCTATGGTGGAGCTGCTGCTAAAACACACAACAAAAGTTGTGAAATCTTCAACCTTTTCTACAAATACTATTGGAAGATTCTTTTATTGTAATATTCTGAATAATTATTGGGTGGGCCCACAAAGCACTTTGGCAAGCTCCTTCTAATATTAATTAACTTAAATTTCTGTTGAAGTCTTTTTCCTTAAATTCTGATTTCTTTGTCAGATCAGAGGCCTCCCACGTGGTATTTCTTCCTTTATAATAAGATATGGTGTTCTCCCGGACTGCTGACTTTGTTCCTTATGCAATTGATAGTATACCCAAGGTAATTGCTCACAAGGAGCGATCCAAAATGGATCACTAATAATAGACAAACTTCTCATGATCTATATGTATATATTCACGTATACAGTATATTATTGACTTGTTGATGTCCTCCTCCCCTTTTTTTCCAACAGAGATATATCATACTTATATATGAAACTTAAAGTCTTCCTAAGAGCTTGTGACTCTTTACCAAGAGACCGATGGCTTTTGAAGACAAACTGATTCATAAATGTAATCGGAATAATAACCAAACCGATACAGATATAATCGGTTATGTATAATTAATAACAAACAACCATAAACGATATTAACCAATACGTCTCCCCCCACTTAGAACGGTCAAGCATTAACATGTCTAAAAGACTAAGTTAACACGTTTTAACAAAGAGTCAATTCATATTTAATCATAACATAGAACTGATTTATATATTAACCATTACATTGAATCGATTCATATATTAATCGATTCATATTAATTATCTCATAGAATCGAATCATATAATAGTTGATTCATATACATAATACCATGTATATTAATTAGTGAACTAAGTTGACTCGGTCAGTGTAATATATTCAATATATCTATTTTATGTTTTAATGGTAAAACTTCTTTAATAGTTAATATAATATTAATAATTGAAATATGAACGTTACATTAAAATAAAACAATAATAATAAATAATAATCATAACAAATAATAAATATTAATAATCATATATTAAAGGAGAATCGTGAAGTCTCATAAATGAGATGATTTTCCATTATTATTAAATGTTAATTAATAAATGTTTTCATTATCGTATTTATTTAATCCAATGTCCAAAGAGGGGTTATGACAGTTACATCACATTAATAATATTATTACATACTATCAGGATTGAGTTGTGTTAACAATATTAAATTGTATTATTATTAACTGTATTAGTAGTATTAATATTGAATTGTATTAGCAATATTAGATTGTATTAGTAATGTTAATTGTATTAACAATACTGAATTGTATTAATAATATTAAACAGCATCATACGAAATCATTAGCAACCCACATATTCATACCGTAGAGTTTTCTCAGTCAATGTGACTGCCAGCGTCTTATTTCTTTCCATATTCTGCTCTTCTTACTTTCCCGTGTATGTATTGCTGGAGGAAGGTGGTCAGGTTATTTAATTTTCTTGACAAGTCACGACCCTTCCTAAAGGATATGACTCCCCCTTGATTCATGCCTTCTCTAATTTAAATTTGTCATTATTAAACACAGCCCGATGCATTAATAATATGATTGGTGATTTTGTAATAAACAAGTTTTGATAGAAGTAATGCTCAATATTAATAAATTGTGAATAATTCTATTAATAATAAAATGTGATTCACATATTACTAAATAATTTGTGTATAATAATTTTCAATATTAATTTGTGAATAATAATAATAATATTTAATAATTAAATATTAATAAATATTAATAATAATATTTAATAACTAAATATTAATAATTTCAAATAATCATTTGTTGATTATATTAATTTATAATAATAATTGTTTCATTTAGATTATAAATAACGATCAAGAAGGGGACATGACAGTATTTCCATGGACTTCATCACCGGGTTGCCCAAAGCCAATGGCAAGGATTGTATCTATGTGGTGGTGGACAGATTGACTGAATTTGCTCATTTCTTTGTCATTATGCTCATTTACAACAGCTCAGGTTGTTGATGTGTTTTTCATGAGGTGTTTAGATTGCATGGGCTGCCTAAAAACATTGTAAGTGACAAGGACAGCAAGTTCCCAAGCACTTTTTGGCAGGAAATCTTTAGATTGTGTGGCACAGTGCTTACTCCAAGCATAATTTATCACCCATAGAGTGATGGGCAAATAAAAATTGTGAACAAATGGTTGGAAGGCTATCTCAAAAATTATGTCTTGGAGCAGCAAAAAGCATGGGTGAGGTGGCTACATTTGGGGAAATATTGCTACAATTCCTCCTATCATATGTCCATCAGGATGTCCCCTTTCATGATGTTGTATGGTTACGAGGCTCCCAACTTTGCTGATTTGATGTTTGGTGATAGCAAAGCCCCTCAAGCTAGGGACATGGTGCAACAGTGTCAAGATATTTTGAAGGCTTTGAAGAACAACTTCCAAATTGCATAGAATCAGCAAAAGATGTACACTGATCAACAACGTGTAGAGCGTTCATTTGAGGTTGGAGACATGGTCTATCTTAGACTTCAGCCTTTTAGATAGTCCACTCTCAAGTAGAGTGGAGTAGAGAAGCTTAATCCACGGTTCTATGGGCCATTCAGAGTCATCAGGAGAGTTGGAATAGTGGCTTATGAGTTAGAACTTCCGACAAGTATCAAGGTGCATAATGTCTTCCATGTGTCTTGCCTCAACAAGGCACTTGAGCACAATGTTGTGGTCTCTTTAGATTTGCCTCCCTTGGATGAGGAAGGACAGTTGGTGTTGATTCCAGAAGAGATTATTGATTTCAGAGAACACTCCTTGAGAAGGATAATCAAGGAGTATTTGGTGAAGTGGAAGAATTTACCTTTAGAGGATGCCACCTGGGACAATGAGGAGATTCTACAACATCTGGGTTTGTGATTGCTTGTGGGCAAGCAATCTTGGGGAGGGAAGATTGTAATGTCCCCTTCTCAGTGATGAGAAGTCCAGTTGACCATTAGCCTATTCCAGAGACCCCTAGGCCAACTGGAAGTAGAAATTAGGGTTTCCAACTTTTGTGGAGGTCTGCGTGAGCTGTTTGATGATTGACTAGTTGGAATTCTACAATTCAAATTGTGGATTCCTTCTGAGTTTTCTGAGAGATTCGCAAAGGTGTGACATGTATTCAGTTCTGGGAAGTTTTCAAAACTTACTATTTTTAGTAAGCTGATGGCAGCCATCAGGGTTTCTAGGTTTTCTAAGTTCATCCATGGATTTGTAGGGCAAACTTTTTGGAGTTGTTTTCAGGACTTACTAGTTTTCGTAAGTGCTATTTCAGGCAGTACTATTTTTAGCAGTTCAGTGTAGAGCTCCAACCCAGTTCAGTCTTGATGGTTTTCAACACTTCAACTTCTGACTCAATTTGGCATTAATTAGTTTTTGAATTGAAGGTGATTTATTATATATTAAAACTGCATCCTAAGGTTTTAATATTTAATTTTATGGTGGACGACTTAGGAAGGGGAAAAGCATTTTTTTGTTCAAAAGTCTTATTAATTCTCCTATGTCACATGGCGCCAAGGATGAAAAGTATTTCATGTTTATAATGTTTTTATGTTGTAACTGTTATCACTTGAACCTGCACCCCTATTTGGTAAGCTATCAACTCAGCAGGCTTGTGACACATGGGAACACTCCTATGCCTGTTGGTTCTTAACTGGTTATCACCTAATTTTAACTATCCTAATGACTGTTGAGAAAAGAGAAGAAGGAAAACATAAACTGGAAATACTATTTAACAGGTAATGCACCAAATTGATAATCTGAAAATTTGGACAACTGATTAACACACAAGATGACCAGTAACAAAAGGAACTCTTGCACAACTCAAAAATTCATAACCTCTGCATTAATACTTCATAAGAAGGCTAAAACATAAGAATCTCAGTAAGAGAAAATATGCTTTCTCACAACTCGAGACTACTCTTATAATTGGCACAACCTATGACCTACAAATAATTAGAAATTCTTGAATAAAGGTGCTAATAAAAGCACAATCACAAGGACAAAAGACATCACATGAAACTGCATCAACACTCAGTACACAATATCAAGAAATCTAAGCAGGCGAAATGTTTTATTAGCGTCAAAAGGTGTTACAAATCTGTCAAACTCTCTGAAAACTAAGTTACAAACTCCTTCCTTCTGCAAAAGAACTTAGACAATTACAGTCTTTCAGAAATAAACAAGTAAGAACCTGTTGATGTGTCTTTTGTACACGACCAAACCCAGAATAAAATACCAAAAGGTACCTTATCCTCTCTTGAACAAAGTTTTCCGACTATTGAAGATCACGTCGAAGGATCAGTCAAAGTAACTCCAAGGTTCCTGCACGTAGGATCTCTACTTGTGGATAAGCTCTTTGCGGTATGATGTGATTTTGCTGGAATCACAAGGGGACTTACACTCGATGATTTGAACGTCTGATTTGCTTTAAATATTACTGGAACACAGGATTTCACTAGCCTAGATTTTTGAAAAAAGGAAAAAAAAATGAGGGCGAGGGAAGGATCTAATTCTGACACTAAGAATGTAGGAGCAATGAATGACCTTTGATAAAATTCTAACTAAGTCTTGTTTTGACATCCCAGGACCATCTCCACAAGGTTAGTGCGATCTTCGGAGGAAAGGTTTATGATGTTCAGATCATTGCTACAGGCATAGACACCATCAGGCTGATGCATATCAGTGAAGAAGTGACAATTGAAGTTAGGCTTAAGCTGAATGATTCCAGTTGACTACACAAGGCAAGTCTGCAATCAACAAACTGCTAGTAGTATGGATATACAAATTTCACCATCAATCAAACACATTTCTTCCACTCATCTAATAACATGAAATCAAATTTGAGAAGTATAGAGACCATGCAAATTGTTGAATCGACCCATAGATTTAACCATTTCTTCAATGAAGTTTACAAGTCTTTTACAACAACATCTTGGCAACAATCTTTGTCTTCTCTTTCTATTCTACTCTAACTGCTATTCTATTTGCTATTAATCATTAGCTATTCTAACCTCTATGAACCAACTATTAACCTTCACAAATGAGGAGCCAGGGCTTATATAGTGTTCTCAATACAATTCAATGGCTCAGATCAATTTGAGATCAATGGATGAGATTTTACAATGAAAACCCTAATTTGGGTTTGTTACAACAAACTCAATTCTAGCTAATGAAATAATTGTATTATTTGGACACATGTCTTCTCTGGAATATTCGACCAATGGATAACTGGGGTAGGTACATCGAAGTTTGTGTCATCTTTGATGAGTCAGGTACATTGAATCTGGACACGCTGTGGTGGACCAATCCGACTGGAAGAGTGATGACTAGGATGCCACCTTGTCTGACCCTTGTAACTTGGTAGATGTTCAATTTGATGATGCCGAGAAGCTAACTTTAATTAACTCTTCTGAAACTATTGGCTTCTTCAACAGACCCTTGCTTTAACCTCCTTTGCCTTTGATGTGCAGGATGGATGGTGTACTTTTCCTTGAAATGCTAGATTGGAAGAGGTCGTCCTTGATGATGCTGGCCTGGAGGAGGTCGTCCTTGATCTGGCTTGGTCTTCTTTCATCTGCAAGACAAACCAAAAGATGATTAAGGTCATATAACGAATTCATTTCAACATAGCATATTCTACCTTAAATCATCAACAAGAAGATATCAAAATGAAGCTTGCTCAAGATTCTTTCCAAGGACAGGCTCTATAAGAATTTCACCCTGGACCCTTTGGAAGGGTTAGGAGTGAATTTTGCATTCCTGGGTCAAATTCTTCTCAATTTGTGACCGTACTTTCTTAGATACATGCCCAAGGATGCCCTCATTCTCAACCAACACCAAGCTTGATGTAAATCTGGGGCAAAATAGAGGTTTTAAGAATTTCGCTCTTGACCCTTTGGAAGGGTCAAGAGCAAAATTTGTATTTTAGGACAAAATCCACTATGTCTCTACTCCAAAATGCCTTCCAAGGAAAGCATACACTAGCCTTCTCTCCACCAAGGTCTGGGAATCCATCTTTTGATCTTCATCATGAGCAATTTAGGTGAAATTGGGAATTTCGCTCTGGACCCTTTGGAAGGGTCAGGAGCGAAATTCAAGTTTTGCTTGTTCTCCTTCACCAAGGTTTATCTTTTTCACTTTCTATACTTGGACTTTCATCCTTGGATCCCTCTCCCACGCTTGCAACATTTTGCTTGACTTCAAAATTACCAAAAAAGAGGATTTTGCTAGAAATCATGGCTAGGGACAAGACTTATAATGGATTTCGCCCTGGACCCTTTGGAAGGGTCAAGAGCGAATTTCTTCCTCTAGCCCAAAATCATCATTTTTTCGAGACAACAATCAATCTAAGGGCAATCTCAAGGGCATCCCTCACCTTGGTCTAGGCATAGCTTGGCAACAATTTTGGAGAAAATGATGGGTTTTAGGATTTTGCTCTGGACCCTTTGGAAGGGTCAGGAGCGAAAATCTTGTTTTAGGCTTCTTCCTCCATCCTTTCAACTTGAATCAACCTCAAAAGGCAAGAAAATGCTCCTACTCACTCATCCAAGCTATAAAAACCAAAAGCTTGATTTGATCCAAGAGGAAAATGATGGATTTGAAGATTTTCGCTCTGGACCCTTTGGAAGGGTCAGGAGCGAATTTCTAGATTTGAGCTTACTCCTCCATCTTTCAACCTCAATCAACTTCAAAAGGGAAAGAACACCTCTCCTTACCTTCAACCATGCCATAGGTATCAAATTTTTAGCTTCACTCAAGGAGGAAAAGGGTGGTTTGAAGAATTTCGCTATGGACCCTTTGGAAGGGTCAGGAGCGAAATTCTCTTTTTAGCTCAAAATTTGCATTTTTAGTGATCAAAAATCTTTCCAAGGCATTCCAAATGGTTTCTCTCACCCTAGTCTAGGCTTGACTTCACTCAAAATTTGGAGAGAAGCATGGGTTTTAGAAATTTTGCTCTGGACCCTTTGGAAGGGTTAGGAGCAAATTTCTCTTTTTGAGCTCATTCCTTCATATTTCATGACTCTTGGCAATTCAAAGACATACCTAAGGACACCTCTAATCTTGAACCACACTAGACTTGGCATAAATTTGAGGGAAAAGATAGGTTTTGCACAATTTTTCTCTGGACCCTTTGGAAGGGTCAAGAGCGATTTTCAAGTTTTTGAGCATGTTCCTTCATCCCTTCAACTTCAATTCACCTCCAAAACTAAGGACACATCGCCTCACTCCTATCTAGGCCATAAAAATCAAAATTTTAACTTGTCTTGCAAAGGAAGTAGGGGATCCTGGGATTTTCGCTCTGGACCCTTTGGAAGGGTCAAGAGCGAAATCCTTAATTTGGCTTAATTCCTTCAATTTAAATGATTTCTAGCAACTTGAAGTCACTCTTAGGGGCATCTCCTTCTTGATTTTACCTTAGCGAACACTTGATCTAGCACAAAGTTGAGAGCAAAGAGAGGTTTTGAGAAAATTCGCTCTGGACCCTTTGGAAGGGTCAGGAGCGAAAATCTCATTCTTGACTTGATATTTCATCTCTTCAACTCCAATCCTCTCTAGAAGGCAACTAAACATCATTCTTCACCCAGGTGACAATGTCTTAAGCCTAAACAAGGTCAAAAGAATAGGTTTGCAGTGAATTTCTCCCTGGGCCCTTTGGAAGGGTTAGGAGCGAAATTCCCTTTTTTGGTTAAAACCCTCATTCTCCAACGCTTTAAAACGTCCCTAAGGGCAACAATATGTCCATTCTCTCTTTCAACATGCCCTGGACATCAAAATTTGATCAAACTAGGGAGGAAATGAGTCTTAGGTAGATTTTCGCTCTGGACCCTTTGGAAGGGTCAGGAGCGAAAATCTTGATTTAGGCTGTGATTGTTCATTTTTGAACTTCAACCTTCTCTAGGAGGCAAACATAGACTACTCTCCATCCATTTCCACCTTTGTCTTGACTTTAGCTAAAGGAATAATGAGTGTTTTCAAGAATTTCGCTCTGGACCCTTTGGAAGGGTCAGGAGCGAAATCCTTAATTTAGGCTAGAATTCCTCATCTTTCAATCCTTACAAGGCTAGAACATTCAAAAACACCTCCAAGAATGCCTTAGAAACCAAGAGCTAGGCCTGGACAATGAAGAAATTGAGGTCTTCAACGATTTTCGCTTTGGACCCTTTGGAAGGGTCAGGAGCGAAATTCCTCTCCCAGGTTGATCTCCATCATTTCAAAGTCTTAAACCTCCTCCCCATGCATCAAAACCTACCAAATCATGCCTTAGAAGTTCCAAACTTGGTCAAGCTGAGGAGCAATATAGGGGAAATATGAATTTTGCTTTGGACCCTTTGGAAGGGTTAGGAGTGAAAATCATGTTTGGGCTCAAATCTTGACTTCATCTCCGACCTTTCCTTATCAAAACAAGAATTTTGCTTTCAAAAATGCCTAGGACAAGGATTAGTTCATAGTTTTGGGCAAGGTAGAATGCCTTATGGAAAAATTCGCTCTAGACCCTTTGGAAGGGTCAGGAGCGAAATTTCTCTTCTAGGCTCACTTCACCTCAAATTGGACTTGGCTTTGCCTTAGACTTGATCCTAGATCCATTTTTTCCATATCTTAGCCAAACTTGCTCAACCACTCTCTGACTTCCTCGAACTCAAATGGGACACCACTAGCAAACTAAGTCTAAGGAAGACCTTGAAGGAAACCCTAACCCGGAGCATCCATTGACTCATCCTAGCTCAAGCAAAGCCTGCTATCCAGCGATCCCCCTGACAGCACTCAAAATGCAAAGGCTAACAGACAAAACCCTAGAAACCCAGAAAACAAACCTCAGAAAGCA
This sequence comes from Cryptomeria japonica, assembly GCF_030272615.1. NCBI lineage: Eukaryota > Viridiplantae > Streptophyta > Pinopsida > Cupressales > Cupressaceae > Cryptomeria > Cryptomeria japonica. The sequence goes on along the minus strand of NC_081415.1, from coordinate 222,707,389 downwards.
AAAAGCAGGGGTCCCCATTTGCAATGGGGCGATGTGTGAATACGTCACAACAAAACCCCCCTCCAATAATGAAACTTGGAGATATATATGCTTTTACAAAAGCAGACAATGAATAAAATATCCCCACCTCCTCTTGGGCGAGCAGAAACAAAAATCCCACTTTTCAGGCCTAAAACCTAGATGAAAGGGAATACACTTGAGCAAAAGTCAAGTTAGCCCATGCCTTACCATAAAAGCTCTTAAATGCCCCAATAAATGACCCCTAAATATCCTGAGATAGGCCTACAAGCCTCATCATTGCAAAAAATATCTTTGACTTGCCTATTAAATGAATAAAAAAAAAAATCTCATATAGTGATTTGAAATTTATCAGTTAATTAAACATTTGTTTTATTTCATTTTTTACATTTAAAGTCAAGATACTAATAAATGTAATATGAAAACATATTTAATAAAGTGACTTATTATTATCACTTTAATAAACATTTTTATTACTCCATTTATTAGTATTTTGACTTTAAATGAAAAGATGAAATAAAACAAAGTTATTTAATAAAGTGATATTAATAAGTCACTTTAATAAATGTGTTCTCTTATTTCATTTAAAAAAAACCTATACTTTAATCTTCATAAAAAACATATTTATTAAGTGATTTATTAATATATCATTTAATAAATCTTTATTACATTGAAAATCAATTATTAAGGTGATATATTAATAAATCACTTAATAAATATGACAAGGGGATGTAACTATAGAATATCAGCCCCCTTAGGCATTTTCACAGGGCATGAAGTTTGAGGAGAAAAAAAAAAATCAAAGGCAAAAAAAATGCCTTAGCAATTCGATTGATATTTTAGGGAAAGAAAACCCTAAAATGCTTCATTTCACTTTCATCGATATTTTTTCATTCCTCTTTTGGTGGGAAGAGGTTGCAGCCATGAGGGTTTTCATGATCTTTTGGAAAAAATCCGAAATGTTGCCATGGTTAGATCTTTGAATCCTGAAGGATTGTATTAGTTGGAAATGATTGAATGGCGTATTTTGATGACTTCTTGTGTTGGGTGCTTCCATGAGAGTTTCTCTTCCTGAGGGTTCAAATTCTAGAAATGATATGCAGATATCTTGACCCATTGTAGGCCATTTTAGGTGTGCATTCCCTTTACACAAAGCAAGTCGAATTTTCCATTTTGCTTGGAAAAAAAACTGTGAATGATATGGCATCGCTGTATGGTGTTTTTCCCTTGCATTTATTTGAATTTCTTGTATGGTATTCTAGAACATCTTAGCAAAAAACAAACAACAGACATGCACCCCTTAAAACTATAAAACTTAACCAGCTCCATGTGATTGAGCTGGAAAATAAAAATGGGTAACATTTCTGGTGACATCTATGTGGTGCTTGCGTACTAAGTACCTAGACCAGCTGCCTAAAGCTATCTATTGGGTGGAGTCATTCAAACTGACAGAAACCTCTGAAACACATCAACTTGCATTGCTGAAACTCAAATTTACGCTCCTGTAACCTCTTATCCATTAGATATATGTGCATGGTTTGTAATAGTGAGTCTACGGACTTACTGTTATGAATGATAGATATCTATCTGATGAATTCCAAGAGGTTAACAACAGGAACATGTAAGAGAAATGTTGTAATTTGTTACTGTTTTATGAGGCAGACATGCATGATGTGTGATAGTGAATTCATGATTCACTCTTTCATATGATGGGTGCCTACTTCAAAGAATTGTAGTACCTTACAACAATTACAACCCTCCGGAAAACCAGAAACAACTAACAACTAACTAAGCTGTGCACAAAGCACTTAGGGAAAAGAAAACAACAACTAATCTATTGTGCGGTAGCACTTATTTAGCATAAAGAAAACCTACTCTAGCATATACAGGGCTGTTGATCATACCTCAAAAGCAATGCTTGAGGTGAATCCCATTGACTGGGATTGGCTCCATATTGCCATCCAACTTGTAGAGATAGAATGCGTTGTGCTGTTTACATTCAGAAATGATGTAAGGCCCACTCCAAAATGCATCAAATTTGGAATGCTTTCCAAGCCTGCTTTTAAGAGTGTCCCACTTCAGCACTATGTCTCCTTCTTGGAAACCTCTTGGAGATGCCTTTTTGTCAAAAGATCTCTTCATTTGAGCTTGATGCTATTCTATTTTCCTCATGGCATCATTCTTGGTTTCCTCTAGTTCAACTGACTGAGATAATCTTATTATCAAAGGGCCTTCTTCTAGTGTGTCTAGTTGATTGAATAAATCAAGTGCTGGAAGCTCAAATGAGATAGGAAGCCTTGCTTCTTTACCATATACCAACATGGAAGGTGACTACCCTGTGGACCTTTTGGGAGTGATCCTATCATCCCATAAGGTTGATTTCAACTAAGTATACCAAATCCTCTAATTACCTTCTATAGTCTTTTTAATGATTCTGATTAGATTTTTATTTGTAGACTCTGCTTGGCCATTGCCTTGCGGATAATAATTGGAAGATGTATTCAAATAGATCCCCTTCTTAACAGCCCATTCCGATATTCTAAAATAGACAAAAGCGAGGCCATTATTGGAAATGATTGACTCAGGGACCCCAAATCTGGCAATCAGATCTTCATAAAAGTTCAAAACAACAAACTCAGTGGCCTCTTTCAGTGCCACTACTTCAATCCATTTGGTGAAATAGTCTGTGGCTGTGAGAACCCACTTATGGCCACCACTCGATGGAGGATTGATCACCCTAATAAAGTTCAAACCCCACTTCATAAAGGGTTGTTCAACTTGAATTGGCTGCAAAGGTAAATCTGCCAACTTTCTTTTCCAGCAAACAAGACGCATTCTCTGCACTTCCTAATCCATAAGTGTGCATCTCTAAAAAGACTGGGCAAATAATAGCCACCCTTCATCACCTTAAGAGTTGTCTCCCTTGGTGAGAAGTGACCTCCAGCTGACCCCTCATGGAAATCATGCAGCACTTTCTCAACTTGGTTAGGCCCAATACACCTCAGTAATATGCCATTGAAATCTTTACGAAAAAGGACACCATTAAGAAGAGCATAAGGTATGGACTACAATCTGAAATACCTTCTTTTAGCTCTGTCCAAAACCTTAGGACACTCACCAGTTTGCAGAAAATGAACCATTTCTTACACCCAATCAGCAGTAGGGGCAAAAACATGTGTTTTCTCCTCATCTTGCAATGTTAGAACAACCTCTTGTTCATGCTCTATAGGTGCTGGTAACACCATCAGCAAGTTGTTCACACAGACCTTTGCCCCTAACCAACTTGGTAACCTAGATCTTGACATCATATTCCATTACCTTGGTTACCTAGCCAACTCTCTTATCATTGAGATCCTTACTTAATAGAAATTCTTTCACGCTCGGATGAGCAACCATTAGATTAATCCTATTCTTAGACAACATGTGCTTAAATTTCTTTAAGCTCCTGATAATAGCAAGTACATGTTTCTCTACAAAAGTGTACGTTAGCTCATAATCCTTCAATGCTTGACTGAAAAAAAGATAAAGGCTTCTCCAAGCCCTCATCATTCTGTTGTACCAACATAGCAGAAATAGACTCAATATTACCGTAGGCATACAAAGTGAAATCCTTAGAAAAATCAAGATTCAAAAGTGTAGGAGTAGCAACCAATGCTTCTTTAATCAGCTCAAAGGTCCTCTTCCCCTCCTTAGTCTAGCTAAAAGACATGTTCTTTCTCAACATAGCAATTAGAGGATTTAACAAATCTGCAATGTCAGGGATAAATCTCTTGACAAAATTGATCCTTCCGATGAAACTTTGCAGACCTTTCTTGTGCACTGGCAAGGGGATAGCTAAAATTGCATTGATTCTCTTAGGGTCAATGGTGATACCCTATTTTGATACTATGTAACCAAGCAATGTGCCCTCATGGACATCAAATACACATTTTTTGGGGTTAAGTGATATGCCAAACTCTCTACATCTTTCAAGAATCCATCTCAAGTGGTTTAGATGATCCTTAGCCTCCCTGGAAAAAACAGTGATGTCGTCAAGGTATACTAAGACAAACTTGTACATTAAGCCTTGAAGGGCCATAAACATGGCTTTCTAAAAGGTTGCTCCAGCATTAGACAAACCGAAGGGCATCTTTTGGTAGGCCATGGTTCCCCATTTTGTAGTGAAAGCTGTCTTAAACTGATCTTCCTCCTTAACTAATATCTGGTTGTAACCAGAATAACCATCTAGCAAGGAAAACCTTTCTGATCTTGAAACTACTTGAAGTATCTTCTCCATGGAGAGAAAAGGATGACAGTCTTTCAAAGAAGCTCTATTGAGGTCACGAAATCTACGCATAGCCTAATCTCTCAAATTTTCTTCCTAACTGACACAAGGTTGGAAACCCATGAGGTATGCTTAATAAGAAATATTATGCTACTCTCAATCAGTTTGTTCAGCTCTTTCATCATAAGAGGCTCTAACTTAGGATTCAATGGCATCTGCTTCTGCCTAACAAGTTTGGCATTAGACTCAAGCTCTATAGTGTGTTGGGCAAGCTGAGGGTCAAATCCTTTTAAATTGCTCTATTCCCATGCAAAAACATCACTAAAATCTTGAAAAAGCTGAATAAATGCTTGTTGTTCTTTTGTTGTACATACCTTGCCCAACTTAAGTAGCTTACCCTTGAAGACCTCAATCTCTTCATAATGATCTTGTTGAACTTGTATGTTGGCCTTAGGTTTTCTGGCTTCATCATCAGTATTGAAAATAGACTCTAAGGTGACCAAGCCCTTTGGCATCTTGTTGTTCTTGAGCTGAATGATCCGGTCATTGTACTAGTGTTGTAGCCTCTCTTGGTTACCATGAGAGAATTCATCTTATTCTCTCAAGAAGTTTACAATCTTCTAGTCACTTTCAAACACCTGCCAATGAATATTGTTATCTGGTACAACAGGCCTAATAATAACCTTAACATGCTGATGGCTACTATTAGTACCAATTTCCTTGGGAATATCAAACTCAACTCCTATAGTAGCCAACCTATCAGCATGTTTATTCTGATTTCTGGGTACGGATATTAGATTAAAAGCATCAAATCCCTCCAAGAGGTCCCATACCCCATGCTTATAAGACTTAAGCAAATCATTCTTTGTAACACAAAGGTTTCTCACCTGATTAGCGACTAACTCACTTCCCCATATACCTTTAGATAGTTAATACCCCTCTTCTGTAATATTCCCACTTATTTTTTTTTTGGATTTCAAGCACAACAACATTACAATGCACTCGTTAAAGTTAGGAAATATAATTCCAATGCCACTGAAAGGTAACTCTTCCACTTTCTGATCACCAAGAGCCCAATGTACGAAGGTGAGAGCATACGGTGACAAGGGGTTCATTAGTTTTCTAATCTACTGGAAATTATCATGCAATTACAAAAATGGGCGGCAAGCTAGCCCCTTCCACTTTTCAGCGAGATGAAGAACACAAACTTGGTGGTAAACCAGCCTGCACAAAGCATAATAGAACCAAATCACTCTACCGCTTATGCAGCGGGAGGACTTTTAAATGAAACTATCACTCAACCGCATATCTCAGCGGGAGGACAATATCACTCAACCACTTGCTCAATGGGAGGACAAAACTGAATTACAAACATACAGGCGGCTAAGCCATCCTCTTCCACTTGTTCAGCGGGAAATACATCATAGAATGAATTGGTCAGTACTACTGAAGCAATTCTTACAATGATAGAAATGTGAAAGGAGATAGAGTGAAGTACATATGTTATGAATTTACTAACACATTCTAACCAATAATACTACTTGCTGTTCTGAAATCAAATACAAGGAAAACGTAGAACCAGCCATCCCGAAACCCACTAAATTGCTTGTAACTCACTCAAAACCCCATAGAATCATGCCAAATCAGAAGCAAATGAAGCGTATGACATAAGAAAACAAAACAATACCTCGAAACTGCAATTGATGAGAACCAACAGCAATGCACGCATCCCAATGCAATTCTGGAAATGGCATTTTTGCTGAATAGTTCGATTTGCAACTAAAAATTGGAGAGTTCTCCAAATGCCACGCCAATATAGGAGACTTATCGTCTCTCCGGTACGCTTCCAACGAGCCCTTACCCAGAATGATGCATTCAACACACAAGTAGCTACGAGCAAAATACACTTTCAGCCGGCACACACCAGCAACACCAGAAAACCAGCAGCACACAAATCTTCACCAACACACCCAAAAATCACCAAAAAGCTCACAACTACGCACCACAGCTAGGAGTGATCTCTCACACTCGAAACCGGAAGGAAGGATCTAGGAGGTATTCACCCTCGAAGAATGTCTCGAGTCATTCCGACAGCATAACGATATATTTTCTCTGGATCCCAAAATGAGAGACCAAGTCACTTATTTATAACTTTTTGCCAACCAAATTCAAATTCAAATGCACTCCAAATACGCCCAAACCAAATGCCATTCCATTTCATCCACATTTAGTATTGCATTTCAATTCATTTCCTTGCACAAGTTCGCCTAAATAGATTTAGGATAAAATTAATATTTTCTCCCTTCCTAAGTCGTCCATCCACAAAATAATCAAATATTAATACCTCATGCCTAAGGTATTAATATATTAAAATACCTTCTCCTCAAATATTGATTATTGCCAAATTGAGTCAGAGACTAAAGTGCTAGAAATCACCAAAACTGATCTGAGTTGGGGCTCTCAACTGAACTGCCAAAAATAGTCATCTGAGCTAAGCTGCAGAATCCTTGCCAAGAATAGCACCAAAAAATGCTGGAAGACCAACTGCTCAAATTGACCTGCTCGAAATAGCCATCTGAACAAGCCAGCTGACATCTTGCTAAAAATAGAACTTCTAAAAATAGTACTTGTTGGTTGAAAATTTTGTACACTTGGGGAAATATACAAAATTGTGGTTTCAACCATAGCACACGAGTAAAAACTCTCCTAATTAAGGGAAGGCTCCCCCTATCTAACTAAAACTGAAATAAAAACAGGATGGTACAATAGTCTTCCTTCTTTCTTCAACATAGACAATATCCTTTTCTCTTCACAGAAAAGGATAGTTTTGAATATGAACAGTAGTAACCACTTTTAAGTAAAATGAGAGAAAGGAAATAAAGTTTCCTGAAAGCGCAAAGACTTCTGTCACTTCCTTCAGGACGGGACAACAATATCAAGCTCAAAGACTTGACTATTGGAAGTCCTATCTACCCTTTGCTATACTAAATTTTACAATGAATAAAAGACAACAACTCAAAGACTGGAATAATTTATTCTTTTAACACAAAGACAAGAACTAATGCAAGCTCAAAGACTTGCTGCTATTTCTTATCAAACAATAATTTTTCTTCAAGAATAGACGCAAACTCAAAGACTTGCTGCTCCTTCTAGAGATTTTCTATTTTAATTAATCTTCTCTACTTGCAACTCAAAGACTTCAAATCAGATTGGACTAAGCTCCTTTAGAAAAAATTTGCATAGAATTAATAAAAAGAATCAAACTCAAACTTGTAGCTCATAGACTCAAAACTTGAGTAATCCTTCTTTATTATTCTTCAAAACCTTCAATTCACATACATAAGCTCAAAGACTTCTTGCTGTAAATTTGGCAAAATTTTTGCTTCCTTTCCCAAAAGATATCAATTACAAAGGACCCTCTCTTCTATTTATAGGAGAGGAGCCTTGAGAAAAAGGTGGGAGGATCCTAACTAACTTGAGAAATTCCCTCAACCACCAAGACCTGTTCAACAACTAATTATGACTTCATTAACTAACTAAGACTTATTCCAACTATAGTCCTAATCGGACACAACTTGTAGTTGCCTAACAAGTAATTACAAAAATGCAAGTGATGACAACTTGCAATTACAAAAATGCAAGTGATGACAACTTGCCGAAAGGGAAACTACAATTTTGAAATTACAATTTCGAACTTACAACTTCTAATTTACAACCAAGTGTTAAAAACACTTAAGCTGCATCTCTTGAAGATACGAACAATTCGAACTTCCGAATAACTTTCTGCAATTCATCAGGATCTAGTTCATGAGTGTTCATAGCCACCACCCTAGTCTTTACGATGACATCATGGCATTGGCATAGTGTGGAGTTGCCCTTTTCCAATGCTGACCAGATTTCTTGCAACTCAGTTTGATACTTAATCAATATTTGAATGGAAGCGACTGAGACTTGCTCTCTTCTCCATTCATCATGAATCTTGAGTTGCAGATCTGCAAGAACTTCTTCATCGGGCAGCAACTCATCATTCTGATTTAAAATGTCGCAGGATGCCTTTTTACAACGGGAGGTAACATCTTGAAAGACTGCTTCATGCAGCTTTAAGGTCTCATCAATTTCTTCAATGACTAATTTGAGAACAAGAGATTTGTTCTCCAGAAGTTCGTCATATTCAATGTACATGACTCTGTAAGGAATTATGTCATGCACCCGAAGAACACCCAACTCATGTTGAGGCATCTTTCGCCAAGAAACTAAATTTTCCTCAACCTTCTCCAAATTTAGTTTGAAAGCACCCAAGATTTGATTCAACTTATCTTCAATGATTTCCAATTTAACCAATGTTTCAAATACCTGTCTTATGACTTGTGAACATAAGTCATGCAATTGATCAACCAAGGTGTCTAAGGCTTGAACCTTTTGGGCGGATCTCTCGATTCCTTGGATTGGTTCACTGACCCTGCAGGAAATAGGTACTTGGACTTCTCCACTTGAAGGTTGAGTAATACTTTGGATGGCTGCCATGAGTCTTTGATTCTCTACTTCCAATTGATCTTTCTTAGTCAACACCTCATCATACCATTGTACCAATGTAGCCACTATTTGTTGAGCATCATGCTTGACAACCTCATGAGTCTGCTTACCCAGTTGTACTTTTGTAATCCGATAATCGGCTGCTTGCATTTCTTCAACTGGTTTATCTGATATTGGTTTAGTGATTTCTACCACTCTCATCCGATTTTCATCAATGGTCACCCTCGAAACTATCTTTGCCCTCCTAAAAGCTTTAGGTTTTGATTGTTTCAACTGTTGGTAGTCAAAGGCATTAGGTGAGATCACCTGCTTCTTCCTCTTTGCAGTGAAGGAACTGAGCCATCTAGGTAAAGCCATTAACTCTGATTCAGGGATAGAGGGAGAAGCAATTTCTGTTTGAATAACTGTGGTGACCTTGGGAGAAGTGTCCATCTGGATAGCCACCATAGTCTACTGAGTGACAACAGGATGTGATGAAGATGTTATGAAATCATCAAAACAGGTCATAGAAGTATCAATATCAAACACAGGTACATATGAAGGATCTTCCGAAAAGATATTCAACAAATTTTCCTGAGGATGGCCTTGAGATGGTTCTGCTGCTGAAAGTGGGAGGACGTTCTGCAGAGATTCTGAAACTGAAGGGGCAGATTGAGAGCTCACATCTATCACAGGAGGAAACATGGGTACCTCAATAGGAAGTGAAGAAAGAGAATTATGTGGGGACTCTGTAGAAAGTGACTGACGAGCATTATCAGATTCAGTTTCTTCCTTTGAAGCTTCAGGATCAATCACATGAATTTCCAACTGTGGCTTCTCCTTGCCTTGAACTGTTATTTCCTGAGGAGGAAGCACCATTGCACGGTTGACTCGCAGTTTAATCCTCGTACTAGAAGAGGATGCACCTTCTTTATTGTCTAGTTGAATTTCAGACTTCCGCCCAAGAGGACCTATAGAATCATCTTCTTTCCCAACCTTAATCTTAATGAGCTTGACACCATTGTTCTTAAGCCAGTTATTGGTATTGGCAAGAACTGACTGAAATCTATCCAAGATAGAAGTGCCTTCCTTATGGAACCAGTGGATAGAAGGAAGTGGAGCCTCATCAACATTCTGATTGAAAAACTCAGGATCAAAAACGTTGCCATCATCAATCATTCCTTGTGGCATGTTCGCGAGGTTTAGATCCACAATCTGTTCTGCAGTGAGTCGGCAGTAATCCATCTTACGAATCTCCTTTTCGATACGAAGATCAACCCAGATATCTTCTATCCGATGTACATGGATGAAGGTCTTCTTGATCTTCTCCTTCATCTCTCGGTAATCAAAATCAGCTCTAGGTTTGAATCTTTTGGTTCTAATTTCCTACAACTCGGTCTCCATAGCCCTGGCCTTGCTTGAAGTCATTAGAGAACATTGACCAATCTTCAATGGGTTGTTGGAAGAAATACGCATGCCAACCTTGTGCTTAACTGACTGATGTGTATGCACAGCCATGACCTGCCTTCCCAATTCCATGAGAATAATCTTATCTGTTGGGTATCATGGGAGCATGTAAGGCTGCCCGCCATAGCATCAAATTCTCATGTAGGTAAAAGTTGGAAACTAGAGAAACAAACAACCATATTCTTTCACCTTTTCCCATGCTTCATCTGAGACTCTTTTGTTCTTCAGGTTCTTGTCAAATTGACACAAATAATGACCAAAGAAAGCATCCTAAACCCTTCTTAAATGAGACCTACTTGATTTTAGAGGCAACTGATCATAGTATTCCCAAACCGGTACAAGCATGCGGTCACCCTTGGTGGAAAGACCTGGGAAATGTCTAAGTGATGCAGCAATATACACGAGATATGAATTCATGTAGAAGGTGAAGGTAGTAGAGATGACTGCAAGTTGTTCACACAAAGCATCACTGATGATCTCACCCCAACAGATGTGCTGAGACTGCCTTATTAACATAATAAATTGGTACATCCAAGGTTAAAAAACATTGGAATGTTCCAATCCCATCATACGACTCAGAAGAGTAATAGTATCATTGATCTCATTCTTGAAATCAGATCGATATAACTTTGCCCATCTTGTTAAGCGCAGTGCGAGGTTCATGAATCCATTTGTTGATATGACGCTTAGAGTCTTTCTCCCTTTTAGCAAAGTATTCAGCTGCACTTTGCTTGGACATCTCTATATAAATGGTTTCAGAAGGTATTTTGAAAACCCTCTCTATAGCTTCTGCATCTAGGCGAATGATCACTTCTCCATCATCATTTTTAATAACTCGTCTCTTTATCAAAATGATGGGCACATGCTAGAACAAATTCTGGTTCTAGGGCAGCAACTCGAAAGGATGCGGCATGATGGATATGGCTGTCCAGCAACCGTTGCATATCCCCCTCCTTTGGATCTTCGATCCTTTGTATGAATTCGGACATGTCAACAGGCTCTATCTTAGTATCCTTGATATGATCAAGGGAGGAGGAAACTTGTGACTGAGGGACTTCATTTTGGTATTTGTCATACCTGTATTTCATCTTTTTTGGAGTGGGAGATGATGGTACATCTGTCATCTGAAAACAACTGGGTATGCTGCAATGTAGATCCAAAAGTATCAAGGCAATATCAAAGTCAGTATCTTTAGACATTTTTACTCCTCCAAATAGGAAAGTTCAACTTTCGTATTTTGGATTTGTGAGAGGAAATATAAGGGGTGGAAAGATAAGCTTTTGACTTATGTCGGGTTTTGAAACATGTTTTGCAAGTACACAAGAGGGAAGTACAAACGTGCAATCGGGTTTCCAAATTCCGAGTGCAATTATACTTGCAAAACACGAAGCATGAATATATGGAAGGAGAATGAATTTTCAGTTTGGAAGTTGGGAAGAACACATTTGCAATTGGTTTTCTAAATCCAAATGCAAACTTATTTACAAATTGAAAATTGAAGGAATGGACGAAAAAAAAAAGGTATTTAGGTATGCGGGAGATGACGAGGATGATAAGTACGGATGAGGGAATTGGAAGCGGATAGGTAAAAATGAATTTCGGGAAGATTATTTGGAACTTTGCCATGCAAAAATGGGAAGAACTTTAAACTTGCAATCCAAATTTCAAAACCCAAAATTGGGAAGAACTTGATTTTTTCGTCATTGAAACTTTATTTTTGGACTAAAGAAGGTTAAGTCTTTGTCCAAAAAGGGAAGAATGCATCTTGAGGTAGAACTTTTCACACTTGCAAATTGGGAAGAGCACATCTTTCTTATCTTGAAACTTGATTCTTTGGACCAAAGAAGGTTAAGTCTTTGTTCACAAAGGGGAAGAACACAAATTTTCCTCTTACTTGCAATCGGGTTTCTAAAACCCGAATACAAGTAAAGAAGTTGAATTACAAAGGGGAAGAACAACTTTACTTTACAAATTTCTTTGTAAAATGGGGAATTTCCTCTCATAAACCCGTTATGAACATGAACAAAACTAAAACTAAACAAGAAAATGCAAGGAAAGAAAAAAGAAAGAAATACAAAAATAAAAATTACCTTGCAAGGTTGAGAAGAAATCCAAACTTGGAGAATCAACCCAACATGGAAGATGATGCCCTTTAAATAGAATTTACACAAAGGGAAAAACTTAGCCACGCATTGTGACAAAAGCAAAACCGATTTGCTATAAAGATGCCATGTAAAAATGCCAAGGAGATAGTTCGAAACTGATTTCTTTCATCATTAAATACAATACTTTTCAAAAACAATTTAGGATTGAAAGCATACCTCTTAGGCGAAGAATGTGCAAAACAGCAAAACACGTGACTGGTTTTTAGGGCCTTTTTTGCAAATTCGAAACCAAAAATGTGCATAAAATGGTATGATAAATGCTTAGAATCCAACGCATTTATGGTTGAGCCAAAAACGCCTTAGGAATAGATAGATTCGAACCCCCAAACCATGGCAAATCACATGAATGCATGATTCAGAAAAAACGCTTTGAAGAAGACAAATGGCGAAAAAAATGGTTTAATGAATGCGTGGAAAATGGGTTTGAATCCTTCAAAGTTGCAGCAAATCCACACTTGGAAGGAATCCCTACATTTCCTCCAAAAAATTCGAACCCAAATCAGCTTGCAATGGCATGGAAGAATTTCGGGTTTTGGAAACAAAACAACAAATTTTTCAAAATGTTCATATTTTTGCCTCTAAGGCAAATTTCGGGTTTTAGAAAAGAAATTACAAGTTAAATTACTTGTAATAGGGAAATAGAATTCCCTTTACAAGTGATTTCACTTAAAACATGTAAAGGGGTTTTAAAATCCCATTTACATGTTTTATTTTAACTTTATAAAAATAACTTTAAGTTATAAAGACATGTAAAGGGGTTTTAAAATCCCATTTTCAATTTTTATTTTAACTTAAAGTCAAACTATTGGTAATGGGGGTTTTAAAACCCTCATTACAAGTTTTATAAAAACTTGCAGTTGGAGAAAAATTCCCCTACAAGCCAAAAAGCTTCAAGGGGGTTTTGAATAACAAATTACTAGTTACTGGTAATTATCGAAAAAATTCCCCTACATTGACGCAAAAACATAGCAAACGGACTCGAAACGCAACGAAATTCGAAACATAGCAACGAAATTCTCCTTTCCAAATAGCCTACGAGTCTCCGGAATAGGCCAATGGACCACTGAATGCACATCACTAAGAAGGGGACATTACATCTTCCTTGCCCATTCCAAGCCATGGATAAGAGCCTCGTATTTAGCAACATTTTTAGTACAGCTGAAACATAATCTAAAAGCTGAATGGTACCTCTCACCCTTCGGAAAAATAAGCATGCATCCACCACCGGCACCAATTCTACTCTTTGAGCCATTAAAATACAACTCCCACAACTCATTATCTTTCTATGCGCACTGCTGTTCTGCACTCTTTTCAAGGTTAGGTAGAAATGAATCAGATTCATGCATTAAGGACACCCCCAAATTAGGCTCCTTCTGTTGCTCACATGAACCAGCCATATGAAACTGAGTTGCCCACTCATCAAGGAGGACATCTGGAATACCTTCAGTGGGTGTATTACCTTCTTGAGCAACAGGTTGTTCCTCTTTTTCACTTGCAACCAAATTAGCATTAATAGGGAGTGGATTATAAGGCTCTATGTGATCTTTGGCTATAGGTTCTAATCTTGCAGTGCCCTCTATGCCATACCTAGTCCTAAACAACATATGAGACTAGTCTGAGGACAAGTAACCTCCTATTTTTGTACTAAAATGTCTCAATAAGGATATAGTGAAATAAGGAGGCAACTCTATAACATAGATGTCTTATGGGATAGAGAAGTTTGGGCAAGCATGAAGGGTTAACCTCAAGTTCTTAATAACTCCTACCGTATTAACAACAGTCCCATCCAATTGAACAACTCCCTTCTCTAATGGCTCGTATTCAATCCCCAACTTATCTACAATCTACTTAGGCATGACTGAACTACTAGCACCCGAGTCAATCATGCAGTTATGGACTAACTGATCCCCTATGATTAAAGATACATAAAAGGGTGGGGGCTTAACTTTTGAAGCTTGTTGTTCTTTATCATTCACAATAGTGTTGGTCAACACAGTCTTGGCTTTATCTCTATTAAGCTCATTAGACATGCCTAAATTGGACAAGGCTGATTGGAGTAAGTCTTTTTGGCCAGGGATACTCAAAGAATCCCACATAGACATAGGTACACTTTCTTTCTTCATATGATCAAGAATGTTAAAAGGGGATGTTCCTGACTTAACTTGAACTTTAGGGGCAGCAACATCACCTTGAATAGCAGCTATTTGAATTGATGGATTAGGTTGCTCCTTGCCTACCAAAGGCTGACTTGTTGGCTAAATTCCGACATTTTCAGCAGTTGATGGGCCAACAACACTCTGATCCAAGTTCAACACCTGATGCACCTATGTTTGAATCTTATCAAACTTCTGCGCTTCATCTATGGCTCTTTTCTTGGATCTTGTGTAGACCATAGCTGTTGAAACAGCTTGGTTGACACCATAATTTTTTCCTCCTTGCCAATGAAGAAGAGTTGTCTCAGGTTGTTGACCCTCTTGCTGCTGCATAGAAACTTCAAAAGGTACATCTGACTGCACACTTGAACTATTTTGGACCATTAAAGCTTGGTTGATCACCCCATTTGCACAAGTACTTTGGTTATGGGGTTGATTATAGGGAAAACACCAGTCAAAGTCCTAAACCATATTGTTCTGAGTGGGTACAAGCTCCTTCAAAGAGCTGGCAACATTGGGGTTATAAGCCTAATAAGGTTTAGGATTGTAGGCTTGCCTTGGGCCTTGATTATTTGGCTGATAAGGTGGCCTATTTGACTGGTTCTATTGATAATTAGATTGAAATGGGGGCTGATAAGGCCTAAAACCTTGATTTTGCTGCCTCTTCTAGTTTAAAATCTCGCTGCCAAACGTTTGCAGCAATCCCTTAATCTCTTGTAAATCATTGGACTGTGCTAGAAAGATATTCTCTTGTCTAGCAGACTGAAAATTTGGTGTTGGTAATGCTGGTGCAGTTGGAATAACAAGTAAAGGAGGTACTTGCATTGGTATGGGTGGTTGAATAGAAGGAAAACTTGGTAGAATAGGTCTTGGGGCAATTTTACCAGCCTGTATAAGGTTGTTCTTAACTTTAACAACTATAAAATAAGCTTGAGGTAAAGAAGTTCCTCCCATGGATTGCACCATAACAAAATTGTCACTATTTAAAGATCTCAAAAGTATAAGAAAGCATGATCAGCAGTAGGCCTTACTATTTGTGGGATTCTATCCCAAGTCTTCTGAAAATGGTGGCTAAAATCTGACATAACCTCGTGAGGGGCCCTCTTTATTGTAGACAACTGCTCTATTAGTGACAAATGGTTTGATTTCTCCTCAAATAAATTGCACAACTCTTCTCCTAAACGATCCAATGAGTCTATGGAATTAACTGCTAGGCTTCCGAACTACTGCAAAGCCTTCCCTTTGAGGGAAGTTGCTAACAATCTGATTGCAACATTTTCTTCTATCGCATAATGAACAACACACAGGTTTGCAACATCCTTTATATGTTCACCTAGAGTAGTCTGATCTTCACCATGAAAATATGGTAAACTCTTCAAGGCACCTACCGGAATGGCATCATATTGAGTTATATTCAATGGGTTGTCTTGGTTGAATGCCACAAATGGCTGATTTCTTCCTGCTAGAATCATTATCATTGGGATTCTTGGTAACATGATATGAGTCCTAACAGCAGGAGGAGTAGACTTGGATCTCCTGGAATAAACACGATTTTCCTTGGGTTTCTCAGCTACTCTCCCTCTTCTCCTAGGTGGGGATAACTACAAATATTCAAAGGCTGAGGAAATACTTCTGGTTTGTATCTTTCTCATAAGCAAAAATGAATTGATTTTACTAAACCAAAGCTCAGAGTCGCCAGGTATGCTATAAAAATGTCTCTAAAAGACTGAAAATACTGCTACACACATCAAACAACAGCATAAAACTTCTGATTTAGATTGAAATTCAACTCTCAGTCCCATTGGGTGTGCCAAAAACTATTATCACTTGAACCTACACCCCTATTTGCTAAGTTATCAACTCAGTAGGCTTGTGACACATGGGAACACTCCTAGGCTTGTGGGTTGCCTAAAACTTGGAGTGAGCCTCTAGAGAAAGTTGGTTCTTAATTGGTTATCACCTAATTTTAACTATCCTAATGACTTTGTTGAGAAAAGAGAAGGAAAACATAAACTGAAAATACTATCTAATAGGTGATGCACCAAACTGATAATCTGAAAATTTGGACAACTAATTAACACACAAGATGACCAAGAACAAAAGGAACTCTTGCATAACACAAAAATTCATAACTTGTGCATTAATACTTCATAAGAAGGCTAAAACATAAGAATCTCAATAGGAGAAAAGATGCTTTCTCACAACTTGAGGCTACTCTTATAGCTGACACAACCTATGACTTGCAAATAATTATAAATTCTTGCATAAATGTGCTAATAGAAGCACAATCACAAGAACAAAAGACATCACATGAAACAGCATCAACACTCAGTACACAATATCAAGAAATCTGAGCAAGCAAAATGTTCTATTATTGTCAAAAGGTGTTACAAAGATGTCAAACTCTCTGAAAACTGAGTTACAAACTCCTTCCTTCTGCAAAAGAACTCAAAAAATTACAGTTTGTTAGAAATGAACAAGTAAGAACCCCCCTCCAATAATGAAACTTGGAGATATATATGCTTTTACAAAAGTAGTCAATGAATAAAATATCCCCATCTCCTCTTGGGCGACCAGAAACAAAAAACCCACTTTTCAAGGCCTAAAACCTGGATGAAAGGGAATACACTTGAGCAAAAGTCAAGTCAGCCCATGCCTGGCCTTAAAAGCTCTTAAATGCCCGAATAAATGACCTCTAAATATCCTCAGACAGGCCTATAAGCCTCATCATTGCAAAAAATATCTTTGACTTGCCTATTAAATGAATAGAAAAAAAAATCTCATAAAGTGATTTGAAATTTATCACTTAATTAAATAGTTGTTTTATTTCATTTTTACATTTAAAGTGAAGATACTAATAAATGTAATAAGAAAACATATTTAATAAAGTGCCTTATTATTATCACTTTAATAAACATTTTTAATACTCCGTTTATTAGTATTTTTACTTTAAATGAAAAGATGAAATAAAACAAAGTTATTTAATAAAGTGATATTAATAAGTCACTTTAATAAATATGTTCTCTTATTTCATTTAAAAAAAACCTATGCTTTAATCTTCATAAAAAACATATTTATTGAGTGATTTATTAATATATCACTTAATAAATATTTATTACATTGAAAATCAATTATTAAGTGATATATTAATAAATCACTTAATAAATATGACAAGGGAATGTAACTATAGAATATCGACCCCCTTAGGCATTTTCATGGGGCATGAAGTTTGAGGAGAAAAAATAAAAAATCAAAGGCAAAAAAATGTGTTAGCAATTCGAAGGATATTTTAGGGAAAGAAAACCCTAAAATGCTTCATTTCACTTTTATCGATATTTTTTCATTCCTCTTCTGCTGGGAAGAGGTTGCCGCCATGAGGGTTTTCATGATCTTTTGGAAAAAATGTGAAATGTTGCCATGGTTAGATCTTCGAATCCTGAAGGTTTGTATGAGTTGGAAATGATTGAAGGGCATATTTTGATTGCTTCTTGTGTGTTGGGTGCTGCCATGAGAGTTTCTCCTCCTGAGGGTTCAAATTATGGAAATGATATGCAGATATCTTGACCCCATTGTAGGTCGTTTTAGGCGTGCATTCCCTTTACACAAAGCAAATCGAGTTTTGCATTTTGCTTGGAAAAAAAACTGTGAATGATATGGCATCGTTGTATGGTGTTTTTCCCTTGCATTTATCTAAATTTCTTGTATGGTATTCTAGAATATCTTGGCAAAAAAGAAACAACAAACATGCACCCCTTAAAACTATAAAATTTAACTAGTTCCATGTGATTGACCTGGAAAATAAAAATGGGTAACAGTAACATGTTGACCAAGGAAAAGTTCGACTAGAGGACTTAAGGAGGGGACGCCAAGTCTTGGAGTGCCATGAAATGAAATTCAAATGAAAAAAAGATGATTTGGGCATCATGTGAATTTGAATTTGAGCCTCTTGAGTTTATAAATATGAGTGTTGGGCTTCTAATCTTTCATCCATGGAGAAATTATAATGAAGTGCTACCAAAATTTAGAATGAAGCTTCGAGGAATGCATACCTCCTAGCTACCGCTTGATTTCTTGTTTGCAATACAACAACTATTTGATCTTGTGACCTCTCTTCATTCAGAGGAGTGGATTGAAGAACAATGTTGTAGATTTATGTATCAATTTCAAATGTTTGGAGTGTTTTTTGAGCATTCATGTTGCTGGTTTTTGTGTGTGCTTTAGTAGAAATCTATTTGTGGGTCTTCGTGTGTTCACCAAAACATTTTGGGATTGGCTCTGATTATTTCTCTCCCCTAGGCGATGGACTCTACCAATTTGCAGATCTTAATTTGCACCCTTGAATTTAATAATGCAAATCGAACTTTCTTGTTGGGTCGTACCACTTCATGGCTGCCTCGAGATGTGTGCTGAAAGTTTTTGGCATCTATGTTGTAGGTTTGAGGTTCTAGTCTTGTCTCCTCTATCATATCTTTCATTCACTTCTATTCTTGTGTCATTCGATGGTGTTTTGGGTGAGTTGTGAACATTTCAATGATTTATGTGGTGGTTGTTTTCTGCATGTTATGCGTACTGGAAATTACTTTTTCAAAATAGGAGTCAGTGGTGTGGTATTTTTCTATGGGTGTGTTTGATTTTGTTAAGTGTGTTGAGCTTGGAAGTATTCATCTGTAGTGTACAGTATCATCTCTCTATTCTAAGATTCATATCTCATCATTGTAAGGCTGGATAGTAGTACTATCAGCCATTTTTGGATTGTGAAGCAAATCCCGCTAAAAAGTGGAAGAGGTTGGCTTACCACCTACATTTGGATTTTGTAATGTTGTCCACTCGCTGCACAAGCGGTAGAGTGATTGTTAATTTCATTCCTGTCCTCCCATTGGATAAGCGGTTGAGTGATTGCTATTTTCAATTTCTTGGCTTGTCCTTGGTTGGTTTACCGCCAAGTGATTTTTAGTGTTTTCAATATCCTGCTGTATAAGCGGAAGGGGCTAGCTTGCCACCCAAGCATTGTAATAATTTTCAGTATTTTGCAACTAACGATCCCCTCAACACTGTATGCTCTCACCTTCCCAGATTGGGTGATCAGAAAGTGGAAGGGTTGCAGTTTTTTGAATTATTATATTTTCATTGCTAACCCTAACGGGTCCTTGTTGTGTTGTAAACTGCAAAATTTCAAAAAACAATTGTGGGGATATTGCACATTTCCTCTCTATTCGATATTTTTCATTTGCTAGAAACTTCTGCCTGGGTGCAGCCATGGGGTTTGGAAGTGATTCGAATCTGCAGATTTGTTGCTTGAGAGTCTCCATGGTTGGACTTTTGGAAAATTTGAAAGCATTCACAACAAGGTGAAGGGAAGATTTTGATGTTTTCCCATGTGCTGAGTGCCGCCATGAGGAATTTTGTTCCTATGAAGGCTTGAATGGAGTTTTCTAGAAATAGTTATGCAGATTTCCGGAAAAGTTTCAAGCCCATACGAAAGCCACCATGGTGAAGTTCCGTGGATTTTGTTTTTGAAGGGTTTTGGGAAGATTTGTTTTGGTGATCTTTGCTCCATTATCGACCACTTCAGGTGTGCATTTCCTGACTGAAAAAAACATGAATGAACACTGCTCTCTGTTTTTTATTAATTTATGTCTATCTCTACTCAACTCGAGCTCCATTTGACTGAAAAGAATTGATTGAAAATTATAAATGTTTGTGCGCTTTCATCTGAATTAATGTCACTCTTAAAAAAAGCGTTATGTGGGAACTTCATGGACTAAAATCCCTACTCTTTAACTCAGTTTTGACTATTATGATTTGCTTTTCGATAGTCTTTGGCAATCTTTTATACTTTGTATCTTTGTACTTGATGAAGAATATATTAGCTCTCTAAATGAGCCTTTGCTGGGACTGCTCATTATCATTGAAGTGATGCACTAATGGATTGCTGTTGATATTTATGTTTATCTATGTGATCTCATATAGGCCACTGTTTTTTCTTAACTCTTCTAAATGTTACAACCAAACTCACTGTGCTTGGTTGTGATAGGTCTTTAACCACTACAAAAACAGTAACATTCTACCTTGAGGTTGAACACGACTGTTACAATCTCATACCCATTAATCTCCATTCTTCCTTGCTCGTATGAACTGCTGCTTCTTGTTGGGATATCAATAGCCTTCAAGACATTTGTCTTTTACTTGATGACTGTTACGAAAAGTAAGAGTGCAAATTTTGTCATTGTCTTACATGGGTCATTCATCATTGTTTTGATGTTCTTGGACTACTGCAATCTTTGTAGCTGCATATGTTCTGATTTCTAGGTTTGATCTTATAAACTGTATTGAATGCATGGACATTTCAAACATGCTCCCTTTTCAAATTATGAGATAGATAGTTAAGAACCATTTGACTATGGATATGGATAGCGGACTAGGTTCTTTCATGAATGCATTGATTATTTGCTGTGAATATGCTCATTGTTGAGACATGGACCAGCTAGGACTCGAACCTAGGACCTTCCATAGGCTGCTGGAGTGCTCTATCATTGAGCTACTGGCCCCTCTTGGACAAGTCCATCGTCGGTCCGGGTGTGGCTTATTTCCAACACCAACACCCCCCCTTAAGCCACACCTCTCATGTGCTTGGAGCTCCTAGCCTAGACCTGGCTTTGATACCATGTTGAGACATGGACTAGCTAGGACTCGAACCTAGGACCTTCCATACGCTACTGGAATGCTCTACCACTGAGCTACTGGCCCCTCTTGGACCAGTCCATCGTCGGTCCGGGTGTGGCTTATTTCCAACACCAACACTCATCTTCCCTAAGGAGTTTGGAATGTCTTTATGATAAGATGTTATAAAGATTACTACTAAGCTGATCATGCTCCTTTTCATTATTGAGGATAACTACAAGTTGCTCACTGCTCATTTGGCTAGCTTCTTTGGAAGTCCTTCGGCTTTGGAGCCTATACTCCTTTATGTCTGTGAATAAACCTTCATTGCTTGACAAATGACCTTTGTTTTTTTTTACAGTCACAAATCTTTGACTATGATTCCATTTCCATGAATGTGAGATTTTACTTTTGTGGGTCTCAAAACACTATCAATTATGCCTTTTGTCATCCCTTAAAGTTTGTTCAAGTCTTTTTCACTATTATGATTGTCTTCAAATGGATTGTCATCTCTTTATGTAGTTTTCTCCTTGTTGTCATACTTCAATTGCAACGTTTGATCTTGCTTGCAGCTACTCTGTGCATGTATGACTATCATCGTTTGACCACTGTCTTTCTCTGCTTTGGTGTTGTCCTATGATTGCATGTTGTTACTCTTCTCTGTCTTCAACATGGATCTCTGTATTGACTCCTTGAATGAACCGCTCTCTGAGAATATCTAATGTAAGATGTAATTATCATTTGATATCTTTTGTTGTCTTGAAAATCTGGAAATGTGTTTGAAGGGGCTGACTATTACTGTGTATGGACCATAAGGATGATGAGAAATCTATTAAATCAAATGCATGAAAATCCTTTGACTGATGCTCCGTTTCTCCACCTAATGTTTTCTTAGCTTGCTATGAGAATACCCAATGATTGCAACTTTGCTGTCCTCTAAAGCTTTTATTCACTATCTTTCCTTTGAAAGATATTATCTTCTTTGTAAATCTCTGTCAAAACCTAATGCACTGCTTGTATCAAGAATTTAATTTGATCTTTAATGCTTAGCTGTCTTTTTGGCAATGGACTGCTCTATCTCTGTCATACATATTGATTTCCATGATTTTCTATAAGAGATATTGCTGATGACTGTACCATTACTGCTCATAACATGGGCTCTGTCAATTCCTCTTATAGCTACTATATGACTATTAAATGTGAAAGGATTGCTCTTTACCGTTATTTGCTGCTCTGTATTTGGCTATGAATGTTCTCATGAATTTTTTGCCATGACTGTTACTTTATCAAAGTTCTTTATGATTGCCCTTTGGTGAATGCATCTTGCCTTTGAAACACATAAACAACTTTTACTATTTTGGGCTGCTATTGTGTGTTCTTTGTGACATTGTGACTGTTTTTCACTCTTAGCTACAATTATTATGACAACCATGTAATATTCCTTATCTCTCTTGTATGATGGTCTCGATGAATGAGTGGCCCTTGTTTATGATAGTATGTTGGTACTGACATCTAGGACCCACATGTTCCTATCAACTTATTGCCATGAGTGACATGTACTCTTTCATTGTGACTACCGTAGGAGACAGGTAAAGATGGTTGCATCTTTTCCATAATAATCTATCCTCTATATCACAACATGCTGAGCTCAACCCTCATGGGAGCCCATTTACCCCACATGCTGTAATAATAACATCAAATGAAGACAAATGATATAATCACCTGGATGGCATTCTTATGGCATTGCACTGCCTTTCTTTTCTCTGCTTTCTGTATAGCTTGTTCAATGCTCTATCAGGATGGATTATGCATTTGCTGATGTATAAGATGTGTATAGTGATCTCGATTTCTAACATCTCTCCTCTATTTACTTGCAAGTATCCAGGGATAGTGGAGAAACACACAAGAGAATCCGACCAAATTCAACAAGCGACCTACGTGGTTCATCATTCCAAGCAATGACGGATCCCTGTCCACTTTTTATACATTTTTTATTTTTTGTTTATCAAATGTATAGTCTATTTTTATATAGCATAGGGTAAGTTAATCCCACGTCTTGTGTGAGAAACTATACACTTGTTAACTGAATTTATGAATAAAGAAAGCAAATTTCATGTAGTATTGTAAACTCTTGCTTCTTGTAAACACTTGCATGGTATTCATTTGGTAGCATCTCTCTTACATGAGAACTTGAACATAATCAAATGTGCACTTAGTCTTTTTGCGCAACCGTTGTCCCAACTCTACCTAACTGAGCTAGATGCGAAATTTAGGTAATGGGTAACTCATGACTTGCCTTCGTCATGAACTTCTCAAAGTTCAAAGTGGAAGCATCAACCTCCAGAAGAGAAATAATGGACATGGCCACATAGGAAGGATTTATCTCAAAAACATTCTCAAGGCTGCCATGAGGCGTTTCAGCAGATAACCCTGTGTTAACACTAGCAGATGTACTTGGTTCTATAGGTTTTACATATACAATAGAAAATGAATCCACATCTGTGTCAATTGGAGACATAGGAACATCCAATGACAATTGTGGAACAACTATATGAGGAGAATTTGAGCCAACTAAAGGGGTTGATTCTGCAACATTCTCATCATGGGTTTCATCCTCAACATCAACAACATGGATCTGCACCTGTGGTTTCTCCTTCCCTTTCAATGACACTTCTGGTGGAGGAATAACCAAGGCTCTATTGACTCGCATCTTGATCCTTGCGCCTATAGAAGAGGTACCTTCCTTAGATTTGATCCTAATTTTAGATCTTCACCCAACAGGCCCAACCAAATCACTTTCATTCTCCACCTTTATCTTAATAGTCTTGACCCTATTATCCTTCTACAAAGAATTTGTATTTGCAAGGATGGACTGAAACCTATCAATGATAGAGTGTAATGTCCCAACTTCGCAAATCTAAGAAAACACGTAAACAATGAATTTCAATGATTGATTAATTCATCTAAGGTGTAATTTGTCTAAATTCATTTGAGTTTATTGTTATCAATAAGTCAATTCCATATTTAATTCCTAGTGGGATAAAGGGATAAGCTACCTTAGGATGCCCGTAGCACTTATCAGGCTCAAGGGCGGTACACTCCCCCTTGGCCCTACTGCCAGAAGCCCTTTGTCAACTGCAGTGGGTGGCCTACTTGACAGAGGCCTAGTTCCTGCTATCCCTGTTGCCTAATTCCTCATCTATCTCACTGGGTTTGGATATGCAATTGCTTTATTTATTTACTTGTTAGTGATTATTCCAATTAGTTCTTAATTGCATCATGTGGTCTATTCCTTGAATGATAGTTGTAGTTTATTTATTAACTTATTTAATTCATGAGAATTTATTCATATCTTATATCCCTAAACGTTTATATATATATATATATATATATATATATTATCGTTGAAATATTGATTTATGTTATTAATCTTTACTACATTATACTCTCACTATGTCTATGCATGTGCTGTGAACTATATGAAATAAATTACATATTTTTATGCAACCATGTTTTAATAAACAACAAACATTAAGTACGAAACCCTACTAATTTTGATTAAGCTTACTGCAGAAGTATTTAGGGGCGGATGTATGACTTACC